>NW_006779163.1:2614504-2619121 GCF_000442215.2 Lipotes vexillifer | reverse complement strand
TTTCCCTAGCAGCTTTCCTTCTCTAACTCTGCTGCCTGCTTGAGTCACTGGCCCGCTGGAGGGCCTCACGTGTGTCAAATCCGCAAAACCCCAGCAGCTAAAGTGCTCCAAAGCATGGTACGTTGGAAAAAGCACAGATTCAGAGCCAGACTGCCGGGTTCAGGGCACAGGGGCGTCAGTGTTAGCTTGTGACCTTGCACTGGTTACCCACCCTCTCTGAGTCGAGCTGCCCCCAGCCTTAGAGGGCATGGCTTTGGGCCCCAGCACAGAGCCGGTAACTTACGGGCATGGACACTGGGCAGATGGGAGTTACTACACTTTCTGACTACAGCTGTGTTTCCTCTATTTTAAGGTACCGTTGGGAGTAAGACACATCATCGATTTAATAACAGCGCTTTGAGAGGGGAAAAAAAAAAAAAACCCACGAATATGGCATTCAGTGCAGACTCAGTTTGCAAGAAGCGTGCATCTGAGAACTGAGGAAATGCAGCCATAGGACTTAGTCTGCTGTGTAACTGCAGGCAGTGTTCTTGGCTCCTCTGGGCCTCAGTTTTCTCATCTCTAAAATGGGTGTCTTCCTCAGAGGGCCTATTGGGAGAATTTAGGACTTGGTGAGAGTGGACTGCTGTTATCAGTAGGACGGCTCCCCAGATGAGAGTAATGTGTAAAGAATGGAAGGACAGAGGCTCTAATGTGGAATTGAGGGGCCCTATCAGTGCATTGTGGGGGCCAAAGAAGCCATGCTTAGAGCCTGGGCCCAGCCTGGCAGACTGCGTCCACAGGAGCAGGCAGGCACCGCTCCATCCCGAGAGAGTGGACAGGGGCCCTGATTAGTTGTGTTCCCATCAGAGGGCCCTCAAATAGTTAGAATTTAACACCTTTGGAAAGTAACGTAAACTGCAAAACGTTCCCTGGAGACTCAGAAAAGGAAAACTATTCCCAGCACAGGTCAAGGCTGACTCTGAGATCATCACCCTGTGAGGCCCAAGCTGGGTGGTACGATGGAAAGAATGTGGACTTTGGGAGCTGGACAGAGCAGGTTTGGCCTATAGTTGTTCGGATTCCAGCTCTTAACCTCCTGGGCACGTGTGTGCGGTTCACACATTTGATTACCCACTTATTTATGCATTCTTTCATCAAACACTTACAGCACACCCAGGTGGGCCAGGTTCTGTGCTAAATGCTGGGGACCCAACGCCCCCTGCTCTCATTCCCTCTGAATCTGAGTAGCACCAAGTTCTAAAAGCAGGGACATTGCCTGCCCGGCGGGATGGAGCGTGGGAATCTCCTGGCACACGTGTGGCCACAGGCAAAGGGATGCCCTTCCGTCCAGGAAGAGAAAGGAGCCGCCATCATGAGGGAGAGATGGGAGATGGGCACATCCACTGTTTTCTGATCAGCTCAAATCTGGCTACTTGTTACTTTTGCAAACACATGGATTTTAAAAGAGGCCTCGATGGGCTGGAGGTCAGCTGGAAGACGCCTCACCCCTCGGGGCCTTTAGGGAAAATGCAGACGGACTTGGGGTTGTCCTCGTGCCCGGGAAGCATGATAGTGACTAGAATGTAGAAGGCAGGCGCCGGGGATATCGCCCAGGACCGCCCTGCTCCGTGAAGGACTGGCACAGCCAGATAGCGCAGCTCTGCTGAGCGGAAACATCCGGAGTTCAGTGCAGGGAAGGGGGACTGTCTGGGGGGCTTGGAGACCCTGGCGGACAAGGAGTGGCTGGAATAGCCTCCAACAGGCGGAGAGATGGAGGAGGAGGCTGCAGGCGACCGCACGGCCAGGATGAAGCCCGTGAGTGTGGCTGGGGAGTCTGATGAGGCTCTGGGGTGGGGTGGACTGGAGCCCAGTCAGCATCTCTGTCCTCACGTGGGTCCTCAGGCCCCAGACACCACCGCTGCCAGCCGTTCCTCCAGGTCAGCTCACCGTCTGCCAGCCGCTGTCTTCCCAGTGGGACTCGGGGGCGGGAGCTGGGTGCCCGGGGGCGGGGACCACCTCATCTCCTTGGTTGAATGTCAGCCAGACTGGGGTCCAATCTTCCCCCGCACCGTTCAACTGATCGTATGATTTTGGACAATGAGTCCGCCTCTCTGGGCCTCGGTTTCCCAGTCGTGAAATAAGGATAGTGACGCCTGTCAGTGCGTTCTGGCTCTCAGGGCTGCCTCGAGAATTCAGTGAATTCGTGTGTGCCACGCGTTCGCCACACCAGCTGGCACCCTGCAGGCTTGCGGCAAGGACAGGTACCCCCATCCCCACGGTCAGCATCTCCGTGCTCGGGCTTTTGGCGAGGGTTTTAGATGAGGTCTGCAGCGCAGCAGAAATACACATATGTGTGTGTATGTATAGTGTATGTATGCGTATAGATGGACTGATCAGTTTGGAAATTTTCAGATGCAGATTCCTGGGGCTCATGGCCACTCTGTAGAACCCAGACACTTCCTGGAGCATTTGAGGCCAGTGGATCTGCCTACAGCCCTGGAAGGTCCCTGGTGGGATGATGAGGCAGAGAAGGGGGATTTGCCCAGGTCCCCAGCTTCAGAGATAAAGGCCACTCATTTCTCACCTTGGATTTTAATCCTTGGTCCAGCTAGTTGCCTTTTGAGGGAGCAGATACTTGTGCGTGTGATGGCAGGAGCAAAGCAGAATGAGCTGTGTCCCTGACACACCCTTCTGGTGCCCTGGGCTGCGTTAGGTGCCTCGCTCGTGGTCTTCTAGAAAGGCCATGGACCTCCCCTTGGTCTCCCAGGGCTTGCTGTGCCCTAGCTCACCCCCAGGGGCCCCTTTGAGGACCCCACCAGCACCCCACCCCAGGGAGCCACACACGGCATTCTCCAGGCTGTGGCCGTGACAGAGCCAGGGTTCAGGATGGGCGCTGTGAGCACACAGCCATCAGGGCCAGGCCTGCCCGTCCCAGACCCGTGTGCTGGGGGCTTCGGCTTTTCAGAGGCTTGCTTGGCCCCCCCGTGCCCTCAGGCTGGTGTGTTCTCCCCATGCCATGCAGAAGATTCCGTGAAATCGGGGAAATGGTCTGCTTGGAGGAAGCACCTTGTTCACGGGACAGCTCAGAGCTCTGGTTTAACAGCACCTGTCAAGCTGGGTTACAATTCTACCAAGTGTGCATTGTCTCTGCCGGGCCAAGGCGGCCGCCCCAAATCCTCGGAACCACTCTGCCCTCATTTCCCACGTCCACCCCTCACCGGCCCAGCTTGTCTCTGGTTTTACCTACGCACCCCCCAGCCCCGCCCCAAGCAAGAGAAAGGAAGTCCTCAGCCACGTAGGCTCTAAACCGCTCGTGGAGAGCAGTCCGAGGCCAGAGGGCTGGATTTCCTGCTCACGGAGCCTCGTTCAAGTCCAGCTTCTCCCCTCAAGAGCTCTGTGATCTTCAGCAGGTGTCCTGACCTCTCTGGGCCTCCATTTCTCATCTGTAAATGGGGGTTATAGGACTAAATGTGTGCTGCTTGACACCTGAGGCCCGTCAGAGGCCCTCAGGATGCTTAAGGCACCTGGTTCACTCTCCCCTTCCACCCTGAGCCCAGGAAGGCCTGGCTGTCCTGTCCTTCCTGCAGGTGGGCTCAGGCCTCTCACAGCCCGGCCTGCAGCTCTCCCTTCCACCCCAGGTCAGCCTGGCCTGCCAGCCCTGAGGCCAGCACTGCTCTCAGGATGCTCCTGACAGGCGCTCTGCTGGCCACGGGGATCCCACGCCCATCCCTTGGGCCTGGCCAGGCCCCGGGCTCCTAGCTTCCCAGTCTCTGCCCAACACACCCACCATGTACGCTAAAATGGTCAGACCGGACATTTGGAGTAAGTCCAGGAGCCAGCTGCAAACTTGGAGCTGGGCAGGGCCCAGGCCAGGAAGGAAGTCTGTCTGCCTCTGCCTCTTCCTTCACCCCTGCATCCTCCCCCTGGTCCTGCGTGAGCTGCCATGACAGAGCCTTCAGGAGACCGAGCTCCAGGCTGGGGAGACGCTTTCACCTAGACCCCTGCCCCAGCCTCCCACTGAGCTAGCTTAGCACCTGAACCAGTGACACACACTGTTCGTTGATCACGTCTGCTTCCTCCGGAGTGAGCCATGGTCCGGGCTGTGTCTGTTCGGGAGCCCAGCAGGTGCCTACACGCCAGGCACGGCCACAGCTCCTCTGACACCCACTCTGATTATGGGTGATTTAAACACTCCGTAGAGATTCCTGTATTTAATGGCATTTCTACATTGAACATATTTTTTTAAAGCAAAAGAAAAACGAGTACGTGCCCCTTTTGAGAAAGGGAACAGGGCCTGCCTCTGCAGGTGGAAACAGAGGCCACGAGATGTGTTGTTCAGTGGGCAGGAGCACAGACACGGGAGCCAGGCACCTGGGGTCAAACCCCAGCTCTTACCGACTGTGTGGCCTTGGGCCAGTGCCTGTCTTCACCAAGACTCAGTTTTCTTGGCTGTAGAATGGGGATGGCAGGTGCATCCAGCTCACCAGGTCTCTGGGAGGAACGCAGGGGCTGATCCCTGTGTGTGCCTGGAAGAGCCCCTGGCTCGAGACAGGTGCTGTCTACAGTGTTTGCTCCTATTACTTTTAGATTTTTCTGGAAACCATAAGTCAGCCAGTGACAGGTGGGAGGGAAAGA
>NW_006779163.1:2604772-2614380 GCF_000442215.2 Lipotes vexillifer | reverse complement strand
AGGGAAAGAGGGAAGGGGTTTAGAGGGAAGACAAGCCAGCTGTAAAAATCAATGACCGCAGGTATGAGGTCGAGAGGGGTCTGTCTCCACGTCCTGATTTGGGCTCCCGGTGCCCATCCACCCATGGGTAGCATAAAGCACACACCCAGCCTCGGGCACTGGAGTCCGAGGACCTGGCTGTGAATCCTTGCTCTGAGCGTCCTAGCTGCTTGAACTCAGGAGGCACGAGGGGCCTTGTTTTCTCACCTGTAGGGCAGGTGCGATACTCTTGTCCTCAAGTGCCTGTTCTGAGGACTAAGTGAGCCGGGCTGTGCCCACTGCCTGGCCTGGTAAGTGCTTAGTAACCCTCAGCTGCTACCACTGTCAGAACTTATCTCAGGCCAGCAGGCTTTTCTGGGAATTCTTTTCTGTGTGTCTGGCGGCGTTTGCATCTTTCCTCGGAACACTCCAGGGTGTGAGCTGGATTCTGAAGGCTGCCACTTTATCATCACTTTATTTGGAGGAAGGAGGGGTGGGAGCAGTTCCTACGCCGGGGTTATCTAAACTGTGCATTGTTGGTGAGGGCGAATTATTTGTTCTGGGGGGTGAGAAGATCTTCCTCTTTTTTAGAATAAAGTAGAGACGGACATACAGCATATTAACAGATACAGTGTACTTAGAGAGCAATTAAGGAAAATGTTGAAAAGGCTCCTTGGGGCGGCGGGGGGCAGAGGGGTCCAACTGAATGAAAAGAAGGTTGAAAAACAGCGAATTCTGGGACCTCCCTGGTGGTCCAGTGGTTAGGACTCCACGCTTCCACCGCAGGGGGCACAGGCTCGATCCCTGGCTGGGGAACTAAGATCGCACAAGCCGCACGGCGGTGCCAACAAAACAAAACAAAACAAAAAACAGCGAATTCTATACATCAGGGAGCCCCGGGCCCATAGGACCACCACAAATTAAGTCTGGGGTCTGGGGCCGTCCT
This sequence comes from Lipotes vexillifer, assembly GCF_000442215.2. Lineage (NCBI taxonomy): Eukaryota > Metazoa > Chordata > Mammalia > Artiodactyla > Lipotidae > Lipotes > Lipotes vexillifer. The sequence continues at coordinate 2,613,416 of NW_006779163.1, read as the reverse complement.
CTGCTTAGGCCAGGTTCCAGCACAGACCAAGGGGCTTAAACAACAGAAATGTATTTTCTCACAGTTCTGGAGGCTGGAACTGTGGAATCAAGGTGTGGGTAGTGTTGGTTTTGTCTGAGGCCCTCTCTGCTTGGCTTATAGGTGGTCATCCCTGTGTGTGTGTCTGTGTCCTAGTCTCCACTTACGAGGACACCAGTCAGGTTGGATTAGGACCCACCCTAATGACCTCGTTTTACCTCAGTCACCTCTTCCTGGGCTCAGGTCCTGGGGTTAGGACTTCAACGTACGAATCTGAGGGGGACACGTTTCAGCCCATGACAGCCCTCCGTGCCCTGGAAGATAGAAGGAACGAGGGTCTGGGAACCTGGGTGTGGTGGCAAGGAGGAGGAATCCGGGGAGCTGGGTGACTAGCCCCTTCGGCGGCCACGGGGTCGTCTCCAGAGAGGCTTATCAGGCCTCGCAGCCACACTGCAGACACCAGCTGCTTGTCCCTCGGGGCCCCTGGGAGCCGAGGTGACCAGAGCAGAGTCGGTGCCACGTGGTGTCTGCCAGACTCTCGCCCTGTCTTTGACCCTGTGTGATAACACACCATTAACCGCCCCTCGTCTAGACCAGCCCTGACCGTCGTCCCCTCTCGTTCCAGGTCTGACTATGATGACTGGAGACCGTCTCTGGCCAGCTTGCTTCAGCCCATTCCATTCCCCAAAGAGTAAGTCCCACACACGTCCCCGGCACCCTCCGGCCTGAAAGGACAACCTCCATCGGCCACCCCGGCCTTAGCAGGGGGACCGATCAGGTCACGGGACGCACCGGGGGACACCACAGACGACAGCGGGAGATGGAGATGGAGGTGTTGGTCCTCAGCTGTGGGACCCCGAGGAGGCTCACTCCCACCCCCGAAAATGGGGAAATCACCTGCTTGCATGGCTAGATGGCTTCCCTGAGCTACGAGTACAAAGCCCTCCGCACCAGCCCCCATGCGGTCACGTCAGCGGTGTTTATTGTGCGTCAGATGGGCGTAGGAAAACCTGCCTCTCCCGTCTCCCGAGGGCCAGAGTAAAAATCCAGACATAACGCTTGTGGAATGGCTTTGTGTGCTGCGCGGCCATATGCTGAAAGCTCCCTTAGTACCCCCATTACGATGATTAGCTCACGCCCCACAGTGAGCTGGGCCAGGAATGGACCCTTGTCTCTCCGGCCCTTATCCCAGTATCGAATTTCTCACGAATTTCTCACGGGAAAATAGGGAGAAAACTCTCTGGTGGATAATGGCCTGAGGAGAAGGCTTTGTCTAAATCACCAGGCCCTAAAATGCCTGCAGGCCTGTTCTGATAGCTGAGAAGAAGCCAGGCCCCAGGAGGCAGCCCCGGGCTCTCTCTGGAGGCGCTCTGTGTTTATGAAATTCAGCTCTCCGAGGGGGCATTACACTCAGTAATTACCCCATTTGCCGGCCCCGGCTGGTCCCCGGAGCCCCCAGGATTTGAGACTGGAGAAATCCGACTCCTGAGAGCAGTGGCGTCATTGGCTGCAGTCGCTGTTCCCACAGCTGCGGGGATACACCTGACAGTGGGCCCATGAGGCGACTGGCCCTGAGAAGGGTCCCCGGTTGCCGCTCGGATGAGTGGTGGTAATTAGCGCAGCCGTGCCGTAATGGTGGAACAGTTCACAAGCACATCTGGGTCCCTGGTGCCCACGTGCAGATGTGCTCACGTGCACCCCCCGGGGCACCGCTTCTGCTTACTCTGGAGCCTGGTGCTCACGACTAGGTGCTACCATCATCCCCATTTTACATTAGAATTACCCTCCTTTTAGAGTAAGCAGGGGCCCGGGGAGCTCACAGCCCGTTCCCGTTCCTCTGATCCATGTCATGTCCAGTGGGGACACGATGTCGGTGTTTCATGCTCAACTTCCCCTTCATCCTTGGAATCCGGCAGAAAGCCTGCCGCCCCCAGAGGAAGGACCCTGGGTCACTGTGCTGTTGCGAACGCCCTGCTCACTGCGGTCTTCCCTTTGTTTCTGTTGCAGAGCTCTCGCACACGAGAAGTTCACCAAGTGAGTATTTGGGCAACGCCCTTGTTACCTTCTTCCCGGACGAGTGTCCTCTGTCCTGCGGGCGTCCCCCAGCAGCCAGCCCTCCTTCCGGCCCGTCCTCGTCAACGTGCCTTCTGGGAGGCAAGGATGGCCTCCTCCCAGAAGTTCTCCCAAGACGCGTGTCCAGGCCCGTCCAGGCGTCTCCTGATCCCGCCAGCTCAGCCGGTGCCCCGCCCCCCCGCAGCTCTGTCCTCAGCCCCCCATCCTGGCCCACCCCAGCCAGGACCCTGGGCATGACTCTGCCCCTGCCCCGTCTCTTTCAGGGAACTGAAGTATGTGATTCAGAGGTTCGCCGAAGACCCGCGACAAGAGGTGAGGCCTCCCTGTCCCTCGCAGGCACACGGTCCAGGCTGCAGCAGGGCGCATGTGGCTCTGTCAGGGCCCCCTTGGCCCCCGCGGGCATCCGTAACAGTTTATAAAGGCTCCTTTGCCTTGTGCATAAACACAGCCCCCAGCCCACGTGTCCAATCCTGGCCCGTGATGTCAGTGTTTTACTGTAAACTGAGGCTCCCCAGAGGTGTTTCCCACCGGCTGTTTCTCCTTAGGGCACGGGCCATGATTTAGGGCCAGGCTGGCACCGGGGCTCCTAACCACCTCTGAGATACGGCTCATGCTCTCTGGTCCTGCCGTTCTGAGTATCAGCAGGCCAGGGAAGATGTCTGAGCTGGGATCTGAGCCAGGTTTTATTTCCCGGGCATGGTGGCCTAGGGCCTCCCCGAGGGGCCACTCTGCCCCTCCAACAGCTGGGCTTCAGGGAGAGGGCAGCAGCCTTCCCTCCCAGAGCCCCTGTGTGTGAACAAGGACTCAGAGTGGGCTGGGAACCCACCCCAGCCATTCTCCCATTGCATCACTGTAATGACAGCAACAGCCTTCACTGGGTGCTCACGCCGCGTCAGGCACATGCGTTTTCTCGTTTAACCCTCACAACAACCCTATGACTAGGTGCTACCATCATCCCCATTTTACATTGGAATTACCCTCCTTTTAGAGTTGAGAAAACTGGGGTTACGTGCCCGAGATCACACAACTGGTACATTGGCCGAGGCCCGACCCTCACCCAGGGAGAGTTAGGCTCCAGAAGGGGCCAGCTCTGCAGCGTGCACAGTGGGCCAGGCGGGGCTGCCCTGAGGCGCTCAGGCCCCTTCTCTGTGCACACGGAGTCTGGCAGGGACAGAGGTGGACACGTTGCACCCCCGGCAGAGCCGGAGGATGAGGGAGGGAGTTATTCTCGGTGGAGCCAGAGTATATTCTAAAGAGGCCACACTATAAAGCCTGGTTCGAGAAGGATCTAGAAGGATCTAGTTCTAAAACACCATGATTCTACACCTGACTACAAAAGCGATCCTCAGGCAGAAGCCGTAGACAGGGAGGTTTTAAACGTCTGGGTACCAGCGACGGTCTCCGTTCTTAAACCTGAGCCATCCCTCGCCGTGCGTGAAGGCAGAGTCTCAGAATTCCCCTGGAAAGTGAGGCTTCATTTCAGACACCGACTTTGAAGTTGATGAATAAAAGTGGTACCAGCTGCATCCCAGAGCAGAGCGGCAGTGCCAAGTGCCAGGAGGGAAACTTCCCAGCCTGGGTAACACCCAGGAGGCTGCTGAGGACACGGCCCCCCAGCAGGCCCCTCTTGCCAGCCGTGCCCCCCGCTTCCGCCCGCCTCCTGCTCTGATTTCCTCTCCTGCTTCTCTTGCCCTCTCCCCTCTCCCTCACTCCTCTGCCCTCCCACCGTCTCCCTCCCAGATGGAGCCATAGTTGTTTGCTTATAGATCCTCTGCTGTATCTGTTGAACAGAGTTTCGTACTCTTGCTTCCTCGTTTCTTTGAAGTAACTAAGTTAGCGTCCGATAGTCTGGCAACTCAGAGGGAAAAGTCAAAGCCCTGCCGCCCCTGCATTCTGTTTACTTGTGCGTGGGTTGTGATCAAGTGAATACCTGTAAGTAAGTGACTCTTGGCAGGAGCTCGTCCTTCACTCTCTCTCTGCAATTACAGCGGGGCCGGGGCTGGATGTGGAATTCCTCCCACATGTGTACACGTGTTTGCACACACGCCACCCACGCACAGACGCGCGGAGCCCTGGGGAGGAAACTGAGAGCCACAGAGAGAGCTTTGCTTCGGGCAGCACTGAAATTGCCCCCCACTCTGGACAGAGACCCTTTCTCCTAAGGAGAGAATGTCAGGGTCCCAGAGGAGAGAGAGAGAGAGAGAGAGAGAGAGAGAGAGAGAGAGAGAGAGAGAGAGAGAGAGAGAGATCGGCGGGACAGAGGCAAAGCCGGGGGACAGCACCCATGAGGGTGAAGCAGGCAGACCCCCAGGGGTCGAGGGACAAACGCCTCAAAAGTGAGGGAGTGGGCCTGAGGTTCAGGGAGAAACGAGAGCAGAGAGAGAGGAATTGGAGACACAGAGAGGGGGACAGAGACCCAGACAGAGAAAGGAGAAAAAAATGCCCCCATCAAAGGTGCAGGAGAGAGCGGCACAGAGGTCCCTTTGCGCCTCTCTACCCCAGCTTGGCCACAGACTTGCTTTATTCAGGGCAACTAAACAAGCCAGGGCCCGGCCCTGCATCCCGAGGAGCTGGAGTTCCCCTGTTTATGGATATCAGAGTTTTTCCCAAAAGGCCTTCCGTGGAATTTAGTAGAAGGCTGGACGGGTCTGGACTAAACTAAGTTAAACCAGTTCCTTAACTGTGGGACTTGTCTGGGCCTTTGCCGTTTGCGTGTGTGTGGATCGTGGGCCACCGTCGTCATGGGTTTGCGGGGGCTGACCAAGCGCTCTCCCCCTGCGGCAGGTCCACTCGTGCCTGCTGAGCGTGCGAGCCGGCAAGGACGGCTGGTTTCAGCTCTACAGCCCTGGAGGGGTGGCCTGCGACGACGACGGGGAGCTGTTCGCCAGCATGGTACGTGAGGGGCGGGGGTGGGAGTGGCCGGAGCCACGGGCGGGCACATTGGCTTCCCCTCCCCTGACCAGTGAGAGAGCCGCCCCGAGCCCGCTGGGGCCAGCGCTGGAATTTCCAGGCCGAGAGGACGCCGGTGATGAAGATGGTGATGGTGACGCCGGCCACGGGTGTCACTTCCTCATCTCTTACCTGAGCAGGCCCTGAGCCAAAGGCTCCCCCAGCAGCGTGACGAGGGGCACTTCCTATTACCCCATCTTCCAGACGTTACAGGTGTTAACTGCCCAAGCTCATCGGGTTCACCGCAGCGCGTTGCTTTGTTCAAGGGACTGAGCGCGTAATGGGCACAGGTATCCTAGAAGGTGCTGCAGATCCATCCGCCAGCTCGTCTGATCCTTGCCCCGATACGCCAAGGTCAGGATGACCGGCCCACCTTGGAGATGAGGCATCTGAGATCACCAGACCAATAACCGCATCCTTGGTGACTCCTGATACTTTCCTTGTGCACTGTGACCGACACCTCACATGCACGGTCTTTCTTCATCTTCACGGCAGCCCTATCCCTTAACTACCTCTGTGTGGAAACGGGCACAGAGAGGTGCAGTGGCTTGCCTGAGGTCACACAGGCCTCCGGCCTCCAAGTTCCTCCCTCGGCCAGGCCCATGCTGTCCAGGGCCGGCCCTTCTTCCAGTAGCAAAGAGTGTCCATCTTGTGAAAGGAGGCACAGATGCCCCTTCCCCAGGGCAGATGCTCCTCTAGGCGGCCGGCAACCTCACCTAGCCCGCTTGCTGACAAAACCAACTCCGTTGCACAGTCACTCACGTTCCAGAGCTTGAGAAAGGCGCAAGCCTAGGCCAGCCGTGGCTAAGGTTGCAGCCCTGCTACACGCTAGCCTGATGACCTCGGATCAGTAACTTGCCTCTCGGGGCTTTGGTTTCCTCGTCTGTGAAACGAGGAGCGTAGTCCTGGCGTCTCGGGATTACCATGGTGATTGCCTGTGATAATATATGCGAGGCACCGGGCCAGGGCCTAGCGCACAGTGAGTGCGCAGAAGTGACGGGTGTGGTTATTCTCACCCCTACTGGGCAGCCCGTTCAGTGGGGTGAGCAGCTCATAACGCTCTCCGCAGTGAACTTGGCAGTGTTTGCGCAGTGACGACAGACCCCAGCACTGCCTCTGGATCCTCTCTGGGAAGGGGCTTATTTTTAGCTTCCTTTCCTTACGCACTTGCTCTCCACTCCTCGCCTGCTGCCTGACGTGTCCCCTTTGAGTGCCCTGTGTGTCCTGGAAATGCTGGCCTTGCCTGCCTGCACCACCTCTCACAGGCTTCTCTGCTCTGATGTCACAGCTTCACCATGGCAACGCCCCGTGGTCCCCCCCCCACCGCCCGCCCCTTGGTGCGGGGACTGTGAGAGAGAGAAGTCGGAGCTGGCAGCTCCCCAGCCTGAGAGATTGCATTTGTATGCCAGAGTTGTTGGTGATGGAGCAGAAAAGAATATACGTGGGGAAGGAAGCAGGCAGCCCCTGGATGGTGATGTGTCGTTTCCATGGAGACACATGGCACGGATGAGGTCCCCTTGATTAGGCTGCCGTTTCCAACCGCAGAAGGGCATTTGCTCTAACGTGAAGTCAGGGGGAGAGCACACCAGGTGTTTGGGCCTCCCAGTTGTTGGTTGGGGACCCTTGCCCTTGGGCACCCATCTCCAGATGCACCAGAAAGAAACACACTTTTCTTAATGGCCGCCCTGCAAATAACCCAAGATGGAGCAGAATTTGCCAGTTCTTGGGTTTCTGGGGCAGGCAATCACTCAGGATACCTTTGGGACTCACAGGGGGCTTGGGAAGGGCAGACGGGGCTCCGTACTGTTCCCTACCCTGCGTGTGAGGGGTGGGCCTGTGCACCCTAAGCAGGGGCTGCCGAGACGTTTCCACCAGGTCTGACAGTGCCAAGACCCACAGGGCCAGATGTCAGCAGAGTCCCGAGGGGGCCGGGAGAGGGGGCTTTTGTGTGTGTGTACGGAGCGGAGGTAAAACATATATAACATAAATCTTACCACCTTAACCATTTTTTTAAATATTTTTATCGAAGTATAGTTGATTTACAATGTTGTGTTAATTTCTGCCCACCTGAACCGTTTTTAAGTGTACAGTTCTGTAGCATCAAGTGCACCGACAGTGTTCTGCAGTCACCACCACCATCCATGTCCAAACTTTCATCTTCCCAAACTGAAACTGTCCCCGCTATAAACACTAACTCCCCACGCCCTCCCCCAGCCCCGACACCCCACCCCACCCCCACTTCTCCTTTCTGTCTCTGTAGTCTGACCCTAGGTCCCTCCCATGAGTGGGACCCTACAGGATACGTCCTTCTGTGACTGGCTTACTTCACGCAGCACAGTGTCCTCGAGGTTCATCCACATGGGAGCCGGTGTCAGGGAGGGGGTCCTTTGAATCCTCCAGGGAGAGTCTGGTGATCGTTGCAGATGCAGTGTCCAGACTGGGTGTGGGGTGTGTCTGATCAGTGTCTTCTGGTCTCACGATCCTTGTAGCATGGAGAAGGCAGGCCCCGCGGGCCACAGCCCACGCGGTCACTGCCCTTCACCTGGCCCATCTCTCCTCACAGGTGCACATCCTCATGGGCTCCTGTTACAAGACCAAAAAGTTCCTGCTCTCCCTGGCAGAAAACAAGCTGGGACCCTGCATGCTCCTGGCGCTGAGGGGGAACCAGACCATGGTGGAGGTAAGGAGCTGGCCCGAGTCCCTGGTAAGGTTGCCAACTCTCTCAGGACTTCATCCTTGTTGATGGAGCACCTTCTAGGAGCTTCTAGGAGCCCCGAGTTATTACAAGAGCTGGGGACACGGCAGCGGACGAGGCAGGCACAGCCCCAGCCCTCCTGAGCTTAGCGGGAGCGGGAGACCTTCATCAAACCATCTGCTAATTTCATTTTAATTTCACTTTTTGATCCACGTGGGTCCAAGGGATCGATTGGGCAGGTTTCTGTTCCATTTGTCTGTTGCTGCAGAACAGACCACCCCCAAATGGGGGCTTCAAACAGTAATGCTCATTTATTTGCTCCTGGGTCTTGGGATGACTGGGCTCAGCTGACCACTTCTCACTCTGAGTGTCTCATGGGGTCGCAGTCAGATGGGGGTGGGCCAGGTCCTCCCAAGGCTGCTTCCCTCACGTGTCTGGAGCTGGCCTGAGGGGACTCGACCAGCGGAGGCTGGAGCAGCTGGGGCTGCCAGGCCGCCGTCCACACAGCAGCCTTGGTCGTAGCCTTCCCACTCACCGAGGAGCACACACCAGCCCCGGGCACTCATGTCACCTCTGTCTCCCCCAAAGTCCCCAGAAGCCTGGGGCTTCCAGAGCCACTGTCCAAAGAGACCTGGCAGAAGCTATATCTCTTTTCCTGACTCAGCCTTAGAAGTCAGGCAGCATCACTTCTGCCACTTTCTGGCCATGAGAAGTCAGTCCCCGGGACTTCCCTGGTGGTCCAGTGGTTAAGCCTCCACGATCCCAATGCAGGGGGCATGGGTTCAATCCCTGGTCAGGGAACTAGATGCCACACGCGTGCCGCAACTAAAGATTGGCGTGCCATAACTAAGACCCAGTGCAGTCAAATTAATTAATTAATTAATTTAAAAAAAAAAAAAAAAGAAGAAG
>NW_006779163.1:2600254-2604075 GCF_000442215.2 Lipotes vexillifer | reverse complement strand
CGCGGGTTTGTGCCCCAGTCCAGGAGGATCCCACGTGCCGCGGAGCGGCTGGGCCCGTGGGCCATGGCCGCTGAGCCTGCGTGCCCGGAGCCTGTGCTCCGCAACAGGAGGGATGGGAATTAGACTTCACCTCTCAGCAGGGAGAGCATCAAAGAGTTTGACTCTGAGAGCTTTCCGTGGAAAAGCAAGGGATAGAAAGAGGCGTCCTGTCTTTCGGGCTCTACCAGGCCATAGGGGCCCGGCATGCATCGTGCCCACAAGCGTTAACCAGGAGCTCCCACGCGCTGAGTGTGTGTGCACTAATGTTCCCGTTACACAGAGGGGACACTGGGGCAGGCGATCCCCCCAGCATCGCACAGCCGGAAGTGCAGAGAGTGAGGAGAGAGCAAGACCTGGGAACGCATGGGTGTGCCGAGCTTGGCCGCCTCCCGAGGCGTGAGGGGCTCTTGGGACAGGCTGAGGGTTCAGGCCTCCGCGCCTTCGAGGACCAGCCCCGCCCAGAGTCTCGGGCTGGCGGTAACTCGCCTCCCGGCTCTTGGCAGATCCTGTGCTTGATGCTGGAATACAACATCATCGACAACAACGACACGCAGCTGCAGATCATCTCGACCCTGGAGAGCACGGGCGTGGGGAAGCGCATGTATGAGCAGCTGTGCGACCGGCAGCGGGAGCTTAAGGAGCTGGTGAGTCCACGCCCGGCTGCCCGGCCCAGCTCCGGGGCTCCCCTGCCCAGCAGCGAGAGCGTGGATGCAGTGAGCAGAGCAGGGCCCCGGGTCCGTGGCACCTGTGCCGGCCTCCACCTCACTGACTCCTCCTCCAGACCCAGAGAGGTCGGGATTGCCACCCGCCACTTTCCAGATGATCAGAGGCTGAGTCTGTGGCCCAAAGTCAAACAGCCCATATGGGCCTGGTCACAGCCACATCCTGTGTCACCCTCCGAGCCAAGCCTGGCAGTGGCTGTCTGTGCCCCTCCTCCCTCCCTCCCTCCCTCCCTCCCTCGCCCACTTCCCTCAGGCCCTTCATTTCAGGGCACGGGGCTTGATTTCCGAACGCCAGCGCCCGTACCTCCTGGCCAAAGGGCTTTCTCTGTCCACGGGCACAGCAGGACAGAAGGGGTGGAGAATTCACACCCCCTGGTCTCCCGGAGCAGCTCTCAACCAGTGACTGGCGGGAGAGGTGGGGTCTCTCTGTGAGATGTGACTTTGCCACCATTTCCCAGAGGCCCAGGGGTAGCTGGGGTGATCACAGCCTCTTCCTTTAGGGGCCTTTGTGGTCTCAGTTCCCCGCTCCCCTGCTGGGGTTTCTTGGGATCGCCTCTCTGATAAACCACCTGCCCTCAGACCTGGCCTCAGGGTCTGCCCCTGAGACAAAGACCACCATGTTGCCTGCCTCTACCAAGAAATACAAACAGTGCCATGAGAGGTGTTACTGGAGGTGCGGGTACCGGGTGAGGGCTCAGGGAAAAGTGGGTCGTAACCAGTCTGACTTCTGTTGCAGCAAAGGAAAGGCGGGCCCACCAGGCTAACACTGCCCTCCAAGTCCACAGTGAGTTGGTTTCATTCTCCTGCAGGGCTGGGAGGGAAGAAGTGGGTTATCCTCCCTGGTGGGGAACAGCAGACAGTGTCTGCTGGAGGTGATGGGAGGAGGTGAACAGGGACCCTATGGTACTTCCCTCCCTAGGAGGGAACTGGGTTGCAGGAAACCAAACACTATGATAAAGATTACTGTTGATATTAATGTTAATATGTTACCAGTTATTCATAATGATGACGATAACAGCTCATATACGTTGAGGATTCACGTACCAGATAAATTGTGCTCATAGTTCATTTTATCTTATGACAAGAAGCCTATCAGACTGGTGCCTCCTTCCCCACTTTACAAGGTCTTCAGGGATCTTAGTTCCTTCTATCCTGCCGCCCCACTGTCCTTGGCACATAGCTTCCACCTCATAGTACAAACTGGCTGCTCAAGCTCCAGCCATCTTATCTCCATTCAAGCCAGGAGGAAGGAGGAAGAGGCAAAGAGGAACACGCCCCTTCCCTTTAAGGACCTGCCTGGAAGTTCTGCGGGACACATCTGCTTGTATACCGTTGTCCAGGTTTAGCACGTGGCCCCACCTAGCTGGGAGATTAGCCTTAATCCACGGCAGCCAGTTGGCAGCTAACACTCAAGGATTCTATCACAAAGATGGAAGGGACCCTCAATGACCTCAGAGTCTAGTGCTCACATACTCCTTGAAAGGGCCTCAGTGATTGCGGGTGGGAAATGGGCGCAAGCTCCCGCCTGGGAGAGTGAGACGGTCGGACACACATGCACGCACACGCTTGTGGGAGGGACGTGGCCTCGGAACACCCCACTGGTGACTCAGGCTGTGAGTCACAGCTCCGAAGGTCCTCACAGCTTCTCCAGCTAGGCAGCTGCCACCACAGAGACGTGGAGGCAGCCGCGCCCTCCCTGACACCCCGTTTTGTCCCAACCCACTGGACCGTGCTCTCCCCCCTGCCACAGCTTTCTGTGGTGCTGGGGAGGCGAGGCTTAGGGCCTCGGCGAGCTGCTGGCAGCCCCAGGCCTCCTGAGACCCCGCCTGCCCGACCCGTCTGCAGGATGCTGACTTGGCTCGTTTGCTGAGCTCTGGCTCCTTTGGAAACCTGGAGAACCTCAGTTTGGCCTTCACCAACGTAACCAGTGCCTGCGCTGAGCACCTCATCAAACTGCCTTCTCTCAAGCAGCTAAACCTGTGGTCCACTCAGGTACATATGGCCTGCCCTGCCCCCTGCCCCCTGTGCCCTCCTCCGTGCCCACTTTGCGCCCCTGCCCCAGACCTGCCCTGCACCCTCCTCCGTGGCTGGCTTTCAGACCCAGAACCCACGGGTCCAGTCGCTTGATCACCACGCCCCCTCCACGGCACAGCACCCACGTCCCCCAGAGGGTCCCAGGCCAGAGAAGGCCCAGAGCAGGGATGTGCCCGGCACAGCTGACACGCGACACAGGTCTCACACCCCTGCCCAGGGGGTGTGCGGGCGGCCGGTGGGTCTCCTCCTTGTAATAATGACCACAGCGCACGGTGCTCGCTGCCCGTGCTTAGTGCCGACTGGGCTGTTAAACACGTACCAGCACGTGTGGTCTCCACTCCACTGTGAGGTGCAGGCCCTGCTGACACCCTCATCTCACAGAAGAGAACCCGGCCGTTCCCAGCTGCCCTGCTGTCCCGCTCAGGGAAGGGCCACCTCGGCTCCCGCTAGTAGCCACGAGTCACTGAGTTCAAAGCCACCCTTGACAGATGGCAACACCGACTCCGGGGGGGGGGCCCTTGTCTGGTCCACGGCACCGGCAGAAGCTGGATTTGAACCCGGTCAGGGCACTGGAGTCTCTGGAGAGCAGCGAGGGCGGCCCAGGCCCTGAGGCGTGGAGGCCATGGGCCTCAGGCCTAGGCTTTGTCCTGTCTCCTTGCTCCGCCGCTGCCCCTGCCTCGGGGTCGTCGCCCCGGGTGCCCCAGGGAGGCCAGCGTCGGTGTCCAGGCTGAGAAGGTCTCTGCCCCACAGTTTGGAGACGCCGGCCTGCGGCTCCTGTCGGAACACCTCACAATGCTCCAGGTGCTGAACCTGTGCGAGACGCCCGTCACCGACGCCGGCCTGCTGGCCCTCAGCTGTGAGTCCAACCATCCATCCCATCATCCCTTCCTCCATTCACGCACCGTGCTGTGTGCTCCCGGAGCACCTCCTCCATGCCAGGCGGAAGTACCCCTGCCCTCGTGGAGCTGATACTCTAGAGGAAAAAGGAAGAATGAGTGAGGCCCAGCCCGTGCCTCCCCCCCCCCC
>NW_006779163.1:2597690-2600239 GCF_000442215.2 Lipotes vexillifer | reverse complement strand
CGACGCTGTCACAGCCCCTGAGGGCGATCGTGCTCCCCTGACCCGCCACAGCAGCTGTAGCCCCAGCCACAGCCTTCGCCCAGGAGTTGGTTAGAAATGCAAATTCTCGGGCCCTGCCCCAGACCTGCCGACTCAGAAACTGCACTGTAACAAAGTGCCGGGCGATTCTCACGCACGTTAAAGTTTGAGAAGCACCGCCCTAGTAGAAGCCACAAAATACTCGAGGCACCTAGAACTGCCGATTTCTGTACCCTGACCCCAATCTACTAAACTCAAATGTTGGGTGATGTTGAGCCTGGGAACCTGCATTTCCCATTTCTAGGTCCATTGGTTTAGATGAGAGGCCCCGGGCCTCAGCTGGGAGGAATCCAGGAAGGCTTCCCAGGGAGGTGACTGGATCTGGGGGTGAAAGACACATACGTAGGAATTGACCGAGGGGGAGGCATGCTGGGCAGTGGGCGTGACTCCTGCAAGGTCGTCGGCACGTCCTGGGTGGCTTGGGAGTGGCTGGAGGCAGGTGATGGGGTAACGGAGGGCAGAGAGGATGAGGTTTAGAGTCACAGCAGGGTCCACTGTCTGCAGTGCGGCAGGCAAGTTCTGGGGGCATTTGGGGTACAGGCAGTGGAGGGACATGACAGAGGGACCAGAAGGGAGAGAGGCTCAGAGGGCAAGGGGAGAACGTGGGCCCAATTCAGATCAGGTCCTGCCTGAAATAGACCTTCTGTACGTAGTGGTCCCGGGCTGTGCCTCTGAAACCCCACCTCCCCGACCCCGTCTCCTAACCAGAGGCCTCAGCAACTCAGTCCGCCCCCAGCTTTTCCATCCTGTACCTGCAACTGCCCCTTGTGGGGTCCCACTGACCTAATGCCTGTGTCTGTCTGTCTGTCCCTGGACAGCCATGAAGAGCCTCTGCAGCTTAAACATGAACAGCACCAAGCTCTCGGCGGACACCTACGAAGACCTGAAGGTAATCCCTTTCTTCCCTCCTTCCCTCCTTCCTTCCTTCCTTCGTTTGCAAGTGCAAAGGTCCTGAGTCAGAAAGGGTTGGTACGAACCGACTTTGTAGCCAGCGTGACTAGAAAGTGAGAGAGGAGACTGGAGCCAGACCGAATAAGCCCTCGCAGGTCACGGAAGGACTCTGGGTCTCATCCAAGTTCAGGAGAAAGCTTTCGGAGGCTCTAAGCAGGGTAGTGAGTTCTCCTTTTAAAAGCTTGTTCTGGCTGTTATGTGGAAAGCAGGATTTTTGAGGGAGAGTCCAAGCAAGGGGTAGCAGCATGGAGAAGGTTTGCAGGGCTAGTGCAGTCACACAGGTGAGACCCAGGACCCCAGGCTGGGCTAGGTTGGCAACTTAAAATCAAGGAAAGAGGATCTGGGTGGTGGAAGGTGGGCACATGTTGTTTGTAAAAACGCATGTGTCTCGTCAGGGCTGGAGGGGCTGGGCCTTTAGCAGGCTCCTGCCGCCCCCTCATCCTGGGCCCGGAGGGGTGGGCTCGGCCGCAGAGCCAGCGCCCTGGGAAGGAAGGGCTGGGCCAGGAGCGCGCCGGACCATGGGCGCCCTGGAAGCCCACCTCCAGCAGGGCCTCCCCGCCTCAGCTTCCCCTCCAGCTCAGCCAGACCTGCAGCCTGGGGCCCATTCACTGGCCAAGCCTCCAGACGCCTTCTGTGTGGCAGGCTCGCGCTGGGGACAGGGACGCCGAGGTGCGGCGGGCTCACCCCTGTCCAGGAGGGAGCTCAGTCCCGGCAGACAGACACGCACAGCAGACTGAAGCAGGACGGGGCTCAGGGGCCAGCAGGGAGGGGACCACCAGCTCCGTTCATTGGGGCGGAAGAGCCTGCACAGAAAGGAGTGGTTAAAGTGAGTCTGCCGGGCAGGCCAGTGCCCAGGAAGCTGGGGAGGCGGGAAGTAAAGGCAGGAGACCAGTTAGCAGCCTCTCTGTACAGCAGAGGCTTGTAAGGAAAAAGGTCAACCGTTCATAAAAGAAGGCAGAGCCCAAGCGCGTCTGGGTGGCAGCGATGGGGGGCAGGAAGCCGCTCTGAGGAGTAGCAGGTGGGATCCTGTAGTCCGGCCACAGATCCACGTGGGGGAGCCTGAGTGGGAAGGATCTCCACCCACCCGCCAGGAACCTGCAGCTTACGGATCCCTCTCCATTCTCCCCGCCGGACTCCTGACAGCCCTGAGAGCACAGGCACTGTCTCGGACCGGGTGCTCTGGGTTTGCCCTGCGTTTGGTATCTAGTCCCTCGCCCCGTCCCGTGAGCCAGGGACTGGACTCGGATTCCCTCCACAGATGAGGAAGCCGGCTCCCGGAGGCCAGGGCTCTACCCAAGGGCAGGTGGCCTGCAAGTGACAGTGGCGGGGGGCTCACATCCTGGGTTTCCTGCCCCCAGAGCCAGTGATCCGAAGCCTCTGTGGGGTGGGAACGTGGACTCCCCGGCAGCTATCGCCTGCGTTCTGTGGAGCCACGTGCCACCTACTTGGTTCTCCCGGAGGTTCCCCAGCTCTGGGCTCGGGAGCGCCCGATGGTGACAAAGTGGGGAGGGCACGGTGGG
>NW_006779163.1:2597402-2597680 GCF_000442215.2 Lipotes vexillifer | reverse complement strand
GGGTGGGAACGCCGGCCGCCGGCGGCGGCGGGGTTGGGGGGGAGGTGGTGGAGCTCTGCGCCACCAGGATCTGGAAGGGACTGGATCCTTCTTGCTCCCCCCAGGCCAAGCTTCCCAACCTGAAGGAGGTGGACGTCCGCTACACGGAAGCCTGGTGAAGCTCCCGCTCGGCAGGAAGGAGTTTGCAACTGCGACACGCAACTCTTGACTAATAGCTGTAGAGCAGCGGGTCTCGGGGTCCCACCCCGCGTCCTGGCTGTGAGATAGACGGGGGAGTC
>NW_006779163.1:2593345-2594971 GCF_000442215.2 Lipotes vexillifer | reverse complement strand
GGGTGGGGAGGGGGGGTCCGTAAGCACGCCCAGCCCCCACCTAATTCTTTTAGCTTCATAATCGGAAACCTTGACCTGATCTAAAACGGACTTTGTAGCAACCAGAGGAGCGGCAGCGGGTCGGGGAGAGGGTGGGGATGGGGGCGCTTGGGGAGGGGGGACCCTTTGTGGATTTTCTTTGCCTCTGTGTTCAATGCCATGTGGGAAGAGTCAATTCTGATGCCATCGTCTCGCAACCCCGACGGGCCTGGAGGCCAAGGAAGGATGCTTTCTCCCTCCGAGGCCCTGCGGAGAACTCGCTCCGCCGTCGCCATCGCCATCGCCATCGCCATCGCCATCGGACAAGACCCGGTCCCGTGGTCACGTCATCACACCCACACCCGTCCTGTGTCCTCGCCATTGCTATGCAAAGTGATTCTTGTTGTACATAAGATTTAAATAATGCGCCTATTTAAGAAACGTTGACAAATTGCAGGTCTGGGACCTGCTTCTTATTTATGAAGTCTTTGACACACCGGCCCGCCCGCCGCCCGCCGCCCGCCGCCCGCCGCCCGGAAAAAAAAAAAAAAAAAAAAAAAAAGAACCTCCTTGGAAAATTAATTGCTTTTTCGTAATGGATTCTCTATGCTAACGCTCTCATGTCGGTCCGTCCATCCCTCTGCCCGCCACACCACCGTGTGTTTCGATCCCAGACGTCTCCAGTTTCCTCACAGGGTGGAGGTCGGCTGGGGGAGGAGAAGTGGGGTCCCCACATTGTCGTCTTGCTCCTCTATGGCCCCAGCTTTCTCGGCCCCCTTTTACACATTTGGAGGGGGAGGGTGCTAACCTGTCCTCCCGTCCGTCCTGCAGGAGAGCTGCCCCGCCCCCTCCCCCGGAGCTCTCCCGTCTGCGGTGGCCTCTGCTGCCCCCCTCCCCGCTGAGGCTCTGCGACCTGTGGCCTCCCCGCCGTCCTGTGCCTCCCGCGGTCCCCTCATGCATGCCCGCCTCTCTGCATGGTCTCTTGGGAGAAGAGAGACGTCGCCTCCACCAGCCTGACTGCCCACCCCGCCCCCGAATGTGACCACTGCAGCGCAGACGCCCCTTCTGCCCCCTCCGTCCCCACACCTGCCCCAAAGACACACCAACCTCTGTTTCTTTTATAAACAAGCCCTCACTGTACAAAACAGCCCTCATGGTTTACTTGGGGTCCCCTCTCCCCCAAGCCCCTTCTGTTGGTTTAGCACAAACACAGCCCCCCCCCTTCAGCACCTCCAGACCTAACACCCAGTCAATGTAATTGTTTTATATATATTTAATCTTATTCAATGGAAACCATGCTTTTGTCGTTTTATACTTTGCTAGGTAGACTTTATTACCCCCCGACTATGCCCTCATTTTTTTAAAAAAGGAAAAAAAAAGAAATTGGGTTTCAGTCTTAATTCATTTTCCGTGCCAGGTTTGATTTCGTGTGTGCGTGTGAGTGTGTTCCGTTTCGTGTTTTTCTGTCGTTGTTGTTGTTGTTGTTTTCTGTTGTTTGGTTTTATTCGCTCCCCTTCGGTCCCATACTTTACAGCACTCTGGTGCAGGAAGAAGCAGAAGCAAAAAAAAAAAATTTTAAAAGAAAAAAAAAAAAAAAAAAAAAAAAAA
>NW_006779163.1:2591380-2593243 GCF_000442215.2 Lipotes vexillifer | reverse complement strand
AAAAAAAAAAAAAAAAAATTTTAAAAAAAAAAAAAAAAAAAAAAAAAAGAAGAGCAGAGACATGCCACCTTTTCCCTTCGCACTGTTGCTTTTCCTGATGGTTAATACTACTGTCACGTAGCTGTGTTCAGAGATGTGAAATACTTTCAGGCAAAAATAAACTGTAAGTGACTCATTGACATCTGGCCTTTCTGTGTGGCTTTGAAGGGGCCTCCCAGGGCGATGGGAAGGGACGAGACCTAGGCCGAGGGTCGGGGGCTCACGGCAGAGCCCGGACACCCGCTCCGAGTGTCCAGGACTCCTCACCCTGGCGCGTTAGGAGGCAGGTCTTCCTCTGTTGTGAGGCCGCCCTGGGCATCAAAGGATGTTGAGCAGACCCCGCCAGCCCTGACCCATAGATGCCAGGAGTACCCCTCCACCGCCCACTCCAGTTGTAACAACTGAAAATGTCTCCAGATGGGGCCTAGTGTCCCCGGGGTGGCGGGGGGGCGGGGAGAGTCACCCCCAGGGTAGAACCCGGCCGTCCACCTAGACTGCTGTGCGGTAGGGCGTCACGGAAGCTCTAGTCCAGTGAGAGTCTCCAGAAAACGCGGGTTCTGATCCCCAGGGTCTGGGTGGGCACCAAAGACCCTGCATTTCTGAGAAGCTCTGGCTGACGTGGATGCCTCTGGTCCCCCCCGCCCCGCCCTTCCAGCCAGGCCCCTCATCCCTCTCCCAAGGACAACTGGTGTAACCCCCTCACCGCCCCCTGATAACCCCACACCTTTTTCCCACCCCCGCTACCTCCCTGCCTCTCCGCACACCTCCCCATCCCCTGCCTCCTCACTCCCCGAGGCCTCTACATCCCTCAGGTGTGCGGCCTGTCAGCTGACCCACATGACGACCTCCGGCCACTCAGGGAAGCCAGGTGCCCTGCGTGAGAACAAGGAGGGCTCTGGACTTGCAGGGCTGGCGGGCGAGCTCCAGGAGCTCCGGTCCTCAGGCCAGACGGCCCTGGCTTCATGACAGCCAGCTGCGGGCCGAGGCACTGGGCTGTGAGGCCCCGCAACCTGCCCTCTCTGACCCATCCCACCCAGCAGAGGGCCTGGCTCAGCAGGCGCTCATCACTGCCAGATGGAAAAGGTGGGACCCTGCAGGAACCTGTCCTCAGCCCTCCTCCCCACCCTGTCAGCTGGGCTCCTCCGGCTGAGCCTGGAGAATGCTGGCCACCTGGCAGAGAGGCAGGGACGCGGGAAGAGAGAATCAGGGCGTTTCCTCTCCCATGCCTTTCTTGCAGAATCGGCCTCCCTCTGTGAGCTCAGGTACCCCCCCCCGCCCCCCCCTCTCCCCCGGCAGCTGCCCTCCATGATTCCAGCTCTGAGCACAACCCTCACCCCCACCCTCAGCCTTGGCCTGGAAGGACCTGCGGGCTGCCAGCTTCAGGTGCCTCACATTTCTTAGCCCCGCCCACCACATGCCTCAGCCCCTTGACCCCGCCCACCGGCGTGCCTCACGCCCCTTAACCACGCCCACCCACGTGCCTCACGCTCCTTAACCCCGCCCACCCCACGTGCCTCACGCCCCTTAACCCCACCCACCCCCTCGACCAGAAGGTCACTAACTTGCCCTCCTCCTACAGAAACTGAGTTACAGCGCGTCTTCCCCTCACCCTGCCGACCTGCACGTGGTAAGAGACCCCTGGTGTACGTTCCGGGACCTCAGCGTCCCTTGTCAATTACCTAGCTGGCACCGACCCTCCAGAGTTAGCCCTTCCTCACGTACTTTCCAGAACCCACCAGAGTGGGTCTTCTGTTTCATGCCAGGACCCTACCTGTTCCTCCCATAACACACGTGCAACTCCCCCCCTCCCCCCCTCCAGATCGG
>NW_006779163.1:2580736-2591316 GCF_000442215.2 Lipotes vexillifer | reverse complement strand
CCCTCCCCCCTCCCCCACAGCTGATGGTGAGGGGCCCAGTGAGAGCCCAGTGGAGCGCTAAGCTAGGTCCTTGAGCTGGGGAGGGAAGTTCATCAGGAAATTTCAGGGTAGATCCAGAAATGGAGGCAGGGAGAAGCACTCCCAAGAGAGTGGCCACTGGGTTAGTGGGATCTGAGCTCTGTGGTCCGCAGGCCAGCCTGATGCAATTCTCCAGGTTGCCACACTCAAACAGTGCCTACTTTAGAATGAGCTGTCCTCTGGTCACTTAGTGAATGGTACTCCCTGGAATTGTACCACGTGGGAACCTGATTGTCATTTGTGTCTGACAGACTGCTAGAAGTTTCTCTAAAGGCCAGCCGGGAAAGGGGTCAGAGAGCCTTGGAAAAGGGCCTGGCCTCATTCATTCATGCATTCAACTATTCCTTATTGAACACTTGCTTCTAGCAGGTGCTAGCACGTTCTAGAAAACATGCTAGAAGAAGCAGGAGACATGGCCCTCGCCCTCCAGGGCCCCAGTGACCTGGCACATGCTGGCAATCAGTCAGGCAGCCCTGATATTGTGTGACAGATGCTACGACAGGAAGCTACGGTGGGCATGGAGGGTGGCAGCTAACCTAGGCTTTGGGAGTCGGGGTGGGGCGGGGGGAGGCGGCGCTTCCTGGAGGAGGTGGTATTGTTGACAGTGAAGAATGAGGACGTTCGTCACATCAGAGAGGAAAGGGGAGTGTGCAAAGACGTGGCGACAGACCCGAGCGGGATCTGTGTTGGGACCTGCAGATGGAAAGCATGGTGGGCATGGGGGCGGGGCGGTGGGTGTTATCCTTGGAGTTGAATTGTGCCTCTTAAAAGAGAGATGTTGAAGTTCTTAGTACCTGAGAGTGTGACCTTATTTGGAAATAAAGTCTTTACAGACTATTCAAGTTAAAATGAGGTCATTAGAGTGGGCCCTAATCCAGTATGGCTGGTGTCCTTGTAAAAAGGGGAAATTTGGTCACAGAAGCAGACATGCACAGCAGGAAATTGATCTGAAGAGACAGGCACACAAGCAGAAGGCCATGTGAAGATGAGGGAAGAGACCAGAATGATGCCTCTTACACACCAAAGATGGCCAGTAAGCCACCAGAAGCCGGGAGAGAGGCCGGGAACAGACTCTCGCTCACAGGCCTCAGAAAAAACCAATCCTGCCAACACCTTGAATTTGGTTTTCTGGCCCCCAGAACTGTGAAAGAATACACTTTTGTTATTTTAAGCCCGCCAGTTTGTGGTGCTTTTTCACAGCAGCCCTAAAACACAGAGTGCATCCGTTTTCCAGGGCTGCCACAAAAAGTGCCACAAACCCGGTGGCTGAAAACACGGAAATGTATTCTGTTTCTGGAGACGGAGACCAGAAGTCCAAAATCAAGATGTCGGCAGGGGGAATTCCCTGGTGGCCCAGTGGTTCGGACTTCACGCTTCCACTGCTCCCTCTGAAGACTGCGGCGGAGAAACGTTTCCTTCTCCCTTCCGGCTTCTGGCGGCTGCCGGCGGTCCTGACCGGCAGCTGCATCACTCCCATCTCTGCCTCTGTTCCATGTGGTTCCTCCTCTTCTCCAGCTCACGTTTCCCTCGGCCTTTCTATTGTAAGGACATTTGACATTGGATTTAGGGCCCACCTGCGTGATCCAGGATGATCTCATGGCCAGATCCTTAGCACGATTACGTGATCTACGAAGAAGACTCTTTTTCCATATAAGTTCCTGGTCACTGGTTCCAGGTGAAGGTACCTTCTGGGGCCACCACTCAGCATATCACGGGGGGGTGGGGGGAAGGTGTGGGGTGAGACCAGCCAGTGTCTCGTTAGTCATATTTATTGATCGAAGTCTGGGATTTACCCCAAGGGCTATGAATGATTGTAAGGACGTTGCAATTATCTTACCCATTTGCTGACAAAGCATGTATACAGCACCTACTGCACGCCAGGCATGGTAATAGGGTTTTATACGTCTGAACTCATTTACTCCTCCTGGCAAGCCTATGAGGCAGGTGCTAACGTGATCCCTCTTGACCGATGGGGAAGTGGAGGCCAGAACAGGCTGGGTCTCTTGGTCAAGGTCACGCAGGGAGCTGGGGATCAAAGCAAGCTTATGACCCAGGCATTATGGGAAGATCTCTCCACTGCTGACTGGTGAGTGGATGGGGCTGAGGCTGTGGCTTGGACCACGTGGAGAAACAAATTCAAGAGAAGCTTAGGAGTAAAACTGTAGAACATGGTGATAGGTATGGAAGGAGGGCCAGCAAGGAGTGAAGCGTGAAGTTCGATTTCTTGGCTTATTCCCTGAGGCTCTGTGAGGCCCAGAATTGCACCTCTGCCTGGCAGCAGCCCTCGTGGCAGGGGGAGCTGGCGCGTAAATGCCCCTGCTCTCTGGCTCCTGGTGGGGGCGGAGACCTCCAAGGCTCCTTTTCTTCCCTGATTCCTGGAGTCCTTCCCTGGGATTAATCTCCAGCTGCCCCCTGGGCTGACTTGCTTGTTAGGACTTCCTGCCCTTCTCCCCTCACTTTCCCATGGTCCCATTCATGGTTCCTGGGACCACTTCCCAAATAAGCTACCTTTACTGGAATAGTTATCGCAGAGCCTGCTTCTGGGGAAGCCCAAACTAAGACAGTGACTGACTGTGCCAGGGGACAGAGGGACAGGATGGAGGGGAGCATCTCCACGACAGGCTGGGAAATCCCTCCCAAGGATACCAGGTCACCGGGTATTCCTGTCCCAACCTCAGCAACACAAGTGCCTCCCAGCCGAGCTGGAAGAGCTCTGCGACAGGGGCCCCCAGAATCAGCTTGCACCCATTTTCAGAGGTGGGAGTGTTGGCCGACAGAAGCTCTCAGACTTTGCTGGCAGGAGTAGAAATTGGTTCTACCGCTTTGGGAAGCATATCTACTAAAGCTAAACATCTGCTGACCCCGTGACCATGCAGCTCTGCTCCTGGGTAGATGCCTGAGAGAGCTGAGCTCACGTGTCCACTGAAGACACAAACAAGAATGTTTATAGCAGTGTTATTCATAATAGCCCAAAGTGGAAACAGCCCAAATGTCCACTAACAGGAGAATGAATAAACTAACTGTGGAACAGACATACAGCGGACGACGCAAATGCCTCCATCAACAGGAGGAAGAATAAATACATGGTGACATGTCCATATGAGAGGATTCTGCAGAAAAAGAGAAAAAGATCCAACGCATACACACAATGGCGTGAACGAATTGGACAGACGTTATGCTGTGTGAAAGGAGCCAGACACAAATGAGGGTTTGCTGTGTGATTCCATTTACATAAAGTTCATGAAGAAGCATAAGTTATCTGTGGTTAGAGAGGTCACAGTAGTGGTTATCTCTGCAAGGTAGGGCTGGTTATTTTTTACTTTTTTTTTTTTTTCTGCGGTACGCGGGCCTCTCACCGTTGTGGCCTCTCCCGTCTCGGAGCACAGGCTCCGGACGCGCAGGCTCAGCGGCCACGGCTCACGGGCCCAGCCGCTCCGTGGCATGTGGGATCTTCCCGGACCGGGGCACGAACCCGTGTCCCCTGCATCGGCAGGTGGACTCTCAACCACTGCGCCACCAGGGAAGCCCAGGGGTTGTTACTGATGAGGAAGGTAGGAGGGAATCTTCCGGGGTGCTGAAAATGCACTACATCTTGATACACAGATGTTTACACACTCATGGAGCTCTACACTTAAGATTCGTGTAATTTACTGTGTTCATTACATGTCAACTTTTTTTTTTTCTGGCCACACAGCATGTGGGATCTTAGTTCCCCTCAGTAGGGATCAAACCCGCGCCCTCTGCGTTGGACGCGTGGAGTCTTAACCACTGGACCACCAGAGAAAGCCCCACATCAGCTTTATAAAAGTGGCAGCAGGTGGAAACAATCCAAATGCCCATCCATAGATGAACAGATAAATAAACATGGTATATATAGACAATGGACTCTTACCCATCCATGAAAAGGAACGAAGCACTGATACATGCTCCAACATGGATGAATCTTCAGAACCTTATGCTAAGTTAAATAAGCCAGACACAAAAGACCACATACTGTATGATTCCATTTGTATGAAATAATAGAATAGGCAAATCTGTATAGGGAGAAAGCAGATTGGTGTTTACCAGTGGCTGGGGAGTGACTGCTTCATGGGTATGGGGTTTTATTTGGGGTTGAGTGTATGGTCAGGCAACTCAAGGTGGCTGTTCTGTTGCTCTCTTCCAACCCCTGCCCGACCACGGCCTGCTTCCCCTACACCCTACTCACCTGACTGACCTTCCTATGTGTACTTGCCCCAGGCCCCATCTGGTGATTGTTCTTATCAAAGGGCCGGTGAGGGTGAGGGGCCTCGCCTCCTGTCCCTCTGCTGGTTTCCCTGGTAACTAATGAGCCCACCTGAGGTCATTTCCCCTATAACTGGTAACCGCCCCTGGCCCTCAGGAGCAAAGCCTGCCACCATGTCCTACCCACCAGGAGCCACACACAGTGGGGTGTTGCTCGGTGGGACGTTGCTCCAGGACCTTGCTTCAGACGTGTAAGCTCCCCCATCCATCAAACCTTTGATGTCTCTGTTGCTGACTCTGGGCTCTTTCTTCCATCTTAAAGCTGGGCAAGTGCAGGCCTTATAGGCCTGCGGGGTGCAGCCCGACAGTGATGAAAAATTTTTGGAGCTAGATAGAGGTGGTGATTGTGCAACATTGTGAATGTTCGAAATGCCACTTTAAAGTGGTTTGTTTAATTTGAATTTTGCATCAGTTCTTTCTTAAGTGGCATCAAAACAGAATTTTTTAAATGACAAGGTGGTTGCTTCTCCTCTCTGCTGTGTCTGGGCTGGGGAGCATAAGGGGTGCTATCTGAGCCATACTTGTCCATCCTTGTGAAGCCTCTTGGTGAATGGTTGTGTCGCCTCCTCAAAACGCTCTACTGCCACCTGCTGGAAATTTAGCATAGTAAATATTCAAGTATGTAATAAACATACAAACTTCTAAATGAGGCACCCTTGTACAGTGCCCAACCTGCACAGCTGTACATGGCAGGATAGGTGACTTGGATTTATTTTTCAGTGTACTCTATCCAGATTTGGATGCGGCCTTGAAAACCTTAAGGTTGACTTTCCCTCCTGTTCCACGGTAATGCTGAATAAGGCAAGCCTGGGCTAGCCTCTCCCAGATTTGTCAGGGAGATGAAATCCACCTGCTCCCTGATCAGTGTATTGAAACCTGCCTTTCAGAGTCACCTCTAGAAATGAAACCTTCCCCAGAGCACTTGTGGTCATCAAAGAAGCAGGAGGCCGAGGACGGGCTGGAAGGTCTCCACCAAGCTCCCGGTGACAGACGTCCTGGCTGTTTTTCCTCTGATGTAAAGGTAGGGACAAGGATCTGAACACCCCTAAAACACCGGCCGGCGCCTCCTCTCTGACTTGCCAGGGAGGGGAAGGGGCTGTCACCTCCAGTGGGAAGGGAGGTTCAAGTAATGGGGTTCTGGAATCTTAGCAGCTTGCTGGGCACAACTTACCCCTCACAGTGTTGCCGAAAACTCGGCCTCTGTGCAACCGGTGCCGAATCGAATCTCAGAGACAGTTTTGGATGAAGTAGAAAAGAAGAGCTTTATTGCTTTGCCAGCAGAGGGGGACACAGTGGGCTCGTGCCCTGAAAAACTGTGTCCCAACCCGGGAGGATTTCGTGAGGAGTTTTAGAGCAATGGTTCAAGGGCAGAGTTGCTGATAAGGATCAAGGTGTGTGAAGGGCCTGCGCTCCTTTAATCTGGTCTCAGAAAAGCTCCTGATGAGCTTTTCTGGTTCCTTTGATGTGGCCTCAAGATGGTCTCTTGATGAGCTTCTCGAGGTTATCAAACTGTGATCTTCTCTGGAATGAAGAATGCTAGCATCTTCCATTTGTTAGGGGTTTTAGTTCTGTAAAGAGCTCAAAGATGTTGTTATGTGTATCCCTTGACCTACAAACAAGAAACAGGGGACACAGAAAGGCTTCTGTGTCCAGGAGCCCCACAAGGTCCTGCTTGGTCTCAACAGCAGCTCCTGTCTGGGGCTTCCCCCACCCACCGGCTACAGGGGATTTGCTGGGGTGGGAGGTGGGTTTTTTTGTGGATAGCAGCAATGCATCTTAAGCCCCTCACAGGCCTGGAGTTCCGGCGGTGTCCACCACGGCCATGGGGTTGGGGGCTGTGTCACCTGGTGGATGGCTGTTCAAGACTAGTGGCGTCCTAGAGAAATAGAACACAAGCCACACATGTAAAGTGTTCTCGTAGCCACATTTTTAAAAGTTAAAGGAAACACAGGCCACATTCATTTTAATAATGTATATCTCTTACCCTAACATGCCCAAACATTTCAACCTGCAATCAATATAAAAATTATTGGGAAACAATTATTGAGATATTTTACATTCTTTTTTTTTTTTTTTTTTTTAATACAAAGTCTTTGAAACCCAGTGTGTAATTTGCCCTTCCGGGGCATCTCAGTCAGGACCAGTCATGTTCAAGTGCCCAGTAGCAGCCATATGTGGCCAGTGGCTCTTGTGTGGACAGCATGGTTCCAGAATTTCCATAACCCAGGAGCAGGGCAGTGGCAGCTCGGTGGGAAGTGGGGAGAGCAGCAAGGGGACAGGACTGGAGCCAGCACTTACCCATGAATGGTTTTTACTGAGATGGTGTGAATTGAGAGGCTGTTACAGGTTCATGTGCCTGATGTACAGTGAGGGCAAACAAACCAAAATGGTGGTGTTTGGAGCAGAGAAAAGTTTAGCGCAGGGCCAAGCAAGGAGAACGGGTGGCTCATGGTCAAAACCCCTGAAATCCTGGGACTTCCCTGGTGCTCAAGTGGTTAAGACTCCATGCTCTCAATGCAGGGGACATGGGTTCAATCCCTGGTCAGGGAACTAGATCTCTCATGCTGCAAATAAGAGCCCACATGCCACAACTAAAGATCTCACGTGCCACAACTAAGACCCAGCGCAGGCAAATAAATGAGTAAATATTAAAGAAAAAGAAAAAGAAAACGAAATTCCATATGGTCTGCGGGGAGAAGTTTTTTTTCCTAAATAAATTTATTTATTTATTTATTTATTTTTGGCTGTGTTGGGTCTTCGTTGCTGTGCGTGGGCTTCCTCTAGCTGTGAGGAGTAGCTCCATGGCATATGGGATCTTCCCAGACCAGGGCACGAACCCATGTCCCCTGCATTGGCAGGGGGATTCTTAACCACTGCACCACCAGGGCAGTCTATGAGGGGGGGTAGTTTTTAATAGGCAAAATTTGGTGTGAGGGCTGCGGGGTGTGTGACTTTTGTCTGATTGGTTGTTGGTGAGGTAACAGGGCAGTGCTTCAGGAATCTTGCGCTCAGCCTGAAGTTACCATCCTCCACCTGGATGGGGCCTAAGGTCCTGCAGAAGAACTCAAAGATATTGTTATGTATATTCCTTGAGGAGGACCCTGCCACAAGGCTGCACTATTGTTTCTTTCTTTCTTTTTTTTTTTTTGCGGTACGCGGGCCTCTCACTGTTGTGGCCTCTCCTGTTGCGGAGCCTGTCCGGACGCGCAGGCTCAGCGGCCATGGCTCACGGGCCCAGCCGCTCTGCGGCATGTGGGATCTTCCCAGACCGGGTGAGCCGGTGTCCCCTGCGTCGGCAGGTGGACTCTGAACCACTGAGCCACCAGGGAAGCCCCTGCACTATTGTTTCTTGATTGCTCCTCCCTTGTTTCTGTGTTCCTTCCCTTCCCTGATTAGCAACTGTTCGGATCTGCCCTTTGGAACTCAGAGAAGGTCAAGGAGGCTTAATAAAGCCTACTTCCTACAAACAAGAAACAGGGGATACAGATAGGGCTTGTACCTGGGAGAGCCCCACAGGGTGCTGCTCAGTTTCAAGGCCACCCCAGAGCTGAAACCGTGCATCTCAGATTGGGACTTTTTTTTTTTTTAATATTTATTTATTTATTTGTTTGGCTGCGTCGGGTCTTAGTTGCGGCATATGGGATCTTTAATTGCAGCATGTGAACTGTTAGTTGCAGCATGTGGGATCTAGTTCCCTGACCAGGGATCGAACCCGGGCCCCCTGCGTTGGGGATGTTGGGTCTTCCCTGGACCACCAGGGAAGTCCCCTCAGATTGGGACTTGAACCCACGTTTTTTTACCTGAGATCACACACGTGGTCTCAGGACTTAATGAAGCTCAGGTTCTTGATGTCTCATCGCAGAAAAAATTCAGTGAGAGACAAAGTGATAGGTAAGAAGTGGATTTATTTAGAGAGAAACACATTCCACGGACAGAGTGTGGGCCATCTCATAAGGCGAGAGTGGTCCCAGGGAATGGGATTGTCAGTTTTTATAGGGGTGGGTAATTTCATAGGCTAATGGGTGGGATGAGTGTTCCAGCTATTTGGGGGGAAAGGGTGGAGATTTCCAGGAATTGGGCTATCGCCCACTTGTGGACCTTTATGGTCAGCCTTGGAACTGTCATGGCACCTGTGGGTGTGTCATTTAGCTGATGTGTCACAATGAGCGCATAATGAGGGTCAAGGTCCACTGGAAGTGGACCTCCGTCTTGGACCTAAACTGATTAGAACCAAATACGTCATGTCCTTGGGCTATGTTATTCTTTCATAGGTTGTGCCCTGCCTCCTTCCCTCTGTTTCAGAGCCCCCCATGAGGGACCCCACGCAGGAAAGGCTGGACCCCCTGCGGGGGACCTCCTGCAGAACGGATGTCCAGAGCTGCCAGGTTTGAGGGCCTGGCCTGAAGTCACCCTGGAGAGCAAGCATCTGTCTATTTTGATTTTTTTTTTTAAAGAAACGTATATTCATTTACAAGAGAAAGACTTATAGATCATAACCATGCATTTCTGTGGCATAAACGAATGAATGAATGAAAAACTCCAATGTGAAGACAGGAAAGGAGCTCTGCTGATGAACCAAGGGGCAGTGGGCATCTGACCTACATCCACTGTTAGGGGTTGGACAGTGAGACTGGAATCTTGATGTTGAGACAAGCAAGTGTGTCTCTGGGGCAGCCAGGCCACAGTCTCCTTCAGAGTCTGTCCCTTCTTAGATGTGGATCCCATAACAGACCCAGGTCCGTCCTCCCGCTGCCCATCGTCCCACCAGGAGAGCACCTTTCCTTTGCTTCCCATAGCCTTTCATTCATTCAATCACCCATTCATTCATTCACTGAGTAAAAATATATACACTGAACCTTGAAAGCACTGATAACTGAAAGAAGCCAAGGTCCACATGCTTTACATTCCAGTTGTCTGAGCGAGTGTCCAGCGCAGGGAACTCTCTGGAGACAGAAAGTCAACTAATGGTTGCTTAGGGCCGAGGGGTCAGGGGACCGGGAGGTGAGAGCTAAAGGGCAGAGGTTTCTTTTTGGTGATGAACATGTTCTAAAACTCAACTCTGGTGATGTCTGCACGGCTCTGTAAATATGCTAAAAAACATGAAATTGTACACGTTACTTGGGTGGATTGTATGTGAAATATATCTTAATAAGCCTGTTTTTTTTTTTTCTCTTTTAATGTATTGAGTACCTATTGTGTGCCAGGCACACTGGGGACTCAGGAGTGAATGCAGTAAACCCTGTCCTCCACCACATACAGCCTGAGGGAGGAGGCGACCATTAGACTAATCCCACAGATATTTTCCATCAAGGCCGTGTCTCGAGCTAAAAGGAAGTACGCGCTGGAGGGAGCGCTGCCCAGGGCAGCACAGAGCTGACCTGGAGAAAGAGCCGGTTATGACCCGCTCCAGGCAGAGGGGAGCAAGCGTGGAGGCCCTGAGGCAGTGCCTGGCACTTGCGGGGGTTGGGGGGGGGGCAGACTGCCAGGACGGGAGAGGAGGAGTGTGGAGCGGGACAGACAGGCAAGGCCCTTAGGTCTCAGTCCTCAGGCATGGTTTGCATTTGGGGGCTGAGGCCAGCACCTCACCTCCCACATTGTATCAAGACGTTCTTTCTCCTGGGTTTTCCTGTTAATGAAACAGGAAGTAAGGTCTCTTGAGCTAGCAGCCAGCTGAGAGTGCTTTGAGGACAAAGGGGCATCAGGAAGGTGGCTAGCAGGTGAGACCTGGCTGGCCCGGTTCACAGCTGTCTGCCTCTGGTGGCCAGGACGAGAGCCAGCGGAGGGCAGGATGGCAGCTCCAACGCCCCTGAGGTCCCAGCCGCTGCAGAATGAGGCTAGGGCTGCACCAGGCCCTGGTGGGGGCGGGAGGCAGCGTACAGGGACTCCAGGTCCATGACGTCAGTGTTGCCATGGAGACCCCCTCCCGCTTCCAGCAGCACGTGTTGCAGCTCCTGGAGACCCCCCTGCAGGGAAGGCTCTGCAGGAAGAACAGCCCTGAACCCTGCGGGACTGTGCCCCAGAGCACGGTCCGGGAGAAGGCAGGGTACCAGCACCGGGAGGGGGGCCCTCCAGCTCTCCATCCTGCCCCCAAGCCTGTCACCCAGACACGCTCCTGTCTTGCAGTCTGGGAGATGTCTTGGTGTAAAACAGCTCAGGCTGTGGCCCTTCCCCACAGTGGCCGCCAAGGGAGGCGGGCGGGTGTGTAGGCTCCCTCTACT
>NW_006779163.1:2575223-2580726 GCF_000442215.2 Lipotes vexillifer | reverse complement strand
GAGGGGGGGGGGTGTGGAGGCCCCCCCTACGCCCCCCCCCCAACTCCCCCCCCCCCCCCGCACTCCTAGCTCCATTGTTTCGTTTTTGATGTCCCTTCATGCAGCGATTTCCTGAGACCTCCGTGTGCCAGGCGCTCTGCTAAGCTGAGCACCTGTGATCCTCAGGGCGGCCCAGCAAGGGAAGCTGGCCCACTGCTCACGTATGGAGCACACATGTAACATGGTGTGTTCTTTGTCGCTAAACCTTGTTCTCTGAAATCTTTCTTTCCAGTTTCTTAAAGACACTTTCAGTAGCAAAATGCCCAGGCTAGTTGAGAACTTTAGCCTCCCATCCAGTTTCACGTTCATGTCATGCCTCTTCCCTTTTCTGAGTCCCTGTCTCCTCCTGTGGGGGGCGAAGGTGGAGAAGCCACCACTGGTGTTGTCCTTGCCCTGGTCTGCTCATTGCTGCTTCTCTTGCTGGCCATCAGAGAAGTGGCCAGGGGTGTTGACTTAAAAAAAAAAAAAAAGAAAAAGTACAAGCTAAAAGTTGAGGATTATGTTTTATTTGAGGACGTTTCTGAGGACTATACCCAGGAAGGCAGCCTCTCAGATGGCTCTGAGGGAGTGTTCCAAAGAGGTAAGGGAAGAACCACTATATATAGGAGTTTTTGCTGGGAAAAAAAAAAAATGCTGTAGAAAGACTTACAAAAGATTACTGCTTACCACACAAACCAGACATCTCAAGTTAATGGTTTTAGTGTCTTTCTGTGTACGGGATGGTGCAAGAGTCTGGGCTCATTGAAATCATTCCTTTGATAGTCATCTTAACTATCTAGGGCCAGTATCCTGTATTTTTCCATCCTGAATTCACTTCAGGGCGCACCTTCAGGATGGGATGGCTACAGTGGCTGATGGCTTGATGGAGGGCAGCATTGCTTGTTTTCTGAAATGGCAGGCATCATGCTTTTGTCCACAGGGGTGTTCAGAGGCAGCCCAAACGTGTGCTTTTTGGGGAACCGTATGGGTGGGGGCAGAGGTGAGGGTCCCCACGGCGTGTTCCCCTGCAGCTCGCTCTCCTTGTGGTCCATCTCCCACCTCCCACTGCTTCCTGGGGGTGGGGGGAGAGGGCTCCTCACCCTGGGGCCAACGCGTTCGGGTGGGGTGATACTGGGAAAGTGTCTCAGGCCCTGCTTCCTTCCTGGTGTCCATGTGATTCCCAGAACTCACGCCTCCCTGCAATGGTCACCTCTTGCCACCCTGGCACCTCTTGCCAGTTCTCTTGCCCCTACATCAGGCAGGTGCCACGTGAAGATCAGCAGCACCTGCCTTACCTGGGGATGGGTGCCAGACAGGGCTGAGCCTGGGACCTGGGAAGGGAAGTTTCTCCTTTTCTGTCCCTTCTCATTCCACTCCCATCTTTTGTTGGTGCTGGGATGATAAATGGGGAGAGCAGAACCTTTGCAGGCACATTTAATAAGCCTTGAGGTCTGGTCTTCTCTTTCCTGGCTTTTTCTAGAATGTGGGGAACTTACACCTAGATGCTGATTTCGGGGCTGCTGGAAAAGTCCCGCTCGGTATCCTTACTTTAAACATCTGTTCATTTATCCATCCATGCATTCATCATCATCCTCATCATTCAGTCATCACCCATCCATCCATCCATCCATCCATCTACCCATTCATCATCTTCCACCCATCCAGCTATCCATCCATCATCCTCCATCCACCCATCCATCCATCATCCTCCAACCATCCATTCGTTCATCCACCCATTCATCGTCTTACAGTCAGCCAGCCATCTATCCATCATCCTCCAGCCAGCCATCCAGCCGTCTTGTAAACCTACTATGAGCTGGTCACTCTGGCAGGTGAGGGATCTAGCAGTGAATAAACAAGGCCAAACCCCCTCTTGTGGAGCCAGTGTTCTGAGCGAAGTCAGACAATAAGCAGACTCAGTAAGGAAAGGATGTAGTGTCTTAGAAGGATAAATGTAATGGAAACAAATGAATCCAAAAGGGGGATGGAGAGAGTAAAGGAAGGAGGGCCAGGGAAGGTCTCACTGAGAAGGTGATCATTTGAGCAGAGACATGAAGGAGGGAGGGAGAAGCTGTCAGTTGGGGAAGAGCTTTCCAGGAGGAGGGAACAGCCTGTGCAGAGGCCCTGAGGTGGGAGCAGCCGGGCATGGAATGTTAGAGGAACAGGAGAAGATGACACAGCAGGAGCAGAGTGAGCAAAGCAGAGAGGAGAGGGTGGTCACCTGCGGCCCTGCTCCCGCTGGGAGGACGTTGGTTTTACTGTCACTCTGCACCCGTCATCACAGCTCCCAGGGCACAGTATAGTGCTTGCTGCCACTGGCCCTTTGCTGAGGCTCTTCCCGGGCACCCAGTCATCTCACCTCCAAAAATACCCTTGTTATTCCCATTTTACAGATGAGAAAACTGAGGTCCTAGCATGGAACCATGAGGGATGAGAAGAAGAGTAGGCTAGAAAAGGCATGTGTGGGGTGGGAAGGGCCCGGGCCTCCATTCTGTTCTCAGGGAAGAGAATGAGGCTGCATAGGAGGAAATCGGCCTTTCTATGGCTGCCCCACTTGGTCTCCAGGAAAGCCCAGATCTTCTCATCACAACCCCCCCCCCAGGGGGCAGGCGGCTTTTCCATGCCCCTAGTCTTCCTTTTCCAGGCTAAAGCTTCTCAGCAGGAGGAAATGAGGCTGGATGGGCTCAGGTGGGGAAGTTCCTCCCCACAAGGTGGTCAGCCGTCTCTGTGAGGCAGAGTATGTCCTTGGGCTGCCCAGGCTTGTCCTGCAGGACCAGGTACCAACCCAGTATGATCCGAGGGTCACGTTTCTCAGCAAGTCCCCTGGCCTGTCTCAGGCAGTAACATAGAGGAGACGTTTAGAAAATGTTCGTTCATTTATTTGACAAATATTTACATGGGTCTCCTATGTGCTAGGCCCTGTGTTCTAGGATGGTGGGTGGATGGAGGGGTAGATGGACGGGTGGATGTGTGAGTGAATAAATGAATGAATAGGTAAGGAGATCAATGGATAGATGGATGGATAAATGAAAGGATAGGTGAGGTGGGTGGGTAGGTAAATGGGTGGGTGTGTACAGGGATGCATGGATGGTTCAGTGACTCCTGAATGGATGTATTAATTATCTATTGCTGTGTAACAAATCACCCCAAAATTTAGTGGCTTAAAACAAGCATTATCTCACCACTTCTGTGGGACAGGAATTCTGGAGTGACTTAGCTGGGTAGTTCTGACTCAGTTTTGACTTCGGATTGCAACTAAGGTATCAGCTGGAGCTGGAGGATCCACTTCTATGATGGCTCCCTCTCATGGCTGTTGGTGGGAGGCCTTTGTTTCTCCGTCGCCATCGCTTCTCCCTTTTTGTTTTTCTCTGTTTGTTAGAAGCAAGTCACTAAGTCCTATGACACTCAGAGAGAGGGGAATTAGGCTCCACCTCTTGAAGGAAGGGCATCAAAGAATTTGTGGACGCGTTTTAAAACCATCACAACAGATAAATGAATGGCACACCCACTATTCTTCCTGGATGTTGGAATCTTAGAATAATCTTAGAACAGGGACCCTCTTTCGTAACTGCACATTAAATTCATCTGGGACACTTAGAAAATATCAGTGCCCAGGGCTCGACCCCCAGACCGTCTTACTTACTTAGTCTGGTGAGACCTGTGGACATTTGTGTTTGTTTTGTGGAGTGGTCTTAAACTTTAATCATGAAACCCAGCATGTATATTCCCATTGCATGGTTTTTTTTAATTGTGGTGAAATATACGTAACAAAAAACTTACCATTTTAACCTTTTTTTTTTTTTTTTTTGCGGTACATGGGCCTCTCACTGTTGTGGTCTCTCCCGTTGCGGAGCACAGGCTCCGGACGCGCAGGCTCAGCAGCCATGGCTCACGGGCCCAGCCGTTCCACGGCACGCGGGATCCTCCCGGACCGGGGCACGAACCCGTGTCCCCTGCATCGGCAGGCGGACTCCCAACCACTGCGCCACCAGGGAAGCCCCATTTTAACCATTTTTGAGTGTACAATTCAGTGGCATTAAGTGCATTCACATTATGGTACAACCATCACCTCCAGAACTTTCTCATCTTCCCAGGGTGAAAGTCTATACCCGTGAAACACTAACTCACCGTCCCTCCCTCTCCCTAGTCCCTGGTTACATCTGTTCTACTTTCTGTCTCTATGAATTTGACTGCTTCTCGGAACCTCATATAAGTGAAATCATACGATATTTGTCCTTTTGTGTCTGGATAGTAATTCACTTAGCGCAGTGTGTTCCAGGTTCACCCATGTAGCATGTGTCAGAATTTCATTCCTCTTATGGCGGAATAATATTCCACTGTCTGTATAATATATGCCACATTTTGTTTATCCCTTCATCCATCCATGGGCATTTGGGTTGTTTCCAACATTGGTATTTTTTAAAGTTCCCAGGTGATTCTGATGTGAAATCAGGCATGAAAATTGAGCCCTTGGTTCTCAATCCTGTCTGCACATGGGAACTGTTTAAAAAAAAACAAAAAAACCCCACCAATGCCTGGTGCCCGTGCAGACTCGCTTAGTCAGAATCTCTGTGGGTGGGACCCGGGAGTCAGGATGAATACCCAGTTCCTTCCAGTAGCGGAAGGCACAGGCACACGGAATCATTTCCCAGTCTCTGCTGCCCCCTGGTGACACAACTGACAGCATCTCTGGTAGTGACGCCTGGGAGCCTCCCTCTCCAGGACTGGCTTGTCTGCCCACTGGGAGCCCAGAGCGCCAGCCCGTGGGGTCTGGGGACCCTGCGTAGCTCTACCAGCCCCCCTTCCCCTGCTGTACTTCCTGGCTGGCCTTGCATGGCTCCCTGTCTAGAAGAACACATGAGGTTATTAGAGAGGAGAGGGCACAGACAGGCGGAAGACTCCATTTGGTGGGATCTTGAACAAGCCATTTAACCTGTGCCTCGGTTTCCCTGGCTTTCACGTGAGGATAACCACTGCTCCCTCTGACAAGTCCCTGAGATCGTAAGCGGGTATGTGTGTCAGCCTCGGGAACGACCCAGGGCAGGTGTGTCAGCCTCGGGCACTGCTGACATTTGGGCTGCATCGTTCTCTGTGCTGGAGCCGTCCTGGGCATGGTGGGGTGTTCAGCAGCAGCCCGGCCTCCAGCCACTAGCTGCCAATAGAACTCCCCAATTTGATCATCAAAAATGTCTCCAGATGTGGACAGATGCCCCCTGAGTATAAGGTTGCCAGGTAAAATACAGGTTTCCCAGTTAAATTTGCATCACAGGTGAGCAACTCACAACTTTTTAGTAGAATTAGGTCCCAAAGGTTGCATCTTTATTCATTAAATTTGGAAACCTTAAGGGGACAAAATCACCGGTTGAGAGCCCCTGCCCTAGCGAGTTTTTGATGCCTGTTTAGGAGGCTAAGACACCAGATGGGGAAGTTGCATCGGGGTGGAGCTTGGGGGGGGGGGGGTGGGTGGCCACGCCCTGGGGTGCAG
>NW_006779163.1:2552629-2575133 GCF_000442215.2 Lipotes vexillifer | reverse complement strand
GGGGTGGGGGGGGGGGGGATGTGTGGCACCGCCCTGGGTGTCAGCTAGGGGTGGGCCCAGCAGTGGTCAGCCAGGGACTAGGGGCCATCGTCCGGAAGGAGGCTAGGTTCATGGTTGGGCCTTCTCGGTGATGTGCTGGGGGCCGGACTGGGGAGGGGGCCACCTTGCTTTCCCAGCACCTAGGGTGGTTGGAGACAGAGCAGTTTGTGGCTGACCACAAGTCAGAGCAGTGCACCCCCAGCTTTTCCCCAGGGGGAGCCCAGGCCCTCAGTGACAGAGATTCAGGCCCAACTTACTCATTTGCAAGAGGAAGAAACAGGCCCAGAGAGGGGCAGTGACGGGCCCCAACTCACACAGCCAGCTTGTGGCAGTGCAAAGCCGGGGTCTGGGTCTTCAGGCCAGGACTTTTGCCCCTGGGGTAGAGTCTGGGAGTGTCCTCAATTTCTGGTAAGTTCTTTGGGAGCTCCCAGCATTTTCCAGATACAGCGAGAGGCACTCAAGACAGGCTTCGTGACGAGGCTGGGCCACCTGCTGTCCTCAGCTGCTCGCTGTTCTACTCCAGGGGAGCCATGGGACTCCTTCCAGGGCTGCCCCTCTGACAACCGTCTCTTGTTTCTATCTGATGGGGAGAAGTGACATGGGAAAGTGGTGACACACTTGGACTTGGAGCCAGACTGTCTGGGGCTGGATACTGGCTCTGTCCCTCACTGACTGTGACCTGAGGCACCCACGGCCTCAGGTTCTTCATCTGTAATATGGGAGTGATGAAAATCGTACCCACTTTGTAGGGTTGTTATAAGGGTTGTTATAAGGATTCAATGACTTAAGTATGAGTGTTTAGGACAGTGTGTGGCAGGTCAGAAGGTTTACCATTTATCTTACTTTCCTCCCTTCTTCTGGTGACAATACCCATTCTCCATCCCTTGGGGAGCTGGATCAGTGGGGCTGTCGATTGCAGCCGCCAGCCCTGCCCTCCCCTAAAGGGCATGTGAGTCAGGCAAGTCCAATCACTGTACCCTGTTGCCCCGGCCAGTCACTGGGTTAGTGAGTGAGACCAACCTGATAAAGGTCTAGTTGAGTCCCTGGATCCAGCCTAACCTGAAGCCAGTGTCCTCCCTGGGATTCCCAACATGTGAGACCATAACTCTCTTATTTTGCTTAAGCAAGTTTGAATAGAGTTCTGATCCATATACCTTCTTTGCTCCATAGAGCAGGAGGGATTTCCCCAAGGCAGTCCCCTTCTCCCATGGACCAGGGCCCTCCTCAGCCTTGGTTTTTTTTTTTTTTTTTTTTTCCCTTACGTTATGCGGGCCTCTCACTGTTGTGGCCTCTCCCATTTGCGGAGCACAGGCTCCGGACGTGCAGGCTCAGCGGCCATGGCTCACGGGCCCAGCCGCTCCGCGGCATGTGGGATCTTCCCGAAACGGGGCACGAACCCGCGTCTCCTGCATCGGCAGGCGGACTCTCAAGCACTGCGCCACCAGGGAAGCCCTCAGCCTTGGTTTTGATCCAGCCCCACCCTGGGTCACTCCCATTCACTCAGAGAGGCAGGTCCTCTGTGTTTGAGGTGTGATCAGGGCTCACAACAAGAGGAAACTGACTTGTATCAAGTACCTACCATGTGCCAGGTACTGTGCTGGGGCTTTAGTTGCATTTACAGGCAAGGCAACTATGGCTCAGAGAGGTAAAGTGACTTGCCCAAAGCCACACAGCCAGGAAGTAGAATCACTTCCATTTGAACGCAGGCAGTCTGGCTCCGAAGCAGGGGCACTTCTCACGGCACC
This sequence comes from Lipotes vexillifer, assembly GCF_000442215.2. NCBI lineage: Eukaryota > Metazoa > Chordata > Mammalia > Artiodactyla > Lipotidae > Lipotes > Lipotes vexillifer. The sequence continues at coordinate 2,573,349 of NW_006779163.1, read as the reverse complement.
AAGAGGCTTATTATTGGTAGGGGCATTTTTTTCCATTTAAAAATGTTTTTTAATCATAAGAAACATATAAAATGTGCCATCTAAGAGAGGGAATTTTCAAAGGCAGAATAGCCCTTCTCAGCCAAGAGATGACCTAGAGAATTCGCTACTCCAAGTGGGCTGTTTTCCCCTGGAAAACGGAGGCCTGGGCTCATTCGTTCACCCACATCTTACGGGGCCCTACCACCAGCCCGGCAGGGTCCAAGGCAGGGCCTAGTGTTCAAGGTGAGACCGTGAGGGGCCCCAGGTGAAGAGTTTAAGGTAAAGCTCCTTCTCAGGGTTGACCCTGCACCTGCATGGCCCCCAGAGGGGGCGCCACCCGAAGTCCTGCAACAGGAACCTAGCATGGCCCCTCTTGGTCACTCTAGTCCCAGCCCAGGTTCAAGATCAAGGAGAGTTTAGGTAAAGACCCAGTCCAGCCAGGAAAGGAGCTTCCGACGCACCGTCCCTGAGGAATGATTCTGTCAACAGGGTTTCTGGGGGGCACTTATTACAACGCAGCATAATCACGGTTCTCGGGGGTCTGGTGGGGAGAGTGAGGGCAGGTGGACACAGCACATGTGCGCACCGGTTACCACCTGTGACAGCGTTCTGAAGGGCAGGGAGGTTACCACCCTCAGGGCCCCCTTTCGAGGGAGCCGATGTTTAAATTGCGGCTCACAAGCTGGCCAGCTCCACCTCAGAGGCCTCGGGCCCAGCACCACGTCCCCCTCCAAGCTTCTCCATTTGCATCATCACCTGCTTCCCTGGTTCCTCCAGCCCTGGGATGGTGGCTGCCCTGGGTCCCTATTAGCCCGCGATACCGAGGGAGCGAGGCACATTCCAGGAGCTGGGGGAGGGGGCGGGCTGGAGGGAGTGAATGGGGTGGCTGGTAGAATAAGGTGAGGCTGGATGGCCCGGCGGCTCTCGTGGGCCATGGAGCGGAGGCTGGATGAGATCCTGAGGGAGCTGGGACGCCATGGAATGTAAAGTGACGGAGTGATGTGATCTAATTTATCTTCCAAAGGATTGCCTTGGCTACAGTGAGCCTCACTCATGGGAGGGGGCAAGAGTGGGTGTGTGGGTTCACTCCAGGTTTCCCTCACGTCACTCTGACAGTGAGGAACAGCCTGCTTATGGGAAACCCAGGCTTGCTTTCCTGTAGTTTCCATCTTGGGTCCTAGCTCCTAAATGCAAACATCCCTGAGGATTTGATGGCAGCTCGGATGTCCCCGGGTCTTATCTGCTTTGGGCAGAACGTTGCAAGTCCCTTCAGTGGTTCTTCCCATGAGGCATAACAAGAAAGAGAACAGTTTGCTCCCTAGGCTTCCTCGGCGCCCGTGCCTGTGCCCTTCTTCAAATAATATTTTTAAGTGCATAAAATAAAGTCCAAGGAGTCTTAAGGACACCAGTTACACTGAATAGCGTTACCAAGATATAAAATCCAAATCTGTAGTATAATAATACCTGTGCTTGTAGGTAACATATTTAATAACCAGCTCTAGCAAGCAGTCTCGTGATATTAGAATTTGCAGGGAGTGATGAGCATCAGTGATATCTGAGATGTCTGCAACAGCTATAATGTGATGTGAAAATATCTTTAATTTCTGAGGGTGAGAAAGTCACAGGTCCTGCTGATACTCCTGTATCCTGTTGCCGTGTTCATCATGGAAGGAAACGCTAAATTTCAGTTAAAGGTTAGTGCAAATGAAGGTGTCATTTTTTCCCACCTCTCACTATGTCCTCATACAGCCACTAATCCCATGGTGGGTTCCCACCCTCATGACCTCATCTAATCCTGGTCATCTCCAAAAGGCCCCACCTTTAAATACCATCATGTGGAGGGTTAGGGCTCAGCCATGGCTCTGGGGGTGGGGGACACAACCTTTCATTCATTGGTAACGGCATCCAAATTCGTGGACCCATTTAACCACAATCATCAGGCTAAATAAACCCCTGCTCTAGGGGAGAGGGCCATGTTTATTTATAAGATATACTTTGATGAGCTCTTTAGGGTGGAAGGTGAACCCTTAAAGGCATGCTCAAGCAGCAAAGACCACCTACTAAACTATCTGCTGGGGGAGGGGTGGCCTGTTGACGGGAGGACCCTTTGCTTCCCTGAGCACCTGAACTCACTTGGCTCTGGAGTTAGGATTGCCTGGGTTCAGATCTCACTGTCACCACTTACTGGCCTCAGTGTACTCATCAATTCAATGGGGATGATAGTTCCTCTTGTGTACTGTTGACAGGATGATTAGTGGGCTAATCTGTGTGAAGTGTAGCCCAGCGTGCATCCTAGTGGACATGCATGGTCTAACCCAACATCCACCCTCCCTTCTTTGCTGACGGTCTCCCACGTGCCTTGAGGGAACCAATTCGCATGCACTCTGGGTCCATGGTTTGATGGCTCTGACTGTCCCTGACCCCACAGCTCTAGGGGTGATCATCTGATCCCGCCTAAGCTAGTCCCTATATTCCGTCTCCAATCACACAGGGGCTCAGGAATAGGCACCTTGTCCACGTTGAGCTGATGAGAACTTGGGCTTAGGGCTTTCAGTGGACTTGGTGGGTCAGGAGCTCTTCTTCCTTGTGGATAGGAAGCTGGGACAAGGGAAACTTGGAGCTGCTGAGGCTACTGTTGGAGAGAGCCTGCCTGAGGCCAAGGTCCCCCTAGAAGGAAATAGCCAGGCAAGACGGAGAGAGACTAAGAATAATGACATTGTCTGAGCTCCTGGATCCAGCTGTGACTGCAGGCCTGGGCCCTCAGTTACATGAACTGATCATTTCCCTTCTTGTTTACGTCAGTTTTAGTTGACTTTTCTCTCACTTGCAACCAAAAGATTCCAATTTCACAGCAGTAGACTCCATAAGTGCAGTTGACCTTGAACAACATGGGTTTGATTTCTTTCAATCAATGCCTTCTGCACAATTTGCGGTTGGTTGAATCTGTGGGTGTAGAACCTGGGATATAGGGAGGGGCTGACTGTGAAGTTACAGGCGGATTTTTGACAGTGAGGGTGTCAGCACTCCTAACCCTCGCGTTGTTCAAGGGCCAACTGTAGTAGTGATGGTGGTGATGAGGAAGGAAGTGTGGAAAAGGATCTGGGTAAGAGCTGAATTGCTCTAAATAATAGCGGGAAAAGGAATTTGAATTTTTGAGAGAAATTTGGAGAGCTGGAAAGAGGAACCGACAAGAGTGGGCACTATGGGAAGGAAGGGGAGATGAAAAGAAATGCTGCTTTTTCTTGAACAGAAATGTCTAATCTTAACCCCAACACTGTTATGGATTTTAAAAAGAATGTTGTGCAATGGAACTTTCCATTATTCTGTAAACGTTCAGTAAAGAATATGTGAACCAGTAAATGCCCATTTTGTGTAAATCAACCCCAGTGAAGACGCTGGCTTTTGCATCCAGTTCCCTGCAGGGCTGAACTAGAGAAGGTGTGTTCAGTAACACGTGGTGTTATAGGTTCCCTTTCCTCCTTGCTGACACCACATCAGGGTGCCCAGCACAGAGACCGAATCTTGGTTGATCTAAGCCAGTCATGACATCCCTCGTCCTCTTCCCACTGATTGGACATGTGCATGTGACCTAGTGCTGACATATGAGAAACGGGTAGGGTTGCCAGAAGCCTTCCGTGATGACCTGTGGCCATATGCATCTTTCTTTTCTCTAAGTTCCAACATTCTCTTAGTGTTGCCACCAAATATCTTCGCCTCTGACCATTCTCTGTCTCCCAGCTTGACTTTTCCTGAATTCTAGCTACCCCCGGAAACACACACACACACACACACACACACACACACACACACACGCACACACGTACTCTCTCTCCCTCTCTTCTCTCTCTCTCTCTCTCTCTCTCTCTCTCCCCACCACTCTCCCTCTCCCTCTCCCTCTCAAAACAATGACTATAACTTAGGAACTGTGTTCAAAATATTTAACAACCAGGATGGCATAGGCACTGCACATTGAATGGCCACAGGCAACTTGGCCATATGGTAAATATCAGCTGGATATCAACCCCAAGGACACTTCCTATTCTGGGCAGCATGGGCTGGGTGTTGGGGATGCAGTGATAAATTCTGTACATTCACTGCTCTCAAAGCAGGCAGTCTGGTAGCTCCTGTAAGAAAATATAGGTAAATCTAGAATACAAACATTTCGTATTTTCCCTGTAAAGCTGAGGCTATGACCTTGGCTGCAGGTTAGAATCACGTGGGGAGCTTTGTCCAGATTCTGATTCAGTGGATCTGGGTTGGCCTGGGCTTGTGGGTTTTAACAGAGAGGAGGTTGAGGACCCTGCTCTCACCTATTGATTCAGAAGCTGACTTCAGCGTCCAGACTTTATTTTTGAACTTCCTGCTTGTAATACAACTATTTGACTGTCTGAAGAAGCAAGATAACTTTTATCTTTTTATAAATTTATTTATTTATTTTTGGCTGTGTTGGGTCTTCGTTGTTGCGCGCGGGCTTTCTCTAATTAACGCGAGCGGGGGCTACTCTTCGTTGCGGTGCGTGGGCTTCTCATTGTAGTGGCTTCTCTTGTTGCAGAGCACGGGTTTTAGGCGTGCAGACTTCAGTAGTTGTGGCGCACAGGCTTAGTTGCTCCGTGGGCCAGGGCTCGAACCCGTGTCCCGTGCATTGGCAGGAGGATTCTTAACCACTGTGCCACCAGGGAAGCCGCACAAGATAACTTTTAAAAGGTGCTTCCTTTTTTTTTTTTTTCTTTACTGCTTGGAAGGGAGCGGGCGTCTCAAGGAGGAAGAAACAGGGTGCGCTTCTGGGGCAATATGGTGTCACTGAATAAAGGACGGAACCTCGGGGCCCTTAGAAGACTCAGCAGTAAAGTGAATGCCAGGATCCTAAAGGAACCTCTGCTAACCCTGAAGTCGGTCAGAGAAAGTCTCAACCGATAGCTTCCCCGGGCGGTGTGGCCACAGACAGAGCCAGTCTGCTGGATAAAGGGAAGCAGAAAGTGACTTCAGGCCTGCTCAGTGCCTCCCGGCTTATAAATGCGTTATCTATTCCCACCAGATATCTTTGTGCCGTACGGGTTCGCTGCCTGGTCAGTCCCAAGCCCCTTAGGTCCTAGCATTTCCGATCCCGGACCCCTCAGAGACCACAACTCCCAGAAAACACCTAGGCCAGAAGCGGAAGCGCACCAGCGGGATGTGGCCGCACTGTGTTCTGGGAAGCGTAGTCCACAGAGGCCGGAGGATCCCTGAGAGCGATGCATTCTGGGGAAGATAGTTTTCAAGCGGTCTGAGAACCCAGCAGTGGGAACCGAGATGATCTCACCCGAGCAGAAAGTGGCGACAGGCCGTTAACAAGTTTTGGATTTGGAGTTATTTTGTAGGATTTATTTTTGTATCTGTCCCCTCCCAACATCCAAGGAGGCTATTCCCGCTTCTGTGATGGCAAACTGGCCTGGATCGGTTATTCCTCGCTCAGACTGGACTGAACAGTCTGCTTGACCTCATCAGCCTGTTTGCTTATCTGTAGAATGGGCGTGTTAATAATGCACACTTCGCAGGCATCCATCAGGCGTTGCTTAACAAATCCCTCCTTTTGAATCGTAGCAGCTTAATGAACACATGGATGTGTATTGTAACAAATATCAACAATTCTGCTCCCTGAGAATTCTTTGGACTTTGTCTTTGAAAGGTAGGATTTTATTCGGATTCCAGTCAAAGCTCATAGGGGAAAATGTAAGGAAATCTTGTCAGACAGTGGCTCTGCAAGGCTGCGTGGCCCTGCGAGCCAGGACTCAGGGAGATGAAAGTTTAAAAATATGACAGGCTTCTGGGGCAAGCGTCCTCACACAGTATTAGTGGGAGTATTAATAAATACATCCTCCGGAAAGGGCCATTTGGCAATAGCTTTCAAGATTACAAATGCATCTATATGTAGGTACAGTGATTCCTCTTCCAGGAGTTTACCCTACAGACACACTCTATACTCAGAAACTTTCAAGAGGACAGATTTAAGAATATTCATTGTAGCACTGTGTATAAAACAAATGATTGGAAATCATCTAGACATCTGTGGATAAAAGACCAGTTACACAACTTGTATACACTGGGATACTCTGTTGCCATCAAAACTAATGAGGTGTAACGTCAGCTATGTACTATTCCTGCAAAAAAAAAAAAATTGTTTTACCTTCATCTGTTTTGAGGAAAGAGTCAGGGAAGTCCAAATTGAGGGATATTTTGCAGAACTGACCTAGACACTCAAAAATGTCAATGTCATGAAAGACAAGAGAGGCTGAAGACTGTCCCAGATTCAAGGAGACTAAAGAGACATGACTGCTAAATGCTATAGGAAATCCTTAATTGGAACCTGAATTTTTTAAAAGGATGTTTAAATTGGATACCTGGGGAAGTTTGATTATGGGCAATACACTAGATGATTGAGTTTCCTGAATGAGATAATTGTATTGTGGTTATGTAGGAGAATGTCCTTCTTAGGAGATACCTGCTGAAGTGTTTGGGATTGAAATACTAACTCCTGGATAGTTTAGAAAAAAGAGAAAGAGATGAAACAAACGTGGCATGTATTAATAATTGATTAATAGTTGCTAAGTTTAAAAATATGGTTGTTTATTTTCCTATTCTTGCTAATTTTTTTTATAGCACTGAAATTTTCCAAAGTAAAAAGTTGGGAGGAAAAAGAATGAGGAGGCTCCATATGCACTGATAGGGGAAAAGCTGTGGGAAATGTTGGAAAATTTTTTTACAAAGCAAGGTGCAGAGCAATAGATGTAGAATGCTGCATTTTTGTGGAGGTGCGCAAAAACTAACCCCAGAGGAAGACAGAAGAAAGGGGTGACAAAGGCTGCCTCTGGGGAGGGGAGGTGGGGGGTTGGGGGGACAGGAGTGGGAAAAGGAGGCTTCTCACCCTTACCCTTTTAGACCTTTTGGACTTTGTATTGCATATAATCAATTCAGATAAAAAAAATTACAGCTTAAGAGAAGATTGTTTCTGGGAAAGCACTTGTGGTCAGAAAACCCCAGACTGGGCTCCGCTATTCCCCAGCTGTAGACCTGACAGCAAACCCAAAGCAGAAGGAACACCAGTTACTTTCACATCCTTTCCCACATCTGATCCTCATCACAATGAATGAGCCAGGCAGGTTCTATCAGGCCCATTTCACAGATTAGGAAAACTGAGGCTCAGAGAGTCTTAGCAACTAGTCCAAAGTCATCCAGTGGGATACTGTCAGAGCTGGGATTGAAACTGAGTCTTTTCTAGTGACACAGCCTGGCTCCTTCCCTCCTTCAGGGGACCTCTCCAAGCCCTGAGAGCTGGGGGTGGGAGGAGAGGGCCCAAGGTGGAGCCTGAAGTTCAGCCCAGCTGCCTTCCCACTGCTGCTTTTACACGGGGCTCTCCAGGCAGGAAACAGACATCAATGCTGGGCATCCAAAGCATGGGTTTGATTTACATGTTCATGCATTACTGGTTTGGGGGTTTATTTGGGGGACCATGAGCTAACTCAGCCAAAGAACCTCATCTCTGAGCCCATCTGGGCTGTTTTTTACCATCTCTGTAATCTTAAATCTTAAAGTGGTCCTTTTTTTAAAAAAAAAAAAATCAAAGTATTAGATGGATATTGTTACTAATTCAACAGTAAAGTATCTAGAGGGTCATTTGGCATTTCTGTCAAAATTAAAAAAAAAATACATACATACATATATATATATATATATATATATATGTATATATACGTTTTGGTATGTGATGCAGCATTTACAATGGCAGATGGTTTTTTTCTGTGATTATGTTCACCCAGGTGTTCAAAGATACATGTGCAAAGATGCATTGCTTATAACAGAAAGACCCAAAACTGTAAACAGCTCATCCGTAGGCAAACTGCTAAACGCAGTGGGTCTCCATGTGCACAAGGGTTTGCAAAGTGACACGGCTGATTAAAAACAAAAACAAAACGAAACAAAACAATATACCGTGAGGTTTGCTGCATTTGCTGGCCCAGAAAGATGTCTACACTATCGTGAGTTAAAAAATGATCTCATTTCAAAAAAAAAAAGCTAGCTAGAAGCATATATTCACAGAGATATATATGTTAGAATAAACTTAAGAAAAAACAATTTATAAGGTTAGATATCAAATTATTTGACTACAATGTAAAAATGACATTTCATTTCCATTTCTTTGATGATTAGTGAGGCTGACTTTTTTTTTTTTTGGCGGGGGTGGGGGTTGGCCAATTGTGTTTCCTCTTGTGTGAATTGCTGAAATATTACTGTTCCTTGCTGTTTTGTCACGTACAAATGGTGTAAAATTCTGAAACCATGTCTCATAAGAGTTTCTATTTAGATTTCCAATGCTTCCTTCACAAGGGTATTTTGGAAAAGAGGTTTCTGAACTTGAAGCAGAGAGCACTCTGCGTCTTAATGTAATGAGTTAACCTGTGAAATGCAGGGCTTTGAAAATATGAAGTTTCCTGCCCAAAGCGTCACTCCTGTTTCTTCCTTCTTTCAATTCTAGGGAGTTCTTGTAAAGTATATTGTTTGGTTCTCGGTGAATAGTTTGTAAGTGGAGGTGGTTAGAATGTTTGAAAGAAGGAGTGATGGGAACTAGAGACTGATGACCAAGGCCAAGACTAGGGTGGAGTGAGCAAGGGGCCTAAGGTCCACCCTGAGAGTGAACGTTTCAGGAGTTGCCAAATTTAAGGATACACAAAGTGTAAGGAGGTACTCACTCTCAGGGACCCATCCTAGGTACTTCAGTCACCTCACTCAAGCCCCAGCCCTACTGACTGCTTTTTTTTTTTAAGATTTATTTATTTTATTTACTTTTGGTTGCATTCGGTCTTAGTTGCAGCATGTGGGATCTTCGTTGAGGCATGCGGGATCTTTCATTGTGGCATGCGGGCTTCTCTCTAGATGCCGCGTGAGGGTTTTCTCTTTAGTTGTGGCATGCTCGTTCCAGGGCGCGTGAGCTCTGTAGTTTGCGGCACGCGGGCTCTAGTTGGGGCGCGCGAGCTCAGTAGTTGTGGCACGCAGGCTTAGTTTCCCCGCGGCACGTGGGATCTTAATTCCCTGCCCAGGGATCAAACCCCCATCCCCTGCGTTGTAAGGCGGATTCTTTATCACTAGACCACCAGGGAAGTTCCTTGACTGCTTCTTGATGACAGAACAAAAGATCCGTGAACAGCTGTTGCACTACGAGGTAGAGTGGTGCTGACCATTTCTGCTGAACTAGGTTCAACATGGTGATGGAACAGACACAACTAATTCTGCATCCAGGTCAAAGCAGCAGAGTTTTGGCTTAGCTCCCGAGATAGGGTCCCAGACCCTTTGTGCTGTGCCATTTGGCATGTTGGTGACAACTCCTCATCTGGAGGTGTTGAGGATTAGACTATGCTGTGGAGGGGGTTCAGAGTAGGCCTCTGGAGAGATGGGGCTCCTCCATTTTTGTCCCTAAGATTTTTCTGATTCTCTCTCCATTTGTGGTAGCAGCATGGCTACTTTTCTCTGGATGTACCCCATGCCTAGCCTCCACCTGCTGCCAGCCCTAGGCCCAGCCTCCTAGAGAAGAGAGGCAACCTGCAGGCCTCAGAGACTCCCCTGACATAACAATAGCTAATGCTTATTGAACTCTTACTGCATACCAGGCATGGCATTAGCACTTCATATCTAAAGCCTCACTGAATGCTCACCACAAGCTAGGGGCTCTCGTTATCTCCAGGTTGCAGATGAGGAAACTGGCGCCCCAGCAAGGTGAGCAACCTGTCTCTAACCGCAGAACTAACAAGGGCAGAGCAGGATTTGAACCCAGAACCCCACGATGCCCCATCCTCCATGGCTCATGGCTGTGAGCACTGGGCTGGGGGCTCCCACTGTCCTCTGCCCCTGGGCCTCAGGGCTCTCCGAGGCTGGAGGGCCGGAGTCCCACAGAGGTCTAGAGTGTTTTCAGAACATCAGTGTGGGGTTAAAGCAGGTTCCCTGTTTGCTGGTGGGAGCTTCCAAGAAGCGCTGGGCCAGCTCGGCCCCTTTTCTTCTGAGGGGAAGGGGCAGTGTGGGTTGGGACACGTCCTCTTAAGGTTCTCTGTCTTCTCTCTCGCTGCTTCTGACCACTTCCCCTTTTCCTTGGGGCGGAGGCAGCTGTGACCACACTAATGGCAGCCATCCAGGCAGTGGCCGAGGAGGCCTCTGAGGCTCTCCTGGAAGTGCTCGCCCGCTGGGCTGCAGGCACTTCTCCGCCTCCACTTCCAGGGTCCTACCCCACGCCCCAGAGAGCAGTGGGGGGTGGGTGTGCTCCCCGAGCGCTCCCTAGGGACCCGTAACGCTGATCCACTGCTGCCCACCCTCCCTTCAGGCTCTGCCTGCGCAGAATCCGCTCCCAGCAACTTCCGCGGAGGATGTGGCCCAAGTCCAGGACCCCTGCCTGGACAGCCAGACCCCTTATCCTAAGGGGTCTGGCTGCCCAGGAAGGTGAAGACCCCAGCCCAGCGCCAGACATCACAGTAACAAATGCCCCCAGAGGCAGAGGAGCTGCCTGCCGGGAAGAGGATGGGTGTCCAGAGATGCAGGGTCCGGGCCTTGCTCGGCCACTTGTTAGCTGGGGGCCTTGGGCAGCTTGCTTTTCTTCTTTGGAGCCTCAGTTTCCTCATCTGTGCAATGGACGTAAATAATAACACCTCCAAGTGTTGGAATAGTAAGGAATAAATGAGGGGCTACGTGTATCGTGCTAAGCACAGAGCCTGGTACACAGCAGGTGCTTAATAATGGTATCAGCTCTTATTAGGCAGAGCCTGCTGCTGGCCTGAGCCTCTCAGGATCCCTCCACCCCCACCAGTCACAGCTACCCAGCTCTGTTCTTGGCCTCTGCCCTGTCTCGACTCCCACCCGCCCAGCTGCCCAGCTTCCCAGCTTCCCAGCTTCCCAGCTTCCCTCCTGCAGCAGGTATGGCCCTCAAGCTCAGGTCCGCAAGGAATACCACCTTTCTTTAGTTTGTAGCCTCTCAGCCCATCTAGTCAGTTTGGTGAAACATCAGTGTCAGCCATTGTTGGGGTGCCCGGCCCAGTGTCGAGCCAAAGCCCTGGGTTTGTTTTGATTCTTGTGGTCAGATTTACATAACATAAGATCAACCATCTTAACCTTTTTTTAAAAAAAATAAATTTTATTTATTTATTTATTTATTTATTTATTTATTTATTTATTTTTGGCTGCAGTTAGGTCTTTGTTGCTGCACGCGGGCTTTCTCTAGTTGTGGTGAGCGGGGGCTGTTCTTTGTTGAGCTGCACGGGCTTCTCATTGTGGTGGCTTCTTGTTGCAGAGCACGGGCTCTAGGCGCGCAGGCTTCAGTAGTTGTGGCACGTGCACTCAGTAGTTGTGGCTCGTGTGCTCTAGAGTGCAGGCTCAGTAGCTGTGGCGTATGGGCTTAGTCGCTCTGCGGCATGTGGGATCTTCCCGGACCAGGGCTTGACCCCCTGTCCCCTGCATTGGCAGGCGGATTCTTAACCACGGCGCCACCAGGGAAGCCCTTAACCGTTTTTAAGTGTACGCTTATGTGGCATTAAATACATTCACATTGTTCTGCAATCATCACTACCATCCATCTCCAGAACTTTTTGTTTTTCCCAGTTGAAACTCTGTCCTCATTAAGCACTAACTCCCCATTTCCCCTCTCCCAGCCCCTGGCACCTACCCTTCTACTTTCTGTCTCTACGAATCTGACTACTCTGCATGCCTCATATAGGTGGAATCATACAGTGTTCGTCTTTTTGTGACTGGCGTATTTCAATTGGAGTAAGGTCCTCGAAATTCATCTGCATTGTAGCAGGTATCAGAATTTCTCTCCTTTTTGTGGTTGAATAATATTTCGTTGTGTGTCTAGACCACATTTTGCTTATCCACTCATCCATCGATGGACACTTGGGTTGCTTCTGCATCTTGGCCGTGGTGAATAATGCTGCTAATGCACATAACGGTGCAAATATCTGTTCAACTCCCTATTGCAGTTCTTTTGGGTGTACACCTAGAAGTGGAGTTGCTGGGTCATATGGTAATTATGTTTGATTTGTTGGTTTTTAATTTGGGCCCAGGCACTGGGGAGGCCACTCTGGATGTACTGACGACAGAGGGTGGTGGAATCAGGAGCTTGACATGGTGGGTTCCAACCCTGGCTCTGCCACTTCCAAGTGGTGTGACCTTGGGCAGGTCCCTTACCCTCTCTGTGCTTCAGTTTCCTCTGCTGTAACATGGGATGCACGAGCGCCTGCCTCATGGGGCTGTGGTGGTAATTAGAATTTTACTTGGAACGGTGCCTGGCACACCGGCGGTGCTAGTAACTGTTAGCTCTGGTTACTGGTGCCTCTGTGTGCTTGCTGAGATCCGATCCCGCAATCTTACTGCTTCTGCAGCACCATACCAGCGTGACCCTGCCGTGGAGCATCCCTTAGGGCTGGCCCTGGTCCTTCCCCAGGACTCAGATTTCTTTTTCGCCTTTTCCAGGTCTCTGGGAATCTCTCTTCATCTGGGGGGAGTCCCTCTCTCCATGTCCATGGCCTAAAGCCAGAAAGCCATGCCTTAGACCACCTCTGGGAGAGCCTGAGCTGGACCGGAGGGGAAACTTTGGGTGCTGACCAACACGGGCACTGGCACAGGCAAGGAGGAGCCCTTTCCTCTTTCCTTTGAGCTTGACTGTACTGTTCTCCATGACCAGGTTCAATCTGGGCCCTGAGTTTGGGAGCGGATGAGGCAGCTGGGAGGATGACCAAAGACAGGCCATAGCCATGTTTACAGGGGCGGGAAGAGGCGCTCTGGCTGGAGATGAGAGGAGCGCTGGTTTGGCGCTTTGTCTTGCGGAGTTAGCTGGAGGGCGCGGGGGTAGCGAGGGGTGGCTGTGGAGGGAGACGAGGTGGCTAGGGCCAGGCCAGTCCCACCTCTGGTGGAGGCTAAGCTGGTGTGAGGGCACTGGCTGGTCGGCTGGCCTGGGTCCCCATCACAGCCCTGCTGGCCTGGGGCGATTCCAGGGGTAAGGCAAGGCCAGACCTGGCAGGCTGAGGACGTTGGTCCTTGGGGACCATGCTTGGGGGTTGACCCAGGGACCCCAGGTCCTGGGAACCCACTTTTAGGTTTGCCACCTTCACCTGTGATAGGAGGGGACGGAGGAGCCTCTGGAATGACCTCCCCTCTCCCCTCCCCCCATTCCCTTCCTTCCCCATCCTCCTTTCCCATTTGTCTTTTCTCTGTTCTTTGTACCTCACCCCACGTGGTAGGTGATTTGGAAACTCACAAAGCAATGCACTTCACTTCACAGCTTATCCTCCTCAGGGACCTGGTAAGGAGTCACCTACTGCTTTAGTGGATGACTTTTTGCATGGCCCTCTGGCAGAGCTCACTAGTGGAGACCCCTACCCCTCCTGACACTTCTCCCTAGGTTTGTCAAATCCAGGCCTGTCTTGAGTATTTGCCGAAATCCCCAACGGGGCACTAATAACCTGCTCTGGGGTATTAAATAGAATTAAATAGAATATGCCATGAAGATTAAGTAGAGTAACATGTAGAGAATGCCTGGCACATTGTAGTTATTAAAAAATTAGTTATTTTTATTTTTAAAGACAATTATTATGTAAAAAAGGAGGACTTGGGTTTTAGAAATATTTATTGAGCACCTACTCCGTCCCATGTACTGCAGCGTTTGAATTTTGCCCCAGGCGTCGAGCTGACTTTCCAAGCTGTCTCAGAAGTGGTGACCCCCGCCAAGGTCATCACCCCGGCTACAGCACAAAGTGAGGGACATGTCTGAAGAGGAAGAGCGAGCTGTGTCCTTAGGCAAAGTGCCTGGCCTCTCTGAGCCCCTGTGTCCTGATCTGTAGAGTGAGGCTGGAAAAACCCCCTCCCCCTTCTCGTGGGTTGGGGGTCGGGAGATAGAACATGTGTCAGTCTTGGCAAGCAGGAAGGTGTTGCCCCGCCGAGCAGGGAGGTGGCCGTCCATGGGAGACCAGCCTCGCCTGTGCCTTTAACTGAAGCATCTGCCCTCAGCTCCTGAAGCTGCGTCTGCAAGCTCCGAGGACACCCCTCGAGGCCACTGAGACTGTGCTCTCCCCCAGAGCTCCAGGCCATCAGAAAAGAGTGTTCCACAAAGTCCACGGAAAGACAGTCATTCCCCTGGTGCCCCCAGATAAGGGTGTGGCAATGCCTCCAGTCATCCCAAACCTGCCCTGACTCCAGGCCAGTCCATGTAGTCTATTTCCATGGAGACCAGGGAAGGTGACAGCATTTCTGGGAGGAAAGATGGGCTTTTTGTTCCAGGGCACAGTTGGATTTCAGAGGTTGAGTGGGGTGGTGCTCAGCCGAGTGGTGGAGCCGCCGTTGTTCCATCAGGATGAAGTTTAGGGTGGCCAAGCCCAGGACAGTCGGGGAGGCCGAGTGGACAGCAGCACTGTTCCTGGAAGCCAACCGGATAACTTGCCAGCGCCACTCCTGCCTTTCAGACAGAGCTTGGCGGGATGGTAGGGATATGCTGTATTATTATTATCTGTATTATTACTGCCAGCATTCATGGAGTGCATATTATGTGGCCAGTCACCAACCTTAGTGATTTAGAAGATTATCTCCTTTAGTGCTCACAACAAAGTTATAAGGCAGCCACTATTACTATCCCCATTTTACGGGTGAGGAAACTGAGGCACAGAGAGGTTTGGTATTGTGGCCAAGTTTACACAGCAGAGAAGTGGAGCCTGGAGTCCAGCCCAGGTCATCTGAAGCCCGAGCTGGTGCAGGTGACCGTGCCATATACCGTCGCGGGCCAGGGGAGGACAAGCAGAGAGCTGGGTAGTGGGGAGAAGGAAGGTAAGTCCTAGCACCCAGGTCCCACGTGAACCTTTCATTAATATTGGTGTTGAAGAGTCACAGACTTCACGAGGGGGGTGTCACTGGCTCTGTTTTATAGATGAGGAACTGGGAGCACAGGGAGGGTAAATGGGTTGCCCAAGCAAGGGAGCTATGCTTTGAACCAGATGTGTTGCTCATTCAGTGACCCCACCACCTTATCTTGCTTCCTCGGCCATTTGTTCCAAGTGTGATCCTTCTTGGGAACTCTGGGACCTGGAACAGACACACCAGACCTCTACACTTGTTTTCTGAGATCATGTAAAAGATCCCAGTTGGTTCCACTTGCTGCTTCCTTGGGTGAGGGAGAGGATGTACAGTAGGAAGGGTAGTGATCTCGTATCTTTTGCTCATGGTTGTTTGCCTGAGCCTGAACTCCACTGAAATGGAGAGTTTTGAGAATCATGTTGGAGTAGTTGCATCTCCTTTACTTTTGTGTGAGTCAAAGAAAAAAGAAAGCTCTAGGAGGGACCCAAATTAAAAATCCTATACACCCACCCATTCCTCCTTCCTTCCATCCATACATCCATCCACCTGTCGATCCATCCACCCACCTACCCACCCACCCATGCTTCCATCTCTCCACCTGCCATCCATCATCCATTCATCCATCCATGTCTTTATAAATCTTTATTAGTAATCTGTTGCTTCTTGACCCCAAAACTTAGTGGTTTAAACAACAACAATAATTGTAATAATTGTTGCATGGTTGCTGAGGGTCAGGAGTTCAGGAATGGCTGACTAGTTCATGCTGCCTGTTGGTGAGAGGTCTCGGTCCCTCTCTACCTGAGCCTCTCCAGAGGGCTGCTGGAGTGTCCTGACAGCATGGTGGCTGGCTACCCCCTGAGAGAGTGGCCCTAGAGACCAAAGCAAAAGCTACAATGCCTTCATAACCTAGCCTGACACGTCATATACTGTCCCTTCTACAGGATTCTGTTAAGTCAGAATCATGTTTGTGTTGGAGGAGGCAACACAAGGACATAAATCCAGGAGACAAGGATCATTGGAGCCAAGCCATCTTGGAGGCTGGCTACCACCATCCAGCCATCCATCCAGGCATCTATCCAGGCATCCATCCATCCATCCATCCAGCCAGCCAGCCAGCCAGCCATCTATCCATCCATCCATCCATCCATCCATCCAGCCGTCCATCCATTCATCCATCCAGCCAGCCAGCCATCCAGCCATCCATCCATCCATCCAGCCATCCATCCATCCATCCATCCATCCATCCAGCCATCCATCCATCCATCCATCCATCCATCCATCCGTCCATCCATCCATCCATCCAGCCAGCCATCCAGCCATCCATCCAGCCAGCCAGCCATCCATCCATCCATCCATCCATCCATCCGTCCATCCAGCCAGCCAGCCATCCAGCCATCCAGCCATCCATCCATCCATCCATCCATCCAGACGACCAGCCTTCCATCCATCCATCCATCCATCCGTCCATCCAGCCAGCCAGCCATCCAGCCATCCAGCCATCCATCCATCCATCCATCCATCCAGCCATCCAGCCTTCCATCCATCCATCCATCCATCCGTCCATCCATCCATCCATCCAGCCAGCCATCCAGCCATCCATCCAGCCAGCCATCCAGCCGTCCATCCATCCATCCATCCAGCCAGCCAGCCAGCCAGCCAGCTAGCCATCCTTTTGTCATTTGTCCATCCATCCATCCATTCATCCATCCATCCAGCCAGCCAGCCAGCCAGCCATCCAGCCAGCCATCCATCCATCCAGCCAGCCATCCATCCAGGCATCCATCCATCCATCCAGCCATCCATCCATCCATCCAGCTAGCCATCCAGCCGTCCATCCATCCAGCCAGCCATCCATCCAGCCAGCCATCCATCCAGCCATCCATCCATCCGTCCATCCAGCCAGCCAGCCATCCATCCAGCCGTCTATCCATCCAGCCAGCCAGCCAGCCAGCTAGCCATCCTTTTGTCATTTGTCCATCCGTTCATTCAGTAGACATTTGCTGGACTCCAATTTGTGCCGGGCCCTGGAAACAAAGCGCACACACACACAAAATCCCAAACCAACAGAAAAAAGCCATTGTTTGACATTTTTCTTCAGTTCCTTTTTTTTTACACTTTGAACAGTTTGAGACATAATTCACATACCATACCATTCACTCATTTAAAGTGTATATTCAGTGGCTTCTAGTGTATTCACAGTTGTGAAACCATCACCACATTCAATTTTAGAACATTTATTATCACCCCGAACAGAAACCCCATACCCATTAAGCAGCCACTCCTCATTTCCCCTTTTCCCCAACCACCTTCAATCACAAATTTACCTTCTGTCTCTATAGCTTTGCTTATTCTAGACGTTTCATGTAAATGGAATCACACGCTAGGTGGTCTTTCGTGACTGGCTTCTTTCACTTTGCATAATGTTTTCGAGGTTCATTCATGTTGTAGTGTGTATCAATACTTAATTTCTTTTTATTGCTGAATATATTCCATCGTATGGATATTCTACAATTTGTTTATCCATTCATTCATTGGTGAGCATCTGGATTGTTTCCACCTTTCCTCTGTTATGAGTAATGCTGATATTAACGTCATTACAAGTGTTTTTGTGAACATTTTCAGTTCTCTTGGGTATACACCTGGGCATGGAATTGCTGAGTCATATAATAACTCTGTTTAACCTTTTGAGGAACTGCCAGGTTGTTTTCCAAAACAGCTACACCATTTTACATTCCCACCAGCAGTGTATGAGGCTTCTAATTTCTCCCTCATCCTTGTCAACACTTGTTATTTTCTTTTTCAGGTTTGCAATCCTAGTGGGTGTGAAGTGGTATCTCATGTGATTTCAGTTTGCATTTCCAGATGGCTCATGATGAAAAGCATCTTTTCATGTGCTTATTGGCCATTTGTATATCTTCTTTGGAAAAACGTCTATTTGGATTTTTTTGCTTTTTTTTTTTTTTTTCCTTTTGTGCGGTACGCGGGCCTCTCACTGTTGTGGCATCTCCCGTTGCGGAGCACAGGCTCCGGACGCACAGGCTCAGCGGCCATGGCTCACGGGCCTAGCCGCTCCGCGGCATGTGGGATCTTCCTGGACCGGGGCACGAACCCGTGTCCCCTGCATCGGCAGGCGGACTGTCAACGACTGCGCCACCAGGGAAGCCCCGAATTTCTGTTGTTTTAAGCTTTGTTACAGCAGCCGCAGGAGACCAATGCACTTGTCAGTGACATTTTGGTCCCTTACAAGTTAGGGGTCTGGCTGACCGATTAGTGGCTTAATTCAGACTTGATGCAAAGGTTCAATCTGTGCAGGAATGACGCCTGTGGACCCCGTGCTGTGTGGCCAAGGGAGGTGACAGGCCAGGAGAGACTCGGGCACAGCCTGCTCTGTTGATGGGGAGGATTCGGGAAACACATGAGTCACCTGTCACTGATGTGTGTTTGCTTGCTAGGGTCTTTTAAAAATTCTTTTAAATGTGAAAATCCAGTTTGGCCTTCCCAGGTATGTCCTGAGTCTCTCTGACTCTGGAGCTGCTGTGGTTGTGTCCACATGGGCGCTGTTTATAATGGCAACGGCTGTGACCTATAGACCCGAGAGGAAAGCTGCCCTTATGGATTCAGGCTGTTCTCTCCACGCTCACACTCGGGCCCTTAAACGGTTATCACCAGAATATGAAGGGAAACAGCTGCTGCCGGCGAAGGCCCTGTCCCTCTCCTGCGGTCACAGAGACCCCAGGGAGGCATAGCTGCCCCCACCCCAGGGCTTTAGGGGTTCCACATCCTGCACCTGTGTGTGACTCTCAAAAGCAATCAGGTGTGTCGCTGGGGGCTTTGCTTTTGCTTGAGCTCCTTCTCAAGAGCCTCAGGGCCGGCTCCTTGCCGCGGCCCGCTCCGCTGGCACCTCCTCTGAGAGGCCTTTGTGCTGCCGCCGCCGGGTGTAAACACCTCCCTCACCTCCCCCACCTCACCTCCGCCGTAATATTCGCCTGCTCCACCCCATCTGCAGTGACCTTGACACCGTGCTTCCTTGTTTGTGGTCTGTCTTCCCCGGTAGAATGCAAGAGACACAGGGAGTTTGGGTCCATTCTTATATCCCCGGCTTCTGTTAACAGTGCCTGGCAAGTGGCAAGTGCTTGGTTAGCGTCTGCTGAGTGACAGAATGCCTCAGCCAAGGACGCACAACCGTAGGCACAGAACGTGTCGACCAGCCCTCCAGCCTTCAGCCCGGCTCCCTCATCCCACCCTCCTCCCGGTCAACTGTGAGTTTCCCAAACCAGAAATCATCCAAGTCACTCTTCTGCTCTGAGACCTGCGGTGGCTCCCATTGTTCCTGGGTAGAGTCCAAATGCCTCAGCAGGACTGAGCCGGCCCTGCCTGAGCGGAGGAGCCCTGCCTGCCTGCCTTCCCCTCCTGGCACGTCCAGCCCTCACTGCAGCAGAACTGAGTCACTCCCAGAGCAGGCGGTTCCCCTGTCTGAAATCCCGCCCTCTCTCCTCCCCTCCCAGTTCAACTTCAGGAACTTGAACTCCTGTCCTTTGTCTAGTCTCAGTGTAAGGATCACCACCTTCCGGAAGGCTTCCTGATCCTCTCTTCTCATTTTTTCCCCCCCAAACCTGCGTTAATTATCCCTTCTCTCTCAACCTTGGCCTTATCACCTGTATTGTAATCATCTTTTTTTTTTCTTAATAAAATTTGAATTACACTCAGGAAAATTCACTCTTTTGGGTACAGAGTTCTACGAGTTTTGGCAAGTTCATAAAGTCATGTAACTCTGCCACGACCGAATGTAAAACAGTTGCATCTGCCCCCACCCCGCAAAGTCTGTTATGTGCTTTTGTAGTCAACACCCCCAGTCTCTGGCACCCAGTTATCTATTTTCTGTCCCTGTCGTTTTGCCTCCTCCAGAATGTCCTATCAATGGAATCATAGCTCTGTGGTCTTTTGGTGCTGGCATCTTTCACTTAGCATAGTGCATGGGAGATGCATCCTTGGCGTTTCTTCCCTTTTATCCATGGGTGCTATTTCAGTGTAAGGATGTTTATCTCTTCATCAGTCGAAAGGCATTTGTGCTGTTTCCGGTTTTCAGTGATTATAAAGCTGCTGTAAACATTAGTGTATAGATCTTTGCATGGACGTATGTTTTTATTTCTCTCAGGTAAACACCTAGATGTGGGATTGTTGCATTGTACCGTAAGCGTATTTAACTTGTTAAGAAACTGCCCAGCTGTTTTCCAAAGAGGCTGCACCATTTTGCATTCCCATCAGTGGCTCCACGTGCACTCCAGCACTGGCTATGCCAGGTGTTTTTATTTTTTGAATTATTTTTATTATTTTGGCCGTGCTGTGAGGCTTGTGGGATCTTAGTTCCCCAACCCGGGCCCCGGCAGTGCGTGTGCTGAGTGTTAACCAGTGGACCGCCAGGGAATTCCCTGTCAGGTGTTTTTAGTTTAGCCATTTTAACAGGTGAGTAACCATTTTTTTTTAACCTGCTAATCTTTCCCACCAGCTGCGACCTCTTGATAGAGAATGAATCTCTCCTTTTCTTATCCTCAGAACCTAGAGTAGTGACTGACACATAGCATTCAACAGGTATTTAGGTGAGCTGAATGAGTGAATGAGTGATCTGTCAAATTGGTGTTTAAGGAGAATTCGTCATGGATTCCAGGGGGGGCGTATTAGTCAATGCCCTCTCTCCCAGAGGAAATCATTATGAGGTCATCTTTCTGGAATCTGCCAGGCATAACCTCCTTATCTCTATACCTAATACCTTCCTGTATCTGCCCAAAGTGCCCAGACTGCTTTCCACCTCTGAAAAGGCTCATGACGTGTTTCTCCCTTGTTTCAGCAGG
>NW_006779163.1:2544478-2552615 GCF_000442215.2 Lipotes vexillifer | reverse complement strand
CAGCAGGAGGCACGGTTGCCCGTACTAGAGGGTACAAAAGAATCATGGGGTGGGGGGTGGGGGTGTTAAAATGCAGATCCCCAGGCCCCATCCTCGAGGTTCTGATTCTGTAGGCTCAGCATCTCTGAGTGTGTCTTAGACCCTCCCTGAGAACCCCCGGGAGAAGCAAGAGTCCTTTGTGGGAGTCGAAATAACCCCAGATCTTGAAGAAGGCACTCAGCTGCAGAGTCCAGCTCTGCCACCAACTGCTGGGTCACCTCTGTGAAGCATTTAACACCTCTGAGCCTCAGTTTCCTCATCAGTAAAAGAGACATGAGAATAATTGAGCTTCCTGACTTTGTTGTGAGGGGTTAGTGCATTTACTGCATGAAGGGTCCTGGTGCAAGGTAGGTATTCAATACATGTTACTGATTTTGGTAAATGGCAAAGATTTTAAATGCTTCCTCTTCCCTTTAGCTAATGCCCTTGTATTTTAATGTTTTTATTGTTGCATGACATCATGCAGAAAAGTGACCTGTGACAGCCTTGATTTTGAAACACATTTGGTTTTCTCGTATAGCTAAGACATGCTTAGTAAAGCATATGTAGAAAACACTGAAGGCAGAAACATAAATCAGAGACAACCTGTTAACACATTGAACAGCCTTTTAAAAATATTAATTTTTTTATTGAGGTATAACATAAAGTCGCACAAGTTGTAAGCATAAGGCTCAATACATTTTCATTGGGTAACCACCTCATATTAATCACCAGATCAAAACTGAGCACATCACAGCTCACCAAGAGCCTGTCTTCTGCCCCTCCCCAGTCCAAGAGAACCATTATTCCAAGGGCATTGATCAGCTTTGCCCAATCAGCCTTGTTTATTTCATTTTTAAAAAACATTTATTTTTTGGCTGCATTGAGTCTTTGTTGCTGCGCGCGGGCTTTCTCTAGTTGCAGCGAGCGGGGGCTACTCTTCGTTGCGGTGCGCGGGCTTCTAATTGTGGTGGCTTCTCTTGTTGCGGAGCATGGGCCCTAGAGTGCAAGGGCTTCAGCAGTTGCAGTGCATGGGCTCAGTAGTTGTGGCTCACAGGCTTTAGGGCGTGCAGGTTCAGTAGCTGTGGCGTGCAGGCTCTAGAGTGCAGCCTCAGCGGGTGTGGCGCACGGGCTTAGTTGCTGTGCAGCATGTGGGATCTTCCCGGGCCAGGGATTGAACCCGTGTCCCCTGCACTGGCAGGCGGATTCTTAACCACTGCGCCACCAGGGAAGTCCCCCATTTATGTTTTTTAGAAATTTATTTTATTCAAGTATAGTTGATTTACAGTGTTGTGGTAATTTGAACTGTACAGCAAAGTGAATCAGTTATACATATACATATATATATATATATATATATATATATATATACACATACATTCTTTTTCATCTTCTTTTCCATTATGGTCTATCACAGGATATTGAATATAGTTCCCTGTGCTATACAGTAGGACCTTTTTGTTTATCCATCCTATGTGTAATAGTTTGTGTCTGCTCTTCCCAAACTCCCAATCCAACCCTCCCCCACCCCTCGTCTTCCTTGGCAGCCACAAGTCTGCTCTCTATGTCTGTGAGACTGTTTCGTAGATAAGTTTGTGTCATATTTATTTTTTGGCCTCACCCCACAGCATATGGGATCTTAGTCCCCCAACCAGGGATCGAACCTGAGCCCCCTGCGTTGGAAGTGCAGAGTCTTAACCACTGACTGGATCAATAGGGAAGTCCCATATTTGTGTCATATTTTAGATTCCACATATAAGTGATATCATATAGTATTTGTTTTTCTCTTTCTGACCTAACTTCACTTAGTATGATAATCTCTAGGTCCATCCATGTTGCTGCAAATGGCATTATTTCCTTCTTTTTTTATGGCCGGGTAGTATTCCATTGTATACATGTACCACATCTTCTTTATCCATTCATCTGTCGATGGACATTTAGGTTGTTTTCATGTCTTGGCTATTGTGAATAGTGCTGCTGTGAGCATAGGGGTGCATGTATCTTTTTGAATTATAGTTTTGTCCAGATATATGCCCAGGAGTGGGATTGCTGGATCATATGGCAACTCTATTTTAGTTTTTTGAGAAACCTCCATACTGTTTTACATAGTGGCTGCGCCAACTTATATTCCCACCAACAATGTAGGAGAGTTCCCTTTTCTCCACACCCTCTCCAGCATTTGTTATTTGTAGACTTTTTGATGATGGCCATTCTGACAGCTGTGAGGGGGTACGTAATTGTAGTTTTGATTTGCATTTCTCTGATGATTAGTGATGTTGAGCGTCTTTTCATGTGCCTGTTGGCCATCTGTATGTCTTCTTTGGAGAAATGTCTATTTAGGTCATCTACCCATTTTTTGAGAAGCCCAAATTAAAACCACGGGACCAGAGGCTTTCCCAAGCAGCCCTCAATTTGAATAGCAGACTCCTACAACTCAATAGCAACAAACAAACACCCCAAATAACCTGCCTTAAAAATGAGCAAAGGACCTGAAGATGTTTCTTTAAAGAAGACATACAAATAGCCTAGAGGTATATGAAAAGGTGCTTAGCATCGGTAATCATCAGGGAAATGCAAATGAAAACCATAGTGAGGTATCACCTTATACCTGTTATTTATTTATTTTTTTTTTTCTGTACGCGGGCCTCTCACTGCTGTGGCCTCTCCCGTTGTGGAGCACAGGCTCCGGACGCGCAGGCTCCGGACGCGCAGGCTCAGCGGCCATGGCTCACGGGCCCAGCCGCTCCGCGGCATGTGGGATCTTCCCGGACCGGGGAACGAACCCGTGTCCCCTGCATCGGCAGGCGGACTCTCAACCACTGTGCCACCAGGGAAGCCCCACCTTATACCTGTTATAATGGCTGTCACCAAAAAACCAAAAGGAAACAAGAGTTGGAGAGAAAGTGGAGAAATTGGAACTCTTGTGCACTGTTGGCGGGAATGTAAAACGGTGCAGCTGCTATGTAAAACATTGGAGCTTCCCCCAAATTTTAAAATAGAACCACCATGTGATCCAGCCATCCCACTTCTGGGTGTATATCCCAGAGAATCGAAAGCAGTATCATGAAGAGGTATCTGGACTCCCATGTTTGTTGCAGCATTATTCACAATAGCCAAGATATGGAAACAATCTAAACCTCTATGGATGCATGAATGAATAAAGAAAACGTCGTGTATAAATACAATGGAATGTTATTCACCCTCTAAAAAGAAGGAAATTCTATTGTTTGCGACAACATGGAGGACATTATGCTAAATGAAATAAGCCAGACACAGAAGGAAAAACACTGCATGATTCCTCTCACATGAGCCACCTAAAATAGTCAAACTTATAGAAACAGAGCATAGAATGACGGTTGCCAGGGGCTGGGAGGAGGGGGAAACGGAGAGTTGTTCAGTAGATCTAAAGTTTCTGTTTTACAAGATGAGTAAGTTCTAGAAATCTGCATTACAGCACGTGCCTAGGGTTAACAGTACTGTATTTTACACTTGAAAACTTGTTGAGGGACTTCCCTGGTGGTCCAGTGGTAAAGAATCTGCCTTGCAATACAGGAAACGTGGGTTTGATCCCTGGTCAGGGGACTAAGATCCCACATGCCGTGGGGCAACTAAGCCCGCATGCCACAACTACTGAGCTCTCGCGCCTCAACCAGAGCCCGCGTGCCGCAAACTGCAGAGCCCGCGCGCTCTGGAACCCGTGCACGACAGCTACAGAGCCTATGTGCCCTGGAGCCTGTGCACCACGACTAGAGAAGAGAAAACTCACACTCCACAACTAGAGAGAAACCCGTGCGCCACGATGAAGAGCCTGCGTGCTGCAACTAAGACCCGACACATCCTAAAATAAATAAATAAATAAAAAATAAATCTTAAAAAAAAAAACTTGTTGAGAGGGCAGGTATCATGTTGTGTTCTTACCACACATACACATGCAAATACAACACAAAAAATAACAACAATAACAAAAGGGTACAAGAAACTTTTGAAGGTGATGGATGTTTATTGCCCTGATTGCAGTGATGGTTTCTCAGGTGTATGCATATGTCCTAATTCATCAGCTTCTATGCTTTAATTGTGCGCAGTTTAGTACCAATTATACCTCAGGAAAGCTGAAAAAAAAAATCGGGGGGGGGTCTGACTGCCACCCCCCCATGCAGAAACTTCTAGATTGAGCCTAACCCTGACCAGGTCTGGAAGCCAGTTCTGGGTGGTGCTTCCTCTCACAGACGCCTGCCAGCCAGCAGCTGGGACTCAGCTTGTCCCCAGGGGACATGCACTTCTCTGAACAATATCGGGAAAGGAAACCAAACTCAAAACCTCTCGGGGTTTTCTGGTTGTTTTTGGCTGTGGGGTGGAGGGAGGAGGTTGGCAAGGCCCTGGGGCAGCGTGGTGGACCTCAGCCTGGCCGCTGCCGTGCGTGACCGGGAGAGGACGGCCAGGTTCAGAAGACCCACTATCTAATAATGATTATTATAATGAGCAGCTGCTACTTTATTGAAGACTGCCTTGTGCTAAGCTGGGTTAGCCATTAATTCTTTTTTCTTTTTAAAATTTAGTTATTTTTGGTTGTGTTGGGTCTTCGTTGCTGCGCGTGGGCTTTCTCTAGTTGTGGCGAGTGGGGGCTACTTTTTGTTGTGGTGCGCAGGCTTCTCACTGCGGTGGCTTCTCTTGTTGTGGAACATGGGCTCTAGGCGCGTGGGCTTCGGTAGTTGTGGCACGCAGGCTCTGTGGTTGTGGGTCGCAGGCTCTGGAGCGCAGGCTCAGTAGTTGTGTCTCACGGGCTCTAGGGCTCAGGCTCAGTAGCTGTGGCACACGGGCTTAGTTGCTCTGACGTATGTGGGATCTTCCCGGACCAGGGATCAAACCCGTGTCCCCTCCATTGGCAGGCGGATTCTTAACCACTGTACCACTAGGGAAGTCCCAGCCATTAATTCTTTAAACAGCCTTCTAAGGTAGGTGGTTTGTTTTGAACAGCTTTGACAGAGTTCACATCCCATACAATTCACCTATCTAAAGTGTACAGTTCAGAGATTTCCCTGGTGGTCCAGTGGTTAAGATTCCTCACTCCTGAGGCAGGGGGCATGGCTTCGATCCCTGGTCGGGGAAGATCCCACATGCCGCATAGTGTGGCCAAAAAAACACAAAAATTTAAAGTGTACAGTTCAATGGCTTTTCGTGTATTCACAGAGCTGTGCAACCATCATCATAATCAAATTTAGAACATTTTCATCACTCCACAGAGAAACCCTGTACCTCCTAGTCATCACCTTTCAAGACCCCCATGTCTCCCAGTCCCAGACAACCACTACTCTACTTTCCGTCTCTGTAGATTGCCTATTCTTTACATCCCAAAGGTAGGTCAAATGATGGGGAAGTTGGAGGTTCAGAGAGGGTAACTGACCAGCTTAAGGTCACACAGCTAAGGAAGTGGCCATTTGGGACTTGAAACCAGATCTCCCTGTCTTCCAAATCCATAGCTTCCCGTTGCGCCACGGGGCTTTTTCTTCTTCCTCCCAGTAACAATACGGAAGACAGTCAGCCGTGATGGTTGAACTATGTTGCCTGTTTTATCCCTCGCCTCATTTAATCCTTATAATCACCCTGGGAGGTAGGACAGTTAATATACCGATTTTGCAGAGAGGGAAACTGAGGCACTGAGGGGGTTGGCTGATCGTCCAATGCACCATGGCTGCTAGCAAATGGAAGAGGGTTACGGGGAAAAACATGTGCATCCCTGAGGACTGATGAGGGACTCAGAATAGAAAGTCAAGACAATGCCGATTAAAACACAATTTTCTTCCAGGTTATTCCCCCTTCCCCCTTTTCTTTCTTTTTATGTGAAAAGGAAAAGAAAGTTCCCTCCACCCTTTGAGGTCACTTCCTGACCCATTTGTGAATCCATGCGGAGTGGTTACACACTCACTTCTTGCTGCCTGAATGCCTCCTATTAATGCTGGGGACGGGCGGTGGGCCTGTGTGCCCATGGGCTCTGGCCCCAGACAGACTTGGGTTCAAATCCAGCCTCCACCACCCACTTTGACTTAATGCCCTTGAGCCCTAAAATCGCTAACTCATGACAGGGGGCTCTGCCATGTGTATGTGAATATGCTGGGTGGCTTCTCGCCCTACCCGTTATGCCTCGGTGCAGAAGTGTCGTGTCGTGTCTCAGCCCTCCCGGAACCAGGGCTTCCGTCTCAGTGACTTTATTTTGAACAATCAAGTTGGAGTTGGAGAAAAAGAGGCCGCGATGAGGAACCCCAGACACTCCCATTCATCGCACTGCATTCCTTTAGCTGTTCAGCTGAGAGCAAAAACCAAGGCAAAGAGGAAAAGTAGTTAGAAATACGAAAAAAGCAAACTGCCATCTCCTATGACCACCATCTCAAACACAGCAGGCATTTTAACTCCCCAGATGCTGTCGGCTCCCAGTCACAGGTGAGAGGAGAGTTCTTGGAGCTGAAGCGTGTGTTACATGTTCTTCTTTGCTTGCCTGATCCCCGGGGACCAGGGAAACCTCCAGCCAGAATTAGTATCTGTCTGGACAGAGGTTAGGAGCCAAGGCTTCCCACCGTGGTTTCCAAAGCTGATTGCACTTAGTTTCATTTTATCAGCAAGAGATTTAACACGGTTCCCTATACACATGGATTTTGTAATAATTCTAGGGCTTCCCTGGTGGCGCAGTGGTTAAGAATCCGCCTGCCAGTGGAGGGGACACGGGTTCGAGCCCTGGTCCGGGAAGATCCCATGTGCCGTGGAGCAACTAAGCCCGTGTGCCACAACTACTAAGCCTGCACTCTAGAGCCCGTGAGCCACAACTAGTGAGCCCACGTGCCACAACTGTTGAAGCCCATGCGCCTGGAGCCCATGCTCCGCAACAAGAGAAGGCACTGCAATGAGAAGCCCGTGCGCCGCAGGGAAGAGTAGTCCCCGCTCGCCGCGACTAGAGGAAGCCCGTGCACAGTAACGATGACCCAATGCAGCCAAAAATAAAGAAAGAAAAGAAAAGAAAGAAATTCTACACATATATCGTTGTAACAATATATTATGTACATTAGATAACATGTACCAAAATAGAAATGATAAAAGGATTGATGGAAATAAATATAAATTGAAGTTGTTAAAAAAAAAAAAGGCAAAGAAATTTAACCCAGCTTCAGCCATCATTCCTGGGGAGTTGGCCCCATGATTACACGTGGTTTCAAAGATTTCTTTAAATAATGGTGCAGTAAGTGATCTGTGGGGAATAGCAACTAGTACACCCCGGAGCTAGGAGCAGTGAAAGAAATGAGTCCAGATTGCCTAAAGTCAGTGAATGAGCCCTGTGGCTTTAGGTACTATATTTTCAGTCAGAGCAATATTCATAGATTTAAAGAATGCTGTAACTCAAGTGGCTTACGAGTAGAACTGACGTGTCCTGACAGCTCTGTAGGTGACTGGAAAGCTGGCTACAGTCACAACGGACTGTAGGCAAAGATGCATATGAAAGGTTTGAATAAAATTGCTTCATGGACCAGGAAAGTGGAAAAAAGCAATACTTCTCTTAAAGAATATGTTACATCATACAATATGTGACTTGAGGTAGGTTTGGTGTAGCTAAATGAATCAACTAAATACCGTCATTAGGCATTCGACCATGTCGTCTATATGCTTAGAAGTTTATAAAGTGAGCCATAAAAAATAATCTTCTCACTGGGAAAATGGGAGATCAATTCCCTAGTATTCTAAGTTCCGTACAACAGACTTTTGGGGCCGGCACTATTTTGATCATGTCTGACAGATGAAAAAGCTGAGCTGAGGACATTTATGTGGCTTGCCCCGGGTAGTAAGAGGCGGTCACCAGCGCAGCCTCAGTAACGATTTCAAATGAGGGCCATGACCTGCCAATTCCCGGTGATTATGGGGAGTATATTAAATGCATGTAAAACACGTGTGTGCAGTAGGAGCTCCATAAAAGCTAGTCTGTCTGGAAGTTTTCTCTCCACCTTGCAAGTGAGGAGGGGCAGGACGATCCCCTCCCGCTGCCTCAGTTTCTTTCTCGGCCCGCGGAGGCGGGGTCCCAGGCGGGGTCCGCCCCCAGGGAGGACGCGGCGCCGGGGGTGCCCTGAGCTGCGGGCCGGGG
>NW_006779163.1:2532743-2544468 GCF_000442215.2 Lipotes vexillifer | reverse complement strand
GGGCCGGGGCGCGGGGGGCGGCCCCGGAGGGGTCACGTGGCGCGCGGCCGCGGCCGCGGCCGAAGCAGAAGTAACGGCGCCCGCGTCGGAGGGCGTGCGCGGCAGGGAGTGCCCACAGCCAGGACGGCGGGCGGCTGCGCGCGGGACCCCAGAGCCGGGACCCGCAGCGGGGGCGCGGCCAGGTGAGTGGCCCGGCCGGGTGCGAGCGCACGCGGGCGCCCGCGGAATCCGCGCTCGGGGAGCGGCGTCCAGGGGGGACCTGTGCCGGGGCGCTGCCGGCGCTGGCAGGGGTGGGGCACGCCGTCGGGGCCCCCGCCCGCTGTGCCCGGGGCCGGCGCGGTGACGGCGGGGGTCCGGGCTTCGTCGCCGGCCACTTCCTCACTCTGGGCCGGCGCCACTTCGTCGGTTGGTGTCCTGGGTCCGTCCGGCTTTGAATTGGAGCCTGGAGGAAGCGGCGCGGCTTGCGGTCTGGGGTTCGTGCGAGCGCTGGTGGTGTAGGCTCCGGTGGCCGGGGGGGCGGGCGTGTCTCCTGACCACCTCTGTGCCCAGGCCTTGTTGACTCCAGGCGCAGCCCTTCGCCCTGAGAAGTAGAGCTTTCGGGGGGTTCAAGATTCCGTCTGCCCCCGCAGTAGTTGTATGCATCATTATGTGCGTCTCTTGAGTTTTCCTGCTTACGTTGTGGAATCCCAGGGAGGTCGTTACCCCCGTAGCGGAAGAATTCGCGGGAAAGATGTGTCCCGTTTCGACGGGGGGCGGGGGGCGCTTGGCGCCTGGATTCCAGAGGGGGCCCGGGAGGGGCTCTTGTAGCACCCTGATCTTGAACTGGAGTGAGAAAGTATGGAGGGGGGTGGCACGCGCATGGGAAACAGGTGGCCTTGTCAGTAAGTGTAATTCGAATTCCGGTTCCAGCTGTGTAACCTTGGGCAGGTTGAAGAGTCTCTGAGCCTCAGTTTCTTCCCCGGGGTACTCGGGCCCCCCAGGCCTCCATTCCAGGGCTGTGTGGAGAATTGGGGCTTATCCGCCGCTTCCTCACCCTGTGCTTAAGGGCCCTGTGTTGGGGCTCGGGCCATCATCCTTAGCTACAGTCTTGCAGGGAGTCTTAATTTAGGGGTCCCTGGCCGCCTCAGGCAGTTACCCCTATTACAAAGATACGAATGCCTCGTGTGTACCAGCTCAGGACGATACTCACTGCAGGTTTCCTTGATGCTGAAATGGCCTAATCATGCTGCAGCCCTCCCCGCTCCCTCTCCCTCTACCTGGAGCCTGTGAAACTCCTCCGGAAGAGGCCAAGCCAGGACCCCCATAAAGAGCCCTTTGGCTGAGTGGAGTTGATGGATGGAAAGTTGCAGGTGAGGAAATTTTTGAAAGCGCGTCTTCATTTGTAAAACACTTAAAAACACAGAGCAGAAAAGCTCGTCCATTATGTTAGCGCTTAAATCAGTAAAAAGTCAGGTCAGACCCTTTACCTTCTCCCGCTCTCCAAAAGTAACCACTCCTCCTGGATTTATAAGCAGACAGCCTTTTTAAAAATGTAATTATATTTGTGCTTATCAGTTTGCAACTCTTCTTTCATCCACCTCACGAATCTTCCCAGATCAAATTGCGTGTAAATCTTCCTCATTCTTTCCAATAGCTACTGAGCATTCTTTAATGTGTGTGTCCCATCATTTAAGGGACCCCCCCCCATTCGTGAGCAGTTGAATTGTTTCTTGTTTTTTTTTTTCTATTTCTATTACAAATGATGCTTCTGTGAATATTTTTGTGTGTGTTTCTGCACAGCACTGGATCAAAGCATATGCATGTTTTACATTTTAGTAGGTGTTCACAGGTTGCCCTAAAAAAAAAAAAAAAAAAAAAGTTGAAGTAATGCACATTCCTCCCTGCCTCAGCTGACAGTGCTTTGTTCCTCCAATGAAAATATGTATCGCTTTAGCCGCGTAGCACAGGGATATCAGCCCCGGTGCTTTGTGACCACCTAGAGGGGTGGGATAGGGAGGGGGGGAGGGAGGGAGATGCAAGAGGGAAGACATATGGGAACATATGTATATGTATAACTGATTCACTTTGTTATAAAGCAGAAACTAACACACTATTGTAAAGCAATTATACCCCAATAAAGATGTTAAAAAAAAAAAAAAAAAAGTGGAAGTAATGCACATTCCTCCCTGCCTCAGCTGACAGTGCTTTGTTCCTCCAATGAAAATATGTATCGCTTTAGCCGCGTAGCACAGGGATATCAGCCCCGGTGCTTTGTGACCACCTAGAGGGGTGGGATAGGGAGGGGGGGAGGGAGGGAGATGCAAGAGGGAAGACATATGGGAACATATGTATATGTATAACTGATTCACTTTGTTATAAAGCAGAAACTAACACACTATTGTAAAGCAATTATACCCCAATAAAGATGTTAAAAAAAAAAAAAAAAAAGTGGAAGTAATGCACATTCCTCCCTGCCTCAGCTGACAGTGCTTTGTTCCTCCAATGAAAATATGTATCGCTTTAGCCGCGTAGCACAGGGATATCAGCCCCGGTGCTTTGTGACCACCTAGAGGGGTGGGATAGGGAGGGGGGGAGGGAGGGAGATGCAAGAGGGAAGACATATGGGAACATATGTATATGTATAACTGATTCACTTTGTTATAAAGCAGAAACTAACACACTATTGTAAAGCAATTATACCCCAATAAAGATGTTAAAAAAAAAAAAAAAAAAGTGGAAGTAATGCACATTCCTCCCTGCCTCAGCTGACAGTGCTTTGTTCCTCCAATGAAAATATGTATCGCTTTAGCCGCGTAGCACAGGGATATCAGCCCCGGTGCTTTGTGACCACCTAGAGGGGTGGGATAGGGAGGGGGGGAGGGAGGGAGATGCAAGAGGGAAGACATATGGGAACATATGTATATGTATAACTGATTCACTTTGTTATAAAGCAGAAACTAACACACTATTGTAAAGCAATTATACCCCAATAAAGATGTTAAAAAAAAAAAAAAAAAAGTGGAAGTAATGCACATTCCTCCCTGCCTCAGCTGACAGTGCTTTGTTCCTCCAATGAAAATATGTATCGCTTTAGCCGCGTAGCACAGGGATATCAGCCCCGGTGCTTTGTGACCACCTAGAGGGGTGGGATAGGGAGGGGGGGAGGGAGGGAGATGCAAGAGGGAAGACATATGGGAACATATGTATATGTATAACTGATTCACTTTGTTATAAAGCAGAAACTAACACACTATTGTAAAGCAATTATACCCCAATAAAGATGTTAAAAAAAAAAAAAAAAAAGTGGAAGTAATGCACATTCCTCCCTGCCTCAGCTGACAGTGCTTTGTTCCTCCAATGAAAATATGTATCGCTTTAGCCGCGTAGCACAGGGATATCAGCCCCGGTGCTTTGTGACCACCTAGAGGGGTGGGATAGGGAGGGGGGGAGGGAGGGAGATGCAAGAGGGAAGACATATGGGAACATATGTATATGTATAACTGATTCACTTTGTTATAAAGCAGAAACTAACACACCATTGTAAAGCAATTATACCCCAATAAAGATGTTAAAAAAAAAAAAAAGACAACCAACAAGGACTTACTGTATAGCGCAAGGAACTGTACTCAATATCTTGTAATAACCTATAATGGAAAAGAATCTCAGAAAGTATATACATATGTATATATACCTATATATGTATATATGTAACTGAATCACTCTGTGGCACACCTACAACTAACACAACACTGTAAATCAACTATAGTTCAATAAAAAAATTTTTTTTAAGTATAAAAAAAAGAAAATATGTATCGCTTTGTTGCTTCAGGATGGGTGTGAGATGCAACAGTAACATCCCTCGTGCTGTAGGATGGGCTGTTACCTCTCAGGGATGCGACTGTACCAAAGTCTAACAGAATTGTTTCGTGGGATTTTGTATGAGATTCTGTACTTCTCTAACGTGTGCAGAGAGCACTGGAGAGGACTCCCCTGTTTCCTAGTTCTGGGTCCTTGTATCCCGGAAGTTTATTTTTTATTTTATTTAAAATTTTTTATTGGAGTGTAGTTGATTTAAAATGTTGTGTTTCTGCTGTACAGCGAAGTGAATCAGTTACACATATACATATATCCACTCTCTTTTAGAGTCTTTTCCCATACAGGTCATTACAGAGTATTGAGAAGAGTTCCCTGTGCTATACAGTAAGTCCTTATTAGTTATTTATTTTATACATAGTGTAGTGTGTATATGTCAATCCCGGTCT
Organism: Lipotes vexillifer; assembly: GCF_000442215.2. Classification (NCBI taxonomy): domain Eukaryota; kingdom Metazoa; phylum Chordata; class Mammalia; order Artiodactyla; family Lipotidae; genus Lipotes; species Lipotes vexillifer. The sequence goes on along the minus strand of NW_006779163.1, from coordinate 2,540,227 downwards.
CCCAATTTATCCCCCCTCCCTTTCCCCCCGGTAGCCATAAGTTTGTTTTCTACATCTGTGACTCTATTTCTGTTTTGTAAATAAGTTAATTTTTTAAATTAAATTAACTTTTAAATTTAATACCATTTTTTAAGATTTCACATATAAGCAGTATCATAGGATATTTATCTTTCCCAGAAGTTTATTTCGAATAGAAGGACATGAAAAGTAGAATCTTGTTAAATCCCAGCCACATTTGTATTTACACCATAAGTCACTTTTATAAAGTTACCCAGGGGGGATGAGCAACAGGGATTTCGAGGCTCTTTCTTTCTTTTTCTTTTCTTTTTTTTTTTTTTTTTTTAACATCTTTATTGGGGTATAATTGCTTTACAATGGTGTGTTAGTTTCTGCTTTATAACAGAGTGAGTCAGTTATACATATATATATGTTCCCATATCTCTTCCCTCTTTGTCTCCCTCCCTCCCACCCTCCCTATCCCACCCCTCCAGACAGCCACAAAGAACCGAGCCGGTTTCCCTGTGCCATGCGGCTGCTTCCCACTGGCTATCTACCTTACGTTTGTTAGTATATATATGTCCATGTCTCTCTCTCGCCCTAACACACCTCACCCTTCCCCCTCCCCATATCCTCAAGTCTGTTCTCCAGTAGGTCTCTGTCTTTATTCCTGTTTTACCCCTAGGTTCTTCATAACATTTTTTTTTCTTAAATTCCATATATATGTGTTAGCATACGGTATTTGTCCTTCTCTTTCTGACTTACTTCACTCCGTATGACAGACTCTAGATCTATCCACCTCATTACAAATAGCTCAATTTCGTTTCTTTTTATGGCTGAGTAATATTCCATTGTATATATGTGCCACATCTTCTTTATCCATTCATCCGACGGCGGGCACTTAGGTTGTTTCCATCTCCGGGCTATTGTAAATAGAGCTGCAATGAACATTTTGGTACATGACTCTTTCTGAATTCTGGTTTCCTCAGGGTATATACCTAGTAGTGGGATTGCTGGGTCATATGGTAGTTCTATTTGTAGTTTTTTAAGGAACCTCCATACTGTTCTCCATAGTGGCTGAACCAATTCACATTCCCACCAGCAGTGCAAGAGTGTTCCCTTTTCTCCACACCCTCTCCAGCATTTATTGTTTCTAGATTTTTTGATGATGGCCATTCTGACTGGTGTGAGATTTCGAGGCTCTTTCTTTCTTTTTCTTTTTTTTGAAAGCAGAAGCAAAATAGAAATTGCCTGTGATGGCTAGTGCCCTCCCCTGGGGTCAAGGCCTCAGAGACCTCCTTGCCTTAGTTGCTGAGCACTGAACTCTCTGGAAGGCTGAGTTGGGAGCCGGTGGATTTTGGTGGTTGACTCCAAGGATCTTGTGGCCGTGAGGATGTCTTCCCAGTTCTTGGGGAAGGACGTGAGAGACTCGGTGTTTATGGTGGGACCAATCCCCTGGGCTTCTAACTGGGAAGTAACCAGAATCCTGGGAAGGTTAAGTCCAAGGCCCTCCCAGAGTCAGAAAGAACTGAGGGCCCTGGTGCTTTCCGGTTGGCTGGTTTACATGGCAGTGTTGTGAGGGGTTGTGTGTTTCCTATTTGTGCCCTGCTACACATGGGCCTTGAGCCCTGGGAGTGGGGAACTCAGGAGGTGTATGGCTGGGACCTGGTCCAAATCCTGGTTCTGACACTTTCCAGCTGTGTGACCTTGGACAAGTCCTTTGACTTCTCTGCCAAGTTAGTTACTGTCTGACCAGATTCTGCCACCAGATTCTGGATCCCAGAAGGAGGGTGCCGAAGGAGCAGGGGCATGGGATTCAGACCGGGGTTCCGATCCTGGTGTCACCATGTGTCTGACCTTGATCCCATGATTTCACCTCCCAGGACTGGAGTTTTCACCTCCGGTGTTTCTCATTGAAATAAATGAGATGAATGAGATATGGCAGGTGCAGGCGCCTGGGGAGGGCCAATAAACAGCTAGTTTACCAGGATGAGACTGGCCTCAGGCACCTTGTTCATCCCCTGACCTGGATTCGAGGGCGGTGAGGCAGGCAGCTCAGGTCAGGCAGAGTTCTTGGCATACCCTGTAGTCCTGCTGCTGGGCCTTTGCTTAAGCCTGTTCCTCTGACTAGAACACTGTTCCCTCCCGCTTCATCTTTTTTTAAAGCTTGGATTCAGACGCCGCCTTCCCCCAGAAGCTTCCTGTGAGCACTGTCAGTTCCCAGCCTTACCCCAGACTAAGTACTTCTTGCTACTCCCTTTATTACCCCCACCCCCATGTCTCTGCTACTGCAGAGTCATTGAGCTGACTGGTCCCTTTCCAAATGGGCGGAGAGCAGGTGTAATTCATGACCTTGTCGCTGGGCTGTCAGCATACCTGGGAGGTGCCTTTGGCTGTGGGTGTGAGGTAGAGGGATGAGGGAGCAAAGGACAGGGCCTGGGCGGCTCCCTGCACCCCTCATTTGCATACAAGTCCACCCTCTATGTCTGTCATAGAGTTGACCCTTGATTAATGTCTTGACCAGCTGGCTGATTAATATGATCAGAGGCCCTGCTAGATGCTGGGGGCTGTACATACATTGTGGCATCTAGTCCTTCCAGAACCCCTCGAGGGTGGTATTGTTATCCCCATTATACAGCTGGGGAAACTGAGGCCCTGATTTTGAGCAACTTGGCAAAGAGGCTGTGGGGAGGCTGAGCCAGTGTGGAGGCCCAGACAGCCCTGGCTGAACACCGGTTTCTCTACAGAGTAGCAACTGTGGGAGCCTAAAGGGATTTGGAGGAGGGGAGGAGGTAAGAAAGACACAGGGAACAGTGGATAGTGACAGTAGCAGGAGCTAATTCTGAGGAGCATTGACTCTGCATCTTTGTTTTACGGGCTGAGATATATTATCTGGTTCAATCCTTACAAGAACCTTTGGAGGTTCTTTCATCTGTCATTTTCCCCTTTACAAGGGTGGCAGTTCAGCCTACGGGTGTAAGTGACTTGGGGTAGGGGCTGCAGTCTGCAAGCCTGAAGTTAAGTCCCTTCCGAGTGAGGGCCCGTGAGTCTTTGGACATTTGGGAGGCAGACTGGGGGAGGGTTTTCGCAGAGCAGGGGCTTAGGGAGCGGCTTGATTTCACTCTTGTTCTTAAAGCATCCTTTTGGTTCCTGGTCTGAGAGTGGACTGTAGGGGCTGGAGCGGAAGCAGGGAGACCAGTTAGCAGGCGATCAGAATGACCCAAGTATAAGATCCTTGGAGGGACCAGTGAAGCAGTGAGACCGATTGCATTCTGGGTTTGCCTGTGGATTGGATGTGGGCGTGAGAGAAACCAGACAAGGAAGGCTCTGAGACTTGGGGCGCAAACACCTCTCTGGGAAATGCCAACTGTGCAGGAGGATGAGGGATCGCCAAGGACACCCCCTGGATGCTGAGCTGCACACCGGGTGCTTCACAGGTGGCTTCCTAACTGTTCCGATGAAACTGGGGCTCACGGAGGTCACACAGCCTGCCCAGGTCCACACGGTCAGTGGGAACCTACACCAGGATTTGAACGTGAGGCTGCTGGGTCCTGCTGTTTTCTGCCCTTTTTGCCCCAGTTCCATGGACACATTCGGAAGGTTTTTTTTTTTTTTTTTTTTTTTGTTAATATGATGTATCACATTGATTGATTTGCATGTATTGGAAAATCCATGCATTCCTGGGATAAACCCTACTTGTTCATGGTGTATGATCCTTTTAATGTTCTGTTGGATTCTGTTTGCTAGTATTTTGTTAAGGATTTTTGCATCTATGTTCATCAGAGATATTGGCCTGTAGTTTCTTTTTTTCTTTGTTTTTTTTTTTTTTTTTTTTTTCCTGTTCCCAACTTCACTCGGGAAGTAAAGGGATGGTTGGAAATCTCTTGGCAGGGTGTCAGGGGTGGGGACAGGAGTCAGTCTGGGCTGCTTTGGCTATTCAAATGTTCCACAGCATCAGAGTATGTGGGGAAGGAGTGGTAACAGCCAGGCTGGGGTGATTTGGTTATTTAAAGCCGGGATAGTGGTTGGGTCACTGAGGTCGAGGGCTCCACCCACACCTCACTTCCATTTAAACCTCTGTGTGTCCTGCCTGGGCTCTCTGAGCAGCCAGCGAGTCTCCGCCACTAGAACCTTCTCCCCAAACTCATCCAGATGGGCATGAGAAAGGAGTTTGGCCCTCAAAGTCGAAGCCAAATCCCGCTCAGTTAACTAAAAGCAGTTCCCTCCTTTATTCCGCCCTTCCAGCCTCCCTCGTTCTCTCACTCCTTGCCTCCCCCTGGAGCGGGCAACCATGAGCACCACGGTCAACGTGGACACCCTTCCGGAGTACGAGAAGAGTCAGATCAAGAGGGCCCTGGAGCTGGGCACGGTGATGACAGTGTTCAGCTTCCGCAAGTCCACCCCGGAGCGGAGGACTGTCCAGGTGATCATGGAGACCCAGCAGGTGGCCTGGAGCAAGACGGCCGATAAGATCGAGGGCTTCCGTGAGTACCTCCTCCCCTTCCTGCCCAGACCAGTGGTCACGGCAGTTGTTGTCGGTTTGATACCTTCTGAAAGTGAAAGCGGGGCCTCTCTGTCTGGGTCTCTGAATGGGTTTAAAGCAGGTGGGGGAAGTTAGCCAGGAAACAGCAGGTGAAGGAACAGGAGCCCGTGTGGGCCAACTTGGAAATGACATTCAGACAGCTCACCTGGGATGGCAGGGGCTGGGCTCCCTGTCTCACAGCATCGGGGACCATTTGGTTCGAGTTGATGGTCAAGCCGTATGCCCTTTGAGGGCTACCAGGCCAGAGCTTGTGGAAACTCATAGCTTGGTAGCCAGACGAGCAGAGTGAGAGGTCTGTGCTTTAGCTCCAGGTGGACAGAGCGCATTGCTGAATGTTCTGCAGCTCTCAAGTGAAGTTCTGGTCCAGGTGGAGGCATCTTCTCCCCATCCTCTTTACATTTGGCAATTGGCTCAGTTCCTAAAGTTTCTAAGACTGTTTTCAACAAACAGAGTTAGGAGACTTAAGCAATTTTCAGTTGCAGAGACTTGTTTAATTTGACTTTTTTATTGGCTACTTTTTAATTGAGGAATTAAAATGTACACTTGGGGGAAAATGAGATGATTCTAAATAAGTGTCTCTTCCCCAGCCCACGTCATGCTCCAGAGGCAAGCTCATTACCAAGTTCTTTGGTCTTCCAGAAGCATTCTATGCTTGTGTGATATGTGCATTGTGTTTCTTACATGAATGGGTACCTACTACATACACTTGGGCACTTTGATTTCTTTTTTTAATTTAACAGTTATCTTGGAGGTGGTTTGTTAATCGGCCTGTTGAGCTGCCTTTTTCTCTCATGGCTACATAGCATTCTGGCTACAGTTTAACCCCTAGAGGTGGACCCTTTGGGTTTTTCCAGTCTTCTGTTATTAGCTGCAGTGACTATACTTGGATTCTAGTTTTTTTTTTTTTTTTTTTTCGGTACGCGGGCCTCTCACTGTTGTGGCCAGCGGCCACGGCTCACGGGCCCAGCCGCTCCGCGGCACGTGGGATCCTCCCGGGCTGGGGGATGAACCCATGTCCCCTGCATCGGCAGGTGGACTCTCAACCACTGCGCCACCAGGGAAGCCCGGATTCTAGTTTTTAAAAAAAAATTTTTGGTAACAGATTTATGGAGATATAATTCACATACCATATAATTCGTCCATTTAAAATGAACTGTTCAGTATATTCAGATATGTGCAACCACTACCACAATTTTCATCGCGCCAAAAAGAAACCCTGTACCTTTTAGCCATCCCTCTATTCCTCATCCACCTCTCCTGCCCTAAGCAATCATTAATCTCCTTTCTATCTTTATAGATTTCCCTGTTCTGGACGTTTCCTCTAAAAGGAACCATATAGTATATGGCCTTTTGTGACTGGCTTCTTTTGCTAAACACAATGTTTTCCAGTGTTTTCAAGGTTCATCCACGTTGTGGCGCGTCTCAATACTTCATTCCTTTATGTGGCTGAGTAATATTCCATTGTATAGATATTCCACACTTTGTTGATCCATTCATTTGTTGGTGGACATTTGGGTTGTTTACACTTTTTGGCTGTTATGAATCCTGCTGCTGTGAGCATTCATGAGTGGTTTTTTTGTATGGCTGTGTGTTTTCATTTCTCTTGGGTATCTGTCTAGGAGTAGCATTGCTCCTAGGTCAGTATGGTAACTTTGTTAATCATTTTAGGAACTGCCAGACTATTTTCCAAGTTGTTGCACCATTTTACATTCCCACCAACTGTGTGTGAGGGTTATCCTTGCATTATGCTTTCGTGCACACATATTTTGTGTTTACCGGAAGGACAGCGTCCTATGCGTGTTATTTCTGAGTTAAAGGGTGCAGGCTATTTTAACTTTGAAAGGACAGTTGGACAGCATCCCACAGAGGCCCACGAGGTGTCGAGGGTACCTCCCGTTCCCCACACCCTCATCCACTCTCCCATGGGGTTCTGAACTTGGCCGTTCACAGGTGGTCTCTGATAGCTCGGTGTAGTTCTTCGTGTGATTTCTTTTACCATGAGTGAGATTAAGTAGCTTTCCGAAAGGTTTCTCCTGGCTTTGGAGCCGAGCGGGCCTCCGGTGGCACAGAACCAGAAGCCCCGCTTTGGACGCGTCCACGCCTGGAGGCGGCAGGCTCTCTTCCCAGTGTGGTTTGCATTGGCCGCACTCGACCTCCCAGGTGGCCCAGAGACCTGCGGCGGGGGCGGGGGCGGGGGCCTGCCTGGGGATGAAAGGGCGCGGATGGTAAATACAGGTGTCCTGTTCTGAGAGTGGATGGCCGGTCCCTTCTCTTCTGGGGGCTGAACATCGGAAACACCTGGGGGGAGCATTTAAAGATACAGCCTGCTGGAACTTTCTCCTGAAAGTTCTGATGGGTGTGAGACAGGATTTTGCCTCTTGAAATCCACACGCTATAGTTCTCCCCACTCATTAACCAAAAGCAGGTCCTCCTCTTCCTTGGAGTGGCTGAGGATGTCTGTCATTCACCAGGTTGGTTGGGATTCAGTATTTTTTTTTTTTTTTTTGCGGTACGCGGGCCCCTCACCGCTGCGGCCTCTCCCGCTGCGGAGCACAGGCTCCGGACGCGCAGGCTCAGCGGCCATGGCTCACGGGCCCAGCCGCTCCGCGGCATGTGGGATCTTTCTAGACCGGGGCACGAACCCGTGTCCCCTGCATCGGCAGGCGGACTCTCAACCACTGCGCCACCAGGGAAGCCCCGGGATTCAGTATTTTAATAGGCTCCCCAGGTGATCCTGGTAGCTAGCCAGGTTTGGTAGGTACTGCTCTAGAGACTCCCTCCCTCCCTCCATCCTTCCATCAGTCCATCCACCCTTTTTTCCCTCCCTCCCTCCCTCCATCCTTCCTTCCCTCCCTCCATCCTCCCTTCCCCCCATCCTTCCTTACCTCCATCCATCTATATTTGAATGCCTGCTCTCCCAGGCACTATTCTGGGTCCTGGAGAT
>NW_006779163.1:2530282-2532733 GCF_000442215.2 Lipotes vexillifer | reverse complement strand
GCAGGAATTACATTAGACTCCAGTCCTCGTGGAGCCTACATTGTTGGATTAGGTACAAGCCGCGGGGAGCTTGACTTCCAGCACATTTGATGAGCTTTGCCATGTGACTGCAGGGCAAGTTACATCCACTTTCTGAGATCTAATTCTCTTATCTGCAGAATGGGAGTAATATTGGTATCCATGCACACGGTTACAGTTGGGAACGAGTAAATGAGTCGATACATCAGAGGGTCGAACATGATGTACAGCACAGGGTAAGCCCTGGACCAGTGGCAACTGCTGCTGTTATTTTTGCCATTGGTTGTTGATGACAAGTGGCGTCCAGCTTGTCCGGGGCAGCAGAGTCTTCCTTAGGTGTTTGGGCTTTTTCTGGAGAGCAGTAGGGATCCACCAAAGTGTTTGCAGAAGGATGATGTGAACACGTTTGCATTTTTGAACGTGCGCTGGCAAGCCTGTGTGATATGGCTGTGTCAGTAGTGTTTGTAAAGCAACAGAAAACCCAATTTGGGAGTAAAGGGCTTAGAAAAGGTGCTCCCCTGACCACTTAGAAAGAATAGGCCTTTGGGCCCTAGATGGGGACTCTCAGCACCGCATTTTCAGCCTCCTGACATAGGGGTGTCCTGGGGGGACCCCCACAGCTGTAGTGTTGCTTCAGGGGTCCTAGTTAGCGGGATCCTCCAGGTTACTGTGGCGTCTGCAAGGGGCAGGCAAACAGGAGGGAGCGCGAGCGTGTGGTTCTGGGGTAATTGGCAAGCAGCCTGTGACCTTTGGACAGGTGTCACAACACCCCTTGCAGGCCTGGGTGAAGGTAGACACCCAGGGGTCCCACTGTGCAAAGCAGTGAGTGGTTCTCAGCCGGGGCAATCCCATCTCCACCCATTCGGGGCATTTGGCAATGCCTGGAGATACTTTTAGTTGTGATTATTTACGGGGGGCTTCTGGCATCTAGTGGATTGAGGCCAGGGGTGCTGCTAAACACCTTACAAGGCACAGGACAGTCCCCGCCCCCGCCAAAACAAAATTATCCCGTATAAAGTGTCGGTGGTGCCAAGGTTAAGAAGCCCTGGTCTAAAGTCACGCGTTTGCTTTGCTTAGAACCATAAAATGGCACTGGGTGTATTTGGGTTTCTCTTTGCACCCTGTCATGACGGAGCTGTGTCATGCGTTCAGCCCATATTTGCTGTCATATTGGGTGCTAGATTCTGCTAAGAGAGAGGAGGAAGGATGGAGTCCCTGCCCTGGAGGGAACAGACGCAGCAACTGGGCATTGCAGGATCGTGTGGTCGGTGCACAGTGCGGGTCTGCGCTGGGTATTTGGCGAGGAAGGAAGGTTCTTTTCCCCCTCAGTGGGGATGGGGGGTGGTAGGAAATGGGGGGAGGCCTCACAGCAGAGGAGCTGCTTGTGTGGAGAGTTAAGGGAGGGGCTTGTCCGGTGGCCAGCAGGATGCCTGCCCTGAAGTGGGGTCAGTAGGTGCCATTGGATGCAAGTGCATAGATTTGTGGGTCAGCGATTTGGACAGGGCTTAGCTGGACGGTTCTTCTACTCTTTGTGGCCTGGACTGAGGTGGCATGTCACCTGGTCTGGAAGGTTCCAGAATCTTGACTCCAATGTCTGGTGCTGTGGTGGTGATGGCTGGAAGCCTGGGCTCAGCTGGAAATGTTGGCTGAGCACCTGCCGCGTGGCAGTCCCAGGGTAGCTGGACCTCTTACATGGTGCCTGGTGTACCCCCAGGGTGCGTGTTCCAAGAGTCCCAGGCAAAGCTGCTGGGCTTCTTATGACTTAGCCTGAGAACTCCCAGAAAGTCACGTGCTCAGGTCACCGGGGCCAGCTCAGGTTCAAAGCATTGGGGAATCTCCTCTTGGGGAGGGCGAGGCTTGCACGTCTAGGGTGGGAAAAAGTTGATGGCAGCTACCTTGGAGCCAAGTGACCATGAGAACAGCTGGACTTTGGATCCAGACTTGTAGCTCAACTCCCCGCTTGACCAAATACTAGGTGCTGCGTGATCCAAGGCAGGTTGTTGGACCTCTCTGTGCCTGTTTCCCTGTTGGTCAAGTGAAATGATAATAGTCCCTACCAATAAGATAAGGGTGAGAATCAAATGGATTTTATTATATGTACTTTTTTATTTTTAAAACTAGTTTTTAATAAATTTATTTATTTTTGGCTGCGTTGGGTCTTCAGTGCTGCGTGCGGGCTTTCTCTAGTCGCGGCGAGCAGGGGCTCCTCTTCATTGCAGGGCGCGGGCTTCTCATTGCGGTGGCTTCTCTTGTTGGGGAGCACGGGCTCTAGGCGTGCGAGCTTCAGTAGTTGTGGCGCGTGGGCTCAGTAGTTGTGGTGCACGGGCTTAGTTGCTCCGCGGCCATGTGGGATCTTCCCGGACCAGGGCTCAGACCCGTGTCCCCTGCATTGGCAGGCGGATTCTTAACCACTGCGCCACCAGGGGAAGTCCC
>NW_006779163.1:2524420-2530110 GCF_000442215.2 Lipotes vexillifer | reverse complement strand
CCCGTGTCCCCTGCATCGGCAGGCGGACTCTCAACCACTGCGCCACCAGGGAAGCCCCCTTATGTACTTTTTTATATGTACATGTTTTATCTGTATATAAAAGGTACATATTTTAATGGGTGGGAGTCCCAAGGCCTGGCTTCTAATAAAGACAGTGGTTTCCAGCCAGACCCTCACCTATTGGCTGTCATTCTCCTGTTTACTTTCCAAGGCTGATGGGCAAGGTGGTGCCCTGGGTTTCTTCCTGCACTGGCTCCTGAGGCTCTGGATGTCGGGAGGGAGCTCATGCTGGGAAGTGCTGCCTCTCTGGTTTTTCTTTTTTTCCAGGGGCACCAGCTGTGCAGACTCCAGCTGGAAAGGAGCCCGCTTGGGGACCTTTCTGAGTTGAACCTTTGGGGTCCTCTTGCATGTTGTCCATTTGGGAGGCCGGTCTGGAATGCGTCTCAGGAGCCAGTGTGATGCCAGCTGTTTGTGGAGTGTGGATGGGGCCAGCTGTGCAATGAGCCGCCTTTGAGGACGTGGACCATGTCCATTTCGACTGAATGGGCCCTTTATCCTCAAGTTTTCACTTCTGCTTACACGTGTTTTCTCCATCTGCTTATTTTTAGCAAGTGGTGGCTGCCCGTGAATGAGGGATTCTTGCAAATAGGAGCTGTTCTGTTTCCCTGGTATTAGGTTCTTGGCTTGCCTGTGACCCTGTGAACAGGAAGCAGGAATCATCCCCACTTTATTACGAGGAAACCGAGTCCTGGGGAGACTAGGTGATATGCCCAAGGCTACACAGTCAGGAAGGGGCAGAACTACAGTTTGCATTCGTTCAACCTGCCTTCAGGGTCTCAAGTCTTCTGCTCTGTGTTGCTGTCTCCTCTTACATGATATCAGAGGTGTCTGAGTGCTGTTTGGGATAGAGAAGCACCCTGCTGGGGACCTAAGAATGACAGCTTCGTTCAGATTTCGTTACGACAGGAGGGAAGGCACTGATTCCTTATTCGCGCAGAGGATACGCCCTGCCTGGTGCTGAGGTGCCAGGGCAAGGAGACTCGAGAGGTGCCTGGTTTGCGGGAAGCCAGACATGCCTGCTTGAGACCCCACAGTGGAGACAAGTGCGGACACAGCCAGGGGCGCTGAAATGGGCTCATCCTGTATCTTGGCTTCTTCTGAAATCCAACCTTGAGCTTCTTACCCATCTTTAAAAAAAAAAGAGTATTTTGCCAAGTACTTATTTTAACAAAGCGTTTTTCAAACAATGGAGAAATAGATGGGTTTTTTTTTCCACTGGCATCTTCCGTCTAAGAAGAAATCCATTGTCTGAAAGTGGTTCCCAAGCTCTGTCAGTCAAGTGTCCCATCAGAAATAAGATTCCACCAATGCCCCCAGTGTGTACAAACTTATTTTTCTTTTTAAAGAAAATTTTTTCTTTTCTTGAAGTTGAAGTGTAGTTGATTTACAGTGTTGTGTTAGTTTCGGGTGTGCGGCAAAGTGGCTCAGTTATACATACACATATGTCTCTTCTTTTTCAGATTCTTTTCCCTTATAGGTTATTACGAAGTATTGAGTAGAGTTCCCGGTGCTATAGAGTAGGTCCTTGTTGGTTTTCTCTTTTATATATAGTAGTGTGTTTATGTTAATCCCAAACTCCTAACTTGTCCCCTGCCCCTTTTCCCCTTTGGTAACCATAAGTTTGTTTTCTGTGTCTGTGAGTGTGTTTCTGTTTTGTATATAAGATCATTTGTATCATTTTTTTTTTTTTTTTAGATTCCACATATAAGTAATATCATATGGTATTTGCGTTTCTCTGTTTGGCTTACTTCACTTAGGATGGTAATCTCTAGGTCTGTCTGTCTGTTACACATGGCATTATTTCATTCTTATGGTTGAGTCATATTCCATTTTGTGTGTGTGTGTGTGTGTGTGTGTATACATACAATTTTTGATTATAGACGTGCAGTTATGGTAACAGCACAGGCTCTGGAGCCCGAGTGCCTGGCTTCAGATCCCAGCCCTGCCTCTTCACTGGAGGGTGACCTTGGACCATTCATGTCACCTCTTTGTGCCTCTTTTCCACGTCTGTAAAATGAGAATAGTAAAAGAACCTGTCTCCTAAGGCTCCTGTGAGGATTAAATGAATACATTGTAACCTGCTTTCAACAGTGCTGGGCACAGAGGTAGGTGCGCAAGCATCTGCTGCCTTGTCCGCATCAGACGTGAAGGGAAATGGCATCGTGGAAAGGATGATGTGAATATGAGAACTTGCATTTATGTGACGAGATCCTTGTTTCTTTCCTGCACCCGAATGGGTTGTCTTCCTCCTCTTCCGGGGTGCGGATTCCCTAGGGCGGAGCCTGCTGGTGTGAGAAATAGAGCTCTTGTTTTCATTCCTGACGTTGATGGAGACCTGCCTGTACGCTGGTCAGTGGAGGAATTGGATTCTGTGTTTGTTCAAGGGCTGTCTTCTGCCCTGGATGACCATCACTTGGTGTGATTAGAATTCAGCCGTCTCTTGGTTTAGCAAACACTCAGAGGGCTTGGTGTGTGTCAGGTGTGGTGCTCGTCCCTGGGGACCGCGTGGTGAGCGGGACAGTGTGGACCCGCAGAGGAGCTTACAGTGCCACGGGAAAGGCAGAAAAAGCCAGGCTAATCATCCAGTCATTCTGGATCGTGTTGGGCGCCAGGAAAGGAAGAAGCAGGGCACCTTGACAAAGAGTCGCCGGTGAAGAGCGCTGTTTTAGGAGGCCACGCCTCAGGGGAGCATTTCCATGGAGGTGACACTTGAGCTGAGACTTGAAGGGTGATAAGGGAGCCATGAGAAGCTCTAAGGGGAGAGCATTCTGGGCAGAGGGCACAGCAATAAAGCTTCTGTATTAGTCAGGTTAGCCTAACAGCAGTGACAAATGGTTTCTTGATCTCATGCAAGTTTCTCACTCAGGTCATGGTCTAGTGGGATTGGGGGGTGGGGCTCTGCTGTCTGGTGGCACCACTGTCCCCTCAGGCATCTGAGGCCACTGCAGGGTCTTCTCTTCGGCCAGCATGTGGCAGAAGAGGAAGAGTGGCAGATGGCTTAGGAGGTTTTTAGGGGTCATTTCTGGAACCGATGTGCCTCTTCCCTCTCATCTTCCATTGACCAGAACTTGGCATGTGACTGGCTACAAAGGATGCTGGGAAACGTGGCCCAGCTGTGTGCCAGGAAGAATGGGAAAGGGGCTTGTCAGGCGTCCCCCAGGCTCTTCCACGGCCCCTAATTTTGGAAGATGCAGAGGGGGCTGTAGGAGCCCCACTGATGGCTAGAGAACAGAATGATTGTAGGGATTTAGGGATTCTTGCAGGAATTCAGGGAAATGAAGAGCCTTTGCACTGGGCCTCCTGGGAAGGGGAGGTGATGGCACTGAGGACTCTCCCAACCCATCTGTGACAAGAGCTGCCGGTGGTGACGTCTCTCCGTAGATGGGCTTTGTCGGCCGTCTTAGTGTTCCTCGTAGTCATGGCTAGACCCTCGCCAGCAAAGCTCTCCACTTTGACAGTGTAGCCCCATCAGTGAAGGCTTTGGGTCTCAGCCTCCCAACGATGGATGCCTCTGATTGGCTGGGTCTTCTGAGCCCGTGCTCGGGGGTTGGCTGCCTTTGAGACCAGTGTCCTCTCTGGTCAGCTTTGGTGTGGAGGGTGGGTTAGACGGGTCTCCTGATAGAGAACATGGTCTGGCTTCTTCAGGACTCTGGGCAGAGATGGGTCCCTGTTACGGGTGAATTGTGTCTCCCTTCCAAAGTCATGTGTTGAAGCCCTAATCCCCAGGACCTCAGAAGGTGACCTTATTTGGAAATAGGGTCTTTGCAGATGTAATTAGTTAAGATGAGGTCATGCTGGCACACAGTGGGCCCCTAATCCCATATGAATGGTGTCCTTATAAGAAAAGGGCGCGCGCGCGCACACACACACACACACACACACACACACACACACACACAACGATGCCTCTGTAAGCTCGGGAGCACTGAGGGTTGCCGACATCACGGGAAGCCGGGAGGGAATCAGGGAACCGATTCCCTCTCACAGCCACAGAAGGAGCCACCCTTGCCAACACCTTGATCTGAACTGTGAGACAATGCATTTCTGTTGTTGAAGCCACCCAGTTGGGGGTGTTTTGCTACAGCATCCCTAGCAGACTAACACACTCCCCTTTAAAAGGAGCCCGAGGGGCAGGGAGGTGAACCCAGCGATTGATGTACCCACATGGCCGCAGATAATACGGACAAGCTGGAGCTTGTTGTAAAGGAATTTAAGAGCCCTTGCTTTATTCCAAGTGTCATCTCCTTTCCTGGCTGCATTGGTCTTGGCTGTGAGGGTGTGAGAGGCAGTGTTGTGTGCTGGTTAAACGTGGGGACTGGAGCCAGCCTGCTTGGGTTTGAGTCCCAAGTTTGTGGCTTGGGCAAGAGACTTCCCTCTGTGTGCCTCTGTGTCCTCACCTGTAAAATGGGAAGAATGACAGTACCCACCTTATAGGGTCTTCAGGAGGATCAGATGAGCTCCTGAAGGTAAATCACTTAGAAAGGTAGGGGAAGCGCCCTGTGAGGTTTGCTCTTGTTACCATGGCTCAGGCTCCTCGCCCGTCTCTTGGAAGTACATCCCTTGAATTCTCTCCTCCAAGTAACCAAGCCTCCCCTTTGGGGGACCCTGTGCGTGTCTGGTTAGTTGTGGTCCATCCAGTTCCCTGTGCTCCCAACGGCTGTGGAGGTGTGGACAGGACTCTCTTTCGGTCTGGCTTTTGGGGATCTCGGTGTCCCAGCCCAGAAGCCCGTCTGGCTGTCGGAGAGGAGAGGACAGGAGAGAGGGGAAGCGGGAGTGTGGACACATCTGAAGCCAGAGGGCCGGCACAGGGCGCATGTGCTGTAGTGCCAAGCCCTGGGAGGCATATGTGTTCCCGCTTCATGCAATTAGAGGGTCCCCAACAGTGGGTGCAGGTTGGATCTCTTACGCATGTCTGACTAGGGGAGGGAGCTTTTAAAAGGCATCCCCTGGTGAATCCTGTAGGAAAGAAAATAATCTGCCTCCCCCTCCACCCTCCCCAGCCCACCCTCACCCCTACCCCGTCCGTCTTCGCTGTAAACGAACGTTTTCCCGTATCAGGCGGGCGAAGTGACACGTCTTGTTTTGCCTTGGAAGAGACCTGAGTGCTGTGCACCTTGAGGTTGAAGCCAGAAATCCTGCTGTTGACTTTTCCTGCCCCCTGGCGATGCCTGACCCCAGAGCCAGGCCCTCGGTGCCTGTCACCCCACACACTGTGAGCTCCGGGAGGCTGGGGCCCACGGCTTCTGATCACCAGGGAGGCATCCCAGCACCTGGCCCACGCCTGACCTGCAGTGGGTGCTTCTCAGAGACGTGGTCAGCAGACAGATCCAGGAAACCACACCTGGCTGCCCTCTCAGCCTCTGTCCCCTTCTCTCTCCCCAGAGGTGGCAGTGTCTGGGGTTAAGATAGGACAGCTCTGTGACAACTTCTTGAACCACACTTGATGGTTCTGGCCTGGGCCTGTGCTTGCCTCAGTTTTCTCATGCGTGAGATGGGTAATTAATGGCCGGGCTACCCTGTAGGATGGTAGTGAGGATTACATTTGTAAGTGCATCTGACACGCATGGTATGTACCTGACAGAGCTTGTGTGTGCTGCATCTGTGTGTGCCTGGGGGCACTGGGGGCGGCC
>NW_006779163.1:2500722-2524300 GCF_000442215.2 Lipotes vexillifer | reverse complement strand
GTCGTGTAGCCCACCCATGTAGAGGCTGGCCCCTCCTGACGCATGTGGGTAGGGGTCCTACGGGGTTAAGGTCCCCTGGGTTTGAGCCTGGCTGTCGGCGGGCAGCCCAGCTCCTTGCCTTTCTCCCTCCGCAAGTCCAGGGAGGCCTGGACTTGGAGGAGGAGCGTCCACAGGGCAGCGGTGAAGTTTCGTAAACAGAATCGGTGCTGATGCCACTTTAGAGCAGGAGGGCCTCTTCCACACTCCTGGCACAGTAGGGAGAAGCTGTAAGATGCTTTCATCTTACACGAGGTGTGCCGGTGGCCATGGTTGGCAGTGAGTTTTGAGGGGTAAAGTGTCTGTGTGTGAAGGATCCTGTTCTGAGAAAGAAAAGCCTGGGAACTTGCCGATCAGTAGAATGGAAACTAGCAGAGTTAGAGTCAGCACCGCACAGTCGAGAGCGATACGGCAGGAGGAGGCCTCCAGGACTCACAGGGGCAGACACACCTCAGGACTGGGGGCCCGCCGGGGGCTCCCTGCCTCAGCTTCTCAGTCCGATTGGATCTCACCGGCCAGGTGTCAGCTGCCTGCCACGCCTGGCCACTCCAGGCCACTCCTGGCCTGCTGCCAGCCTCTGCTGGTGGGAGCAGGGACCTGGCCGGGGGGAGGACCGATGTCCCTGGGGAGGCAAGAAGGGCCTGAGCTGGGGTGGCCAATGGTGAAAGTTACACCCATCTCCTGTTGAAGACAACTCCCAGCAAGGCCTCTCTGATGTGGTTTTATTTCCCCTAATTAAACGGCTCTTACTTTGTTTTTCTTAGAAGTCACACATGTGTCCATTAGTAGAAAGATTTTTTTTTTTTTTTTTGTTTTACGCGGGCCTCTCACTGTAGTGTCCTCTCCCGTTGTGGAGCACAGGCTCCGAACTCACAGGCTCAGCGGCCATGGCTCATAGGCCTAGCCGCTCCACGGCATGTGGGATCCTCCCAGACCAGGGCACAAACCCGTGTCCCCTGCATCGGCAGGCAGACTCTCAACCACTGTGCCACCAGGGAAGCCCTGTCCTATAATTTTTAATCACTGCTTGCTATAGACTGAATGTTTGTGTCCCTCCCCAAATTCATGTGTTGAAACCTAATCCCCAATATGACGGTTCGAGGGCCTCTCACTGCTGTGGCCTCTCCTGTTGCGGAGCACAGGCTCCGGACGCGCAGGCCCAGCGGCCATGGCTCACTGGCCCAGCTGCTCCGCGGCATGTGGGATCCTCCCGGACCGGGGCACGAACCCGCGTCCCCTGCCTTGGCAGGCGGACTCCCAACCACTGCACCACTAGGGAGGCCCCCAGTAGAAAGATTTTTAACTCTGACTGGTGAGGGTTACGAACTCTTCACCACCCCCGACCCAGAGGGATGCGTGTTCACACTTGATGTAACCCTTCCAGATTTTTTTTTTTTTGCAAGACACAGTTACATTTTTACAAAACATAATCCTTTCGTATTAGTCTTTAGTAATATGCGTTTTTCATTTTGTGCTATATTGTGACCACTTTCTTCTCTTTATGAGTTATTTAAAATGTTGAGATTGGTGTAGAGACAAAGATGACAAACGCCTGTGAACTTAAGAGCACGTCCTCTAGGGTCTGACTGCCTGGGTTCAGATCTTGGCTCTGTCACTTACAACGTTTGTGACCATGGACAAGTTTTTTAGCTTCTCATTTTCCCGTCTATAAAATGGGGTAATAGTAATGCCTTCCTCACCGCATTCTCATGAGGATTAGGAGAGCTAGCTAGCACACTTTGGGCCTCAGTAAGAGCTAGCTGCTGCTATTACGACCACTGCTACTACGACTATTGCTATTCTTATTATTTCTGTCTATTCTGGGGATAAACCACCCTGCCCCCCAGCCCAGTATTCACATCCTAATCCTCAGAACCTGTGACTCTTGGCCAATGTGGCAGAAGGCTCTTTGGAGATGTGATTAAGTTAAGGATTTTGAGATGAGATTATTCTGGATTATCTGGGTGGGCCCAGTGTCATCACAAGGGTCCTTATGAGTGAAAGGGAGGGACTTCCCTGCTGGCCCAGTGGTTAAGAATCCACCTGCTGATGCAGGGGACACGGGTTTAGTCCCTGATCCGGGAAGATCCCACATGCTGCGGAGCAAGTAAGCCCATGCGCCACAACTACTGAGCCTGCGCTTTAAAGCCCACGTGTCACAACTACTGAAGCCCGCGCACCTAGAGCCCATGCTCCGCAACAAGAGAAGCCACCGCAGTGAGAAACCCGCGTACCGGGATGAAGAGTAGCCCCTGCTTGCCGCAACTGAAGAAAGCCCGTGTGCAGTCATGGAGACCCAACGCAGCCAAAAACAAATAATAATAAAATTTTAAAAAAAGAAAAAAAAAGAAAGGGAGGGAGGAGGGTCAGAGTCAGAGGAGGAGACGTGATGTCAGAAGCAGAGGTTAGAGTGATAAAGTTAGTGCTTTGAAGGTGGAAGGGGTCCATGAGCCCAGGGATGCCGGCAGCCTCTAGAAGCTGGAAAAGGCAAGGAAACAGATTCTCCCCTGGCACCCCCAGAAGGAAAGGAGCCCTGTTGACACCTTGATTGTAGCCCAGTGAGACCCATATTTGACTTCTGACCTCCAGAACCGTAAGATAATAAATGGTGGCACTAAGTTGGTGGTAATTTGCTACACAGCAGCAATAGGAAATGAATACACCCTCCTAATCAACATAGGCACATCATAGTATTTGCTTTGGATCTTTTTTGTTTGTTTTTAAGAAATTAAATATTACAGTTAAGTCCTCATGTATCCCCCTCCTTCCCTGGAGAAACCAGTATCATGCTTTGATAATTGTCATTCCCATGTCATTTATTTCAAAAATTTTAGTCTGCAATTTATAATAGTATATTATTTGTGAGGTATCCACATAGTATCAGTAGCTTTATTTGAACCGCCCATAGCTGTCTTACTGCATTAGTACACCTTGATAGATGCACCTGTCCTTTAGCTTATGGATAGTTAGGTGGTTTCCAGTGTGAACATCTTTCCAGTCCAAGTATATGCCTTCCATTTTGTTTTAGATGGCTATATTTTTCTACCTTACATTTTTTTTAATAGCTGTTATTTAATTTATTTATTTTCCGTAATTTTTTTTTGGCTGCGTCGGGTCTTAGTCGCAGCACACAGGATCTTTGTCGAGGCGTGCAGGATCTTTTCGTTACGGCGCGTGGTCTGCTCGGGTTTCTCTCCATTTGTGGCATGCGGGCTTCTCTCTAGTTGAGACTCGCGGGTTTTCTCTCTGTAGTTGTGGTGCACAGGCTCCAGGGCACGTGAGCTCTGTAGTTAGCAGCGTGTGGGTTCTCTAGTTGAGGATTGCAAGCTCGGTAGTTGTGGCACGAGGGCTTAGTTGCCCCGCGGCACGTGGGATCTTAGTTCCCTGACCAGGGATCAAACCCACGTCTCCTGCATTAGAAGGTGGATTCTTTACCACTGGGCCACCAGGGAAGTCCCTCCACCTTATTTCATAATTTTTATTTATGTATATTTTTATTTTTTACCAAACTTCTATATTTGTATATTATGTCGTTTGTTATTTTGCCATGTCAAACAGTGATCCCGGGAACATTTTCATATCTAACTCGTAGGCACATCCCTGTTAATTTCCTTAGGATAAATTTCTAGAAGAATTTCTGGGAGGAAGGAAGGCTGTGTCGAGGGCTCTGGGCATAGAGTTCAGTTGTTCCCAGGAAAGCTTCACCGACTTGTACGCCCAGCTACCACCCTTACCAGGATCTGGGTGTCCGTGGGCTCTCACATCTTTTACAGATACGAAATTCACAGGCAAGTGAAGGGGCTTGTGAGTGTTGTTTGGGCGTCTTTCTCCTCCTGGTTTGCCTTTATTCTGTCCCAGGCCGTGAATCTAGCAGCTTGATTCCCCTGTTGGCTGAAGGCTGTGTGTCTCGCCGTGACATCAACAGGACCACTTTGGATGGTGGTGGAAAACTTAGGAGCCCGTACTGTGGGCCGAGGCTGCTGATGGGGCCTCACAGTGACCCCAGAAAGTTGATAGAAGAAATTTGATGCTGAGGGAAGCTGAGGAACTTTCCAAGGGTAACAGTGGGGATTTAGTTGCAGTTATTCTGATTGCTCAGCTCACACGTTTTACTGGGACAGGCTCTCTTCTGGGACATGAGTTGGGTGTCATTTTCCTTGCTCGAGAATAAGGCTCTGGACGATCTTCCGTTTTGAAGTTGGTTCCAAAAACGTATGGCTATGCAGAGTTGCTGACCAGAGTTGGGTCTGGAATGAAAAGACTGGACTCTAGTTCCTTAAGGCGGGGTTTGTCTTGTTGGTCTCTGTACTTCTAGCTTCTGGCACCAGTGCCATCAGTAGGTGCTCAATAACTGTGTGCTGTTGAGTGAATATCTTCCACCATGATCTACCACTTTTTTTTTTTTTCTTTTTGAGGAGGAACTGCTTTCTCTGTCTATAGATTTGCCTATTCTGGGCATTTCATTTAAATGGACTCTCTATCCTTTGGCACCTGATTACTTTCATTTAGTATAGTGTTGTCATTGGGCATCCACATTGTGGCATGTATCAGTACTCACTCCTTTTTATGGTTGAAGGATAGTCCATTGTAAGGACAGACCATATTTTGTTCATCGCTTGATGGACATTTGGGTTGTTTCCACTTTTTGGCTATTGTGGATAATGCTGTTGTGAACATTTGTGTACATGTGTTTGTATAAATGTATTTTCACTGTCTTGGGTGTATGCCTAAGCGTGGTTTTGCCAGGTCACATGTAACTCTGTTTACTTGTTTGAAGAACTGCCAGGCTGTTTTCCAAAGTGGCTGTACTATTTTACATTCCCACCAGCAGTGTATGAGGGTTCCAGTTTCTCCACATCCTCACCAGCACTTGTTCTCGTCTGTCTTTTTCTTCTCCCAAATATTTATTTATTTATTTGGTTGCGCCGGGTCTTGTGTGGCATGCAGGATCTTTAGTTGCAGCGTGCGAACTTTTAGTTGCAGCATGTGGGATCTAGTCACCTGACAAGGGATTGAACCCTGGCCCCCTGCCTTGGGAGCTGGGAGTCTTAGCCCCTGGACCACCAGGGAAGTCCCTTGTCTATCTGTCTTGATGTTAGCCATCCTGGTGGGAGGGAACCATATCTCATTGTGGTTCTGATTTGCATCTTCCTTTTGGCTCATTGTTCTGTTTTATTTATTTATTTAAAATTTATTTATTTATTTATTTATTTTTGGCTGCTTTGGGTCTTCGTTGCTGTGCATAGGCTTTCTCCAGTTGTGGCGAGCACGGGCTACGCCTCATTGCGGTGTGAGGGCTTCACATTACAGTGGCTTTTCTTGTTGCAGAGCACGGGCTCCAGGCACGGGCTTCAGTAGTTGTGGCGCATGGGCTTAGTTGCTCTGCGGCATGTGGGGTCTTCCCAGACCAGGGCTCGAACCCATGTGCCTTGCATTGACCGGTGGATTCTTAACCACTGCACCACCAGGGAAGCCCCATTGTTCTATTTTATTTTTATTTATTTATTTATTTTTTAATCTTTTTTTAAAATTAATTTTTAAATTAATTTTTTGGCTGCGTTGGGTCTTCATTGCTTCATGCCGGCTTTCTCTAGATGCGGCCAGCGGGGGTTACTCTTCTGCTCTTCGTTGCGGTGCGCGGGCTTCTCATTGCTGTGGCTTCTCTTGTTGCGGAGCACGGGCTCTAAGTGCACAGGCTTCAGTAGTTGTGGCTCACGGGCTCTAGAGCGCAGGCTCAGTAGTTGTGGCTCACGGGCTTAGTTGCTCTATGGCATGTGGGATCTTCCCGGACCAGGGCTCGAACCCGTGTCCCCTGCATTGGAAGGCAGATTCTTAACCACTGCGCCACCAGGGAAGTCCCAGGACCATTTTTTGAATGGGCTGGCTCGTCTTACTTTCCTTAGTAAATATTCAGGTTCACTTGATGTGGTGGCTGAGGTGTGGCACAGATTTTCCATCACTTCAAGATTTAATGCCTTGTCCCCAGGGTGTCCATACTTGGTGAATCTTTTCACAGAGCCGTGGAAATGCCTCCTCCCTTCATAACTGTCTGCTTGAGCCCCTCTGCCTGCCATTTGGCTGCCAGCTACCCTCTAAGGGGAGTTGGGTGGGGGGAACTGGGAGGCACTGCCGACAAGAGGACAGGAACACCTTGAAGGCAGAGTAATTATTGCATTTATTGAGCATGTGCCATGAGTCAGCATCATGCTGGGTATTATAAGCACATATGTACCCATGTGATCATGTGTATGGATATTCATGTATAGTGTCCAGTCATCACAATAAACCTCTGAGTTATGCCCTATTACTGGTGAGTTAAGTGAATTAGGCAAGTCAGCCAAAGGTTACCAAGGCTTTTAGAGGAACTAATAAGGTCAGATTTCCCCAATCACTATGTGCTATAAAAACTTTAGGTTGAGAGATTGAAAAGACAAGGCATAGACTGGGAGAAAATGTTTGCACAACATGACTAATAAAGGACTTGTATCCAGAATATACAAAGAATCCGTAAAACTCAACAATAAGAAAACAAACAACCCAATTAAAAATGGGCAAAAGATCTGAACAGAGACCTCACTTGCTCTTTCCCCCATCCCACCACACTGCCCACCCACCTGCCTCTCCATTCTGCTGTAGCCGAGGTAGGCTACTTCTAGACCAGCTCTGTCTAAAAGAAATATAATGAGAACCGCCAGTGCCGGGTACATGCATACTTTCAAATATTCTAGTCACGACACTAAAAAAAGAAAGAGGTGAAATTAATAATATTTCTTTTGTAACTCAGCATATCCAAAGTATTATTTCAACATGTACACAAAATAATGTTTTTTTTTTAATTTTTGGCTGTGTTGGGTCTTCACTGCTGCACGCGGGCTTTCTGTAGTTGTGGCGAGCGGGGGCTACTCTTCGTTGCGGTGCATGGGCTTCTCACTGTGGTGGCTTCTCTTGTAACAGAGCATGGGCTCTAGGCATGCAGGCTTCAGAAGTTGTGGCTCGCAGGCTCTAGAGCGCAGGCTCAGTAGTTGTGGCCCACAGGCTTAGTTGCTCCACGGCATGTCAGATCTTCCCAGACCAGGGCTCGAACCCGTGTCCCCTGCATTGGCAGGTGGATTCTTAACCACTGTGCCACCAGGGAAGCCCCCACAATATAATGATTAATGAGATTTTTACATTTTTGTTTTTGGCCTGAGTCTTCAAAATCTAGTGCGTCTTATAGCTGCAGAACATCTCAATTTAGACCAATTCAGTTCCAAGTGCTCACGAGCCGTATCTGGCCAATAGCTACTGTATCGGACAGTGCACTTCTAGAATATACCTACTTCCTCTTTTTGCATTACCCACTTCCTTTGTGATCCCCGTACTCTTCCTTCTTTCCCAAGCAACAAAGGTGTTCTCCACGTGGCAGCTGCTGTGATGATCCTGATGGCAAACCTGCGTCCTGCTTCATGAGGTCCAGTGGCTTTATTTTCCCACAGCGACTGAAAATGTGGAATTGTGCGTGTCTGCTGGCCCTGCCATCTGCCTGGGCATCTGTTCTAGATTTAGGTGTGACACCTGATAGCCGGGGCCTGAGCGTCCGCTTCCAGCTGTGCTTCTGCAAATTGTTTGGTAGAGTCCCAGTAGAACGTTCTTCTGGGGGTGCCCTGCATCCCGGGTGGCACTGGTCAGCTTGCAGACTGGGGAGCACGTGTGTGTGTGTGTGTGTGTGTGTGTGTGTGTACATATGCATGTGCCTTTCCTCTCTTGCTGCCAATTGCCCAGTCTTCTCTGTCACCTCTGTCCTCACTTTAGAGAGAGTGTATCTCATGCCCAATTCCCACTGCCCCGAGCACAAGTTGGAATCTTGGGGCTGCAGGGGTCAGAAACCAGCTTAAGCAAAAAAGAGAATATACTGGAATGTGTGGCTGAGAAGAATGCTCTGTAACTCACCGGATCCAAGGAGCTGGGGCCTTGGGAGCAGAAACGGAAACTGCCTCTCTCATCCTTTGCTCACCTTGCTGCCGGTCCTGGCTTTTTGCCCTGTTCTCTCCTTTCAGAGACAGGCCTCGCTATAGAGCAGATGGGGTAGCCCCAGCCCAGCAGCCCGACGAGAGTGCCAGTTTCCCTCAGCATCTACCCTTGGTCCTCACTTGTGGATTCCACCTTTCCAGATTCGCTTACTCGCTAAAATTTATTTGTAACCCCTGTACCAAACCTCGTGGCTTCTTTAGTCATCTGTGTGCATGCGTAGAGCCGTGAACGTTTTTTTGCTTTTTTGTTTGCTTGTTTTTGGCCACGCCTCTCAACTTGCGGGGTCCTAGTTTCCCAACCAGGGATTGAACCTGGGACCTCGGCAGTGGAAGTGCAAGTCCCAGCCACTAGACTGCCAGGGCGTTCCTAGAGCCGTGAACATTGGAGTTGCCCGAGGTATGCATTCCCAGCTGGCTGCGTGCTTGTTTCAGCTCTCATAGTGTAACAGGCTAGTTAGCGCCACGTTTTTCTCACTTTTTTGCCTTTTGGGTGTGATTTTGTCATTTAAAAGGCCCCCAACGGCTGTCTAGTGTTCCTATGAAGCACAAGAAGGCTGTGCTATGCCTTATGGAGAAAATAACAGGTGTTACATAAGCTTTGTTCAGGCGTGAGTTACATTGCTGCTGTCTGTGAGTTCAGTGTTAAGGAATCAACAATATATGTTAAATAAGGTGTCTTTAAACAAACGTATAAAACAAGCTTTTGTGTCGATCAGTTGAGGAAAATGTTGTGACCAAGAGGCTCGCAGAAACCTAACCTTGTATTTCGCCCGAGGAGTAATGGTTCCATATTTGCCTATTCAGTGTTTACAGTGACTTTACAGAATGTAACGGCTGCGAACGGTAAGAATTGACTGTATATATCAATCCAGGGGTGAGACTGGCTCTGCTTTGGTCTTGGGGCCCCCCACTTGAACCAGTGATGTGAATTCTAGAAGAGGGTGTGCAGAGGCCAGAGGACGGGTGGGAGTGCGTGTCTGGCTTCTTCCTCGGGCTTGAGAGAGCGTCTCCTGCCGCCAAAGCCACCCACTGGAAGTGTCGGCGAGAAACTCAGCTCCACGTCCTGCTTTCTAGAACCTTCTGCCTGCTCTTCCCACAGCCCCAGGAGGTACCAGACCTCAAGTCCGAGAGGGAAGAAGGTCTGCCTCCTTAGAATTAGCCTCTTCTACTGTAAGGTCGTGAAAGCCTTTCGGGAACCGAGGTCGGGAGAACACGTCTCAGCTGTGGCTCTCAAAGGCTAGTCAGGAAGAGAGGCCGCCAACGAACTGGTTGTCTCTTTGCTTTTTTTTTTTTTTTTAATTATTTATTTTTGGCTGCATTGGGTCTTCATCGCGGTGCACAGGCTTCTCATCGCGGTGGCTTCTCTTGTGGCGCACGGGCTCTAGGCGCGTGGGCTCCAGTAGTTGCCACACATGGGCTCAGTAGTTGTGGCTCGTGGGCTCAGTAGTTGTGGCGCACGGGCTTGGTTGCTCCATGGCATATGGGCCAGGGCTCGAACCCGTGTCCCCTGCATTGGCAGGTGGATGCTTAACCACTGCGCCACCGGGGAAGTCCCTGTCTCTTTGCTTTGATTCATCATTGCTGAATTCATTCCTCCCATTATTTATTCATTTAATAACTACTTACTGATTATTTGCCAAGGGCAGGGAACTGTTGAGTTCTGATCGAAATAGACATGGTCTTTAATTTCACAGACATTATTGTTTGGGGGATCCGGCAAACATTGGTGGAATCCACACACAACTGCCTTTGTAATGAAAATGAACATAAGTTCTGACACGTTCTTTGAGGGACCATGGGAGGTTTCATACCTGATGGGAGCCGAGGGAACAGTGGCCAAACTGATCTAACTGTGGCCTTTCTGGTCCCAGTGGCTGTGCTTTGTGGCTCGAGGCCAAGTCTGACCTGTGTCCCAGAGGGCTGTGAGTGTGCACTTCCTGGGGTGACCCTGGGGCAGTTGATGGGCTGCGGGAGGTCACATCACGTGTAATAGCAGTGTTGGAGTTGGACAAGCCTGGGCTTGAGTCCTGACTCTGTTACTTTGTCTGTGTGTGACTTTCTGCTTCAGTGTCTGCATCTGTTAAATGGGTGCAGTGATGGTACCTGCCTTGTGAGTTGGTGTGCAGACCAGAGGCAGCTCTGTGATGCCTTTAGCTCAGTGTTAATTGAGTGCTTTTGTTGCCAGTGTCATCCGTAGGGGATGGCTTTGCTTACCCAGGGTCCCGGACTCACAAAGGGGGAGACCTTTCCTGGTGTCAGTCTCCTGGGAAGGCGATACGCCCTCTGCCTCCCCATCCCCCAGGCCTGGAAGCCAGTTTGGGGATGGTGTTTCAATTCTCTATTGCTGTATAACAAACCATATCAGAACACAGGGCCTTGACACAGTTTTGTGGGTCAGGAATTTGGGCAGGCCTCAGCTGGGTGTGGTTCTGTCCTCCTGGGGGTTGACTGGAATGCTTCACCTGGATGTAGTCAGCTACTGGCTGGGCTGGAAGTCCCAAGAAGGCTCTCCGGTCGTGTCTGTTCCTCCATGCTCCTTCCTGCAGTCAGTCTGTCTGTCTACCTCCCTCCCTCCACATGGCTAGCTTGGGCTTTCTCACAGCTCAGTGGTCTCATAGTAGTTGGACTTCTTACATGGTGACTGGCTTCTGTGGGCAGGGGGCACAAGAGGGAGAGGAAACTGCAGGTCCTCTTAAGGGTTGGGGTCAAAAGTGACAAGGTGTCACTTCTGCTGCCTTCTTCTGGTCAAAGCAAGTCACAAGGCCAGCCCAGAGTCGAGGGGAGGGAAATAGATTCTACCTCGTAATGGGAAGGGTGGCACAGAATTTGTGGCTGTCTTTAACCCACCAGAGATAAGACTGGTAGCCAGGGAGTCTCTCTGACTCTCTGGGCCTTGACCTTGGACATGTGTGGATGTCCAGAAGGCCAGCTCTGGTAAGAGGATATTAGGAGGGTCTCCTGCACAGGGAGAGAGGGTGGGAGGCAGAGGATGCGGGGTCCAGGCCAGGGTCTGTACAAACGTCTTAAAACACAGTAAGAATGAAGCAGGTGGGTCTGAGGGATGGAATGTCTCTTTGCCGTTTGTTTTCTGTCCCACTGTTTATGTCACTGTTGTCCTTGGTGGACATAGCCTTTGGAGGCGACCTGCCTGTTTTAGCTGAGCCAAGGGGTAGGGGTGTAGTCTTAGGTCAGAGCATTCAGGAGTAGAGGACCTGCCTGGGGGGATCAGTGAGGTGGGGTGTAGCAGGGACTGGACTGAAAGGCACCCCATGGGAGATGAAGCACAGGGAGGTTGGAGAGCAGAGCCCCCAGCCCCTGTCACGGCCCTGTGCTCCCTTGCTGTGTGACCATGGGCAGTTGATTTAACCTCTCTGAACTCAGTTTCTTTGTACCGTGGGACTATCAAGGGTTGGGGTAAGGATCAAATGAGCTCACACGTGCTAGGTTTGTAGCACAGGGTTTGGCCCAGGGTAAGTGCTCCGTAAACGTCTGTGCTGAGGATCACGCTAGCACGCAGCTACTTCTGTAACTACTGGGACTGCTTGTTTCAGGAGTCCTCCCAGGACGTCCCTGGTGGCGCAGTGGTTAAGAATCCGCCTGCCAGTGCAGGGGACACGGGTTCGATCCCTGGTCCGGGAAGATCCCACATGTCACGGAGCGACTGAGCCCGTCCGCCGCAACTACTGAGCCTGTGTTCTGGAGCCCGTGAGCCACAACTACTGAGCCCGTGCGCCACAACTACTGAAGCCTGTGCGCCTAGAGCCCGTGCTCCACAACAAGAGAAGCCACCGCAGTAAGAACCCCACGCACTGCAACAAAGAGTAGCCCCCGCTCGCTGCAACTAGAGAAAGCCCGCGCACAGCACGAAGACCCAACGCAGCCAAGAATAAATTAAAACATAATAATAATAATAGAAGTCGTGCCAACCTGACAAATCTCCTTCCAGGACTAAACCTTCTGGGTGTTGAGGTTAATTTTTAAGCGTTTCTTTCTTCCCAGTGATGAAAGGAATGTGTAGTCATTGTTCACAGTCCGGGAGTTCAGAGGCTTAAAGTAAACCACCGGTGAGGCCACTGCCTGCGATGGCCATTCGTGCTGAGTGTGAGTGAAGGGAGACACCGCCATTGCATGTGGAGGCTTTCTGGACGGAAGAGGGGAGGGGTCTTTTACCTGGAGGGTCTCTGCTCTCCCTGGGGGCCCAGGCTAGCCGGGGAGCCTCTCCCAGTCCTCCCCAGGGGGTCTCGGCCTGAGCAGGTGAGGGCCACGCAGGACAGCGAGCTGCTTATGCTCGGCCGAGCCCTCAGGGTCCCAGAGGCAGAAGATACAGCCGCAGGTGACCTGTCCCTCCAGGGCGAAGTCTGGGGGCTGTGAGACCCGCCTCCAAGGCTTCCTGATTTGTTTCTTTAGAACCGCCATGGCTGGGGGCAGTTTTCCCTTCTGCCCAGCCCTGCTTGGGCTCTGTCGACTCATCCTGTGGCTCTGAGGTTCTCCTGGCCCTTCCAAAGGTTAAGGGAGCTCCAAAGCCGTCCAGAGCGCAAGTTCCTGTCAGGCAGCCCAGGGCCTGAGCCACAGGATCCCGCCTCCTTGGGGGGATCCAGTTTCGATGCCTGATGTTGTCCCAACCCTGGTGTAGCTGGCTTCTTAGGTGCCCGTGGCCTTCTTGGCGAAAACCTCTGAGGGCCTGTAATGCGTGTTATTTAGCACCCTTACAGTTAGCCCTCAGACACTGAGTTGCCCGGCACTACCCAGTTTGGGCCATGAAAGGGCCATGTGACAAGTCTGAGAAGGGGCCCTTGTCCCTGGTTAGAGATGACTACTCACTCCTGAGAAGATGGGGTTCCAGAAGGGAGAGCCAAGATGGTGGACACATTGTTACTGTGCGTGGGGCAGGGCTCAGATGCCCGGGGCCACGTCCCGGTTCTTTCAGCTGGGCTGTGGGTCTCCTCTGAGCCAGTTTCTTTGCTCCTGTACCCATTGCTCAGCTACCTGCTTAGAGCCTGACAGGCACTAAAGGTGTTGGATGCTGCGTAAATAGGCAAATTACAAGATCCTTCTTGTGACCCTCGTAGGCTGGTGGCAAGAGGTGAGTAGTGAAAGGGAAATGAAGATGAAAACCCATCTTTACTAATGACGGCAACTCAAGGGGCGGGAGAACCCATGGTGGGGTGGTCAACAAAGGCCTCTCTGAGGACGTCGAGGCCTCAGTCCCCCCATGTATAAAATGGGAGTGTTAGCACCTCTCTCCTTGGGCAGCTGTGATGATAGAATGAATTAGGGCCTGTAAAGCATCTACCCTGCGCCAAGAACAAAAAGCTTTCTTAGGTGTTATTATTTTTATTATTACGCTGGAGAGGAGTCTTATTCTTCTGGGGAACTTGAGAGAGTGTGTGTATGTGTGTGTGATGCCCAAACACCACAAGTGGTGTTCCAGCCTGTTTGTGAAGCTCGGCCGTGGGCTCTGTTAAAGAGTGGTACGCGGTGTGTGCCGTCAGCATTTTCACAAAGAAGTAGGCAGCGCTGATCAAAAGGCAGTCGTGTGGCTTTAGAATGAACGTATCAGTTTGGGAGACATAAGGAAATTCCTTACTGTAGAGAGAGGCCAGTGTACAAGAGTGGTTGAGAACCAACACATTGGAACCGCGTGGTCTGTCCAAATCCTGGCGTGCTCTCTCTCTAGCTCTGTGACCTGAAACACATCACTTCACCTCTCTGGGCCCTTTCCTCATTCGTAAAATGAGGATAGTCACAACTACCTTGCCAATTGTGGTGAATTTTTAGTGAGTTAATTCATGCAAAGCATTTTGTTGAATTGCTAACATACAGAGAAAGCTGACTAAATGTAAGCTATTACTAGTTATAAGGGATTAAGATTGTGGGCTTGAGTCAGGGGATCTGAGCTCAGATGGTCACCGGTGGGTGTCCTTGGGTAAGTCACTTCACCTCTTGACACCCTAGCTTCCCCTTTATGTAGAGTAGGAGAAAACATTATCCACTTTATCAGAATGTTGTGTGGATTAAATGAGTTAATGTACGAGTGATTAGGAGAACACCTGGCACATGGTAACTGCTAAATGCACGGTAGTTTTTGTTGATAGTGGTCATAATGGTTTCAGTTAGCTATGGCTCTGTAACAAACTACCCCAAAACTTAGTGGCTTAAAACTGCAACCATGTGTTATTTTGCATGGTTCTGTGGCCGTTCCTCTGCTGGTTGTGCTGGCCTCACTCTAGTGGATGTTCCAAGATGGCCTCACTTGCGTGGTTGGCAGTTGGTGCTGGCTGTTGGCTCGGGGCTTCTGTTCTCCGTGTGGCCTCTCATTCTCCAGCAGGCCAGCCTGGATCCCTAATGTGGCAGTCTCAAAGAAATGTTCTGATGGGACTTCCTTGGCAGTCCAGATGTTAAGACTCTGCACTTCCAATGCAGGAGACGCAGGTTTGATCTCTGGTCAGGGAACTAAGATCCCACATGCCGGGCAGCCAAAAGAAAAAAAAAAAGAAAGAAAGAAATGTTCTCAGAGGCAGAAGCGGCAAGGTTTCTTGATGTCTGGGCTCTAGAACTTGCACAGTGTCACTTCTGTCATCCTGTTGGTCAGAGCAGGTCACGAGGCCGGCCCAGATTCAAGGTGAGGGATACCCCTCTTGGTGGGAGGAGGTGTGAGATGAAATGCACCCACTTGAGGGTCACTGTCTACTGCCTCGTCAAGGTACTTTATCAGTTGTATATTGTGTGACTACAGCTTCAGTAAACACAGTTGGTCAAAGTGAAGTTCTCAAACTGCACCTGCCCTTTAGGAAAGACTCCAAATGTGAATGCAGCATTTCAGAGGGTAGGTGATAATTCTTTCACGTAACACATTTATTGAGTACTTTTGACACGTGTGCCTGGTCATGACAAGTTGCCTGCTTGCATGGAGCATTTAGTCCAGTGTCCCTTCCTCTTTGGGGGAGGGAAAAAAGGATTAAGTGAATCTTTGGGGTTGAGAGCAAGACTGAAAGGAGAAGTCAGATTCTGGGAGGGAGGGGCAAGATGGAGAGAGCTGGGGGTCACCTTCTCTCTGTTCCTTCCCACCACGTGGCGTGGCTCAGTCGCTTCCTCTCTGCGGGCCCAAGTGCCCTGTCTGTCAAGTGAGGATTGCAGTACTTTGTAGGGCGGCCGTGAGAATTCAGTGAGCTGCTGTCTTAAGCGCTTAGAGTTTTTCTGACCACTTCCACCCTCTGTGCCTTGGTTTCCTCACTGGTGAGGGCCTTTCTGGCTCCGGATCTGATTTCAGTTGACTCCTAACCTCCTGCCTCCCTGTCTGGCTCGCGTCCCCATTATTCTCTCTCATTCCACCATGGCCTTCTCCTGGGGAGCTTCATGCAGCTTGTGATTACTCCTATTTCTGTGGGTGTTGCGTTTGTGTCAGCCCTTGGAAGGGGGACCGTGTTCTGTTCAGTGCTCCAGTGCACTGCCCAGTGCCCAGCACATGCTGGGTACACTGTACACGTTATCTCAGCGGGTGAATGCCATCCTTCCCCTGCCTAGCCTAGCGATACCCTTCAGCTGTAGTGAAATGCAGCTCTGGAGACCTGAGCTTCAGGAACCATCTGTCCAACGAGGGCAGTGTTTCTTGGAGGCCTCTGTGGTCTGGATGACAGCCAGGCCAGAGCCACCCATCCAGGCAGAGCCTTCGTCAGATGTGGCAGGCCTGGTTGGCACTCGCAGGCAGAAGGAAATGGTTGGAGTAGTTTCCATGAGGGTGCCCCTTGTCATGAGTTTCCATGGAAACTGAGGGCTGCCTACCTCATCGACTTGGCATAAGGGAGGAGGATGGAGGGGAGCATCAGGGGAGCTGGTGTTTCTTTTTTTTCTTTTTTTTCTTTTTTTTTTTTTTGCGGTACGCAGGCCTCTCACTGCTGTGACCTCTCCCGTTGCGGAGCACAGGCTCCGGACGCGCAGGCCCAGCGGCCATGGCTCACGGGCCCAGCTGCTCCGCGGCATGTGGGATCCTCCCGGACTGGGGCACGAACCCGTGTCCCCTGCATCGGCAGGCAGACTCTCAACCACTGCGCCACCAGGGAAGCCCGTACCTGGTATTTTTAAAAAAACTTTAAAAAATGAACTTTATGGAGGGATAATTTACATGCAGTGCAATGGTCCCATTTTAAGAATATGGTTAAGTGCATTTTGACACGTGTACGCATGTGTAACCATCACCCCTCCATCACGAGGAACTCCCTCGTGTTCCTTTTGCAGTCAGCACCCGCCCTCTCACTCCTGTGCCAGGCACCTCCTGACCTGCTTTCTGCCATTCTAGGCTTGTTTTGTGTGCATTAGAATTTCACGTAAGTGGAATAGCACGTACAGTATGTGCTATTTTGTGGTTTGGCTTCTTTCACTCAGCGTGGTGTTCTTGAGGTTCATGTGTGTTGTCGCAGGTCCTAGTAGTCTGTTCTTTTCTATTGATGAGCGGTATTCCACCCACCCTTCTGATGGATGACCTTGGGCACCTCAGTTTCCCCTTCTGTAAAATGGGGGGAAATATGGTCCACTTTGCTGGATTGCTGTGAGGATTTAATGAGTTCCTGTGAGTGATGAGAAGAATGCCTGGCACGTGGCGAGTGCTGAATGATGGTGGTTGTTACTGAGAGTAGTAATAATGGTTTCAGTTATCTCTTGCTTATAACAAACTACCCCAAAAACTAAGTGATAGACATTGCAGGCGTTTTCAGTCCGGGGCTCCTTTGAATAACATGAATGAATGAATAAAGTAATAAAAAGGGCAGAGCCTCCGCGGCTATTGCCTTTGTCGCAGGCTTGGACGCTGTGCGTTTTGGCGACAGGCTAACAGGCAGACTCTGCCGCTTCTAACGTGGTTCGGTTTTGTTCTGAGGCGGGCCCTGGGGTCTCTGACCTGCTCAGAGCTGGCCCTGCTTCTTGCCCTGCATCCTGCTCTGAGCCGGCTCTGGTCTTGCTGGGCAGACTCACCAGCTTGCCTCATTTGAGCCTCAGGAAGTGGCCTCTGTCGAAAAAAATGTATAAGCAGCGGGTGGTGAGTTTTAGGCCAAGTAAGCAGATCACTGGAGCGTAAAGCCCCCAAATAGATCTTTCTCTGCTCAGTCTGCAAGTGAGTGGAGGCAGTGGCACATGCTTTGCATAATTTCCTACCCAAAAGGAAGGGGTTTTACTGTGAACAACTTTTCGGGACCAAAAGAAAAAAAAAAAAAAAAAACCTCAAAAAGATCCAGGTTTTTTCTGTGTAGCCCAGAGTGAGAGCCGGACAGGCCTGGATTTGAACCCCGGATGCACCATTTGCAGGCTGTGAGATCTTGGGCAAGTTCCTTAACCTCTCTGAGCCTCAGTTCTCCTCTGTGCTAACTGGCAAAGGTGAGACCAGACTCTCAAGTGTGTATGCAAAGCACCTTGCCCTGCGTTTGACACATGGGTGGCTGCTGCAAATAGGGAGTTTTTTTTGTTTTTGTTTTTTCTTTTTCATTTACCCTCTTTCCTTGTCCCAGAACTTGTGCCTCAGTGTCTGGAAATGTGGTAGGCATGAGGGGAAGGGTAAGCTTTGGCTTTCCCGGAAAGATACTTGCAAAGCTGTCTTTGAAATAATACCCTCCTCCTCTGCAGATCACTGATAGGGAGAGTTGAAAGGTAGGGTGTGCCTAATGGCCCCAAAGATGTCCACGTCCTAATACTCAGAACTTGTGGGTATATGTTCTCTTATGTGGCAGAGGGAACTTTGCAGATGGGATTAAGTTCAGGATCTTGAGAGGGGAGGCCATTCTGGATGGTCTGGATAGGTGGGTCCAGTGTGATCACGAAGATCCTTTTAAGTAAGAGGCAGGAGGGTCAGAGTTAATAGAGGCGATGACAGAAGCAGAGGTTGCAGAGATGTCCTTGGAAGCTGGAGGAAGGGGCCACGAGCCAGGGAGTGCAGATGGCCAGGCCACTGGATGCTGAAAACCGTGTGGAAATGGATTCTCCCTTAGAGCCTCCAGAAGGGACCAACCCTGCCCATACCTGGATAACCCAGGTTAGCCTCGTGAGACTGATTTTGACCTTGGAACTGAAAGAGAATAAATTGATGTTGCTTTAAGCCACCTGATTTGTGGAATTTGTTACAGCAGCCATCAGAGACATGCACAGCCTGCCAGGTTGATGTTGTTATGGTTTCGTAGGAGGTAACCTCCCGTGATGGCCCCTGTGCTCATTTTTATGTTTTTACCCTTCTGGCTTGGTCAGGCCTTTGGGACTTGAGATACTCTGGCTTCCCTGGGGCCTGGCCTCGGCGCCTCGGTCTCTGTGGTCCGGCGGCTGCGAGCCCCCGTGGCTAGGGGAACTGCTGCACAAAGGCTTCCTCTCTCTTCCTCTCTCGAGCAGGAAGAGAAACGAGCCGTGCGTTCTCGGGGCCAGGCTTCCTGTGTGCCGCCTTTGCCCACCGCTCTGTCAGGTTCCAGGTGGGCCAGGGACGGGACTCTGCTGCCCGGTGTTCTCTGAGGCAAGCTCCTCTCTGTCTGGTGTGGGCTTGTATTTAATTTTTTTTAATGATTCTTTTATTGTGATTTGACACCAAACGACCCCTGGAGATGTGAGACCACTGCCAACCTCCGTGGAGAAGCAGGCCCTGGTGCTGAGTGGGACTGACTGCAGGGCTGGCCGTGCTTCTCTGTTGGGACCCTATTTGGGTGCGTCGTGGGCCTTCTTGCCGTGTTCCTCATGTGCCACGTTTGTGAGGTGATGGGCCGTGGTAGGAGCTGGGCATTGAAATTCAGTAGTACGTGTTGTAATGAAAGAACAGCACTGGGGCTGAGGAATAAAGCACATCCCATGGCGGGGGTCATCTCACTGGTTGCCATCTTGTGACCTCTACCCTTTTGGTCCTTTCCCAGGACACCCCCCTGTGTGGGTAGAGTAGTGGTCCCCAAAGGTGGCCAGGTCCTAATCCCCAGAGCCTGAGGATATGTGACCTGACATGGCAAAAGGGACTTCGCAGGTGTGAGTAGGTTAAGGGGCTTAAGATGGGAGATGATCCTGGATGATCCAAGTGGGCCCGAGGACATCACGGGGTCTTTAAAAGATGGAAGAGGGAGGTCGAAGATCAGAGTCAGAGAGAGAGGCTGAAAGATTCTGGCTTTGAAGATGAAGGGTCCACAGGCAAGGGACGCAGGCGGCTTCTAGAAGCCAGAGAAGGCAAGGAAACGGATTCTCCCCAGAGTCTCCGGAAGAAGCAGCCCTGGTGAGACCCATCTTGGGATTCTGATCTGCAGAGATGTAAGATCATAAATTTGTATTGTTTTAAGCCTCTTAAGTTTGTGGTCATTTGTTAGAGCAGTAACAGGAAATGAATACATTCCCAAATATGCATCTGTTTCCAGGATCTTTTAGATTGACCCATTTAGTAAAGATTTATTGAGCACTGACCACGTTCTAGACACTCTGCTGGGCAATGAGGTGACCAAACTGAATAAAGCAGGATCCCATCTCTCAGAGGTTCACAGTCTGCGGGGGAGATAGACAAGAGGTGATGATGCTACGACAGGGGTATGTGCAGGGTACCGTGGAATTGTCGGGAAAGATGTGGAACCAGACTGGGGGCCGTGGGAGGTTTCTCATAAAAGTCATTGGGAGGATCTCCAAACTTGGAGTAGGAACTCTAGAAATGTCCAGTTGCGTCTTGGTTGTCTCTACTTGGACCTCTGGTAAGTCTTTTAAGCTGAAACTGTTTAAAATGGAACGTGTCACTAAAAAAATGAAGGCCTTGCACTTCCCTGGTGGTCCAATGGTTAAGACTCCAAGCTCCCAATGCAGGGGGCACGGGTTCAATCCCTGGTCGGGGAAGATCCCTCGTACCGCGTGGTCCAGCCAAAAAAAAAAAAAAATTAAGGCCTCCTTGTTTAAAACCTACTGTTTGTTTCTCCACCTTGTTGAGAGGCTCACCACACCCACCCAGTGGCTCATGCCAGAAAACTGGAGTCCTCCTGACTCCACTCTCTCTCCTTCACCTTTGACACCAAACCTGCTCCCAAGGTCTGTGGGTTTTATCCCCACCTGGAGGTATGCTTCCCTCCTGCTAGATGCATAGCACTAGGATCCGGGCTCAGAGACGGAGCGGAGGATTGAGAAAAACATCCAATGTAACCGGTTTCCTCATACAGGTAGTAGGAGGCCGTAAGTGTCATGGCCAAAAGGGTGGATTCCAAAGATGGACTTCCCGGGTTCACATCCCAGCTCTGCACTTAGCAGTGTCTTGAGGTCCAAGTGCTTCACCTTGAGTGCCTCGGTCTCCTCACGGACGAGATGGGAATAAAAATAGTGCCTATGTCATGGGGATGTTTTAGAATTAAAGATGTTAAAATATATAAAGGACTTAGAATGATATCCTGTATAAGTGGTGGTGGTTGGTGGAGGAGCACTAAAAATCCTAACAGCAGCGGCCACTTTCCGTGTCCTCTGAAGGGTCTTAACAACCTCTGTCCTTGGTGCTTTATAAATCCTCCTTACGCCTTTATAAAGCCTCCCCATTTTACAGGTGGGGAAACTGAGTCTCACAAAGTAGCGTGACTTTCCTGAAGCCACTTAGTCGGAATGGCTCTGCCCTGATTTTTTCCAGTATGTCTCTCAAGGTGGCCTGAGACAATTCTGAGCCCCTCTTGGGTCTTTTGATGCTTCTTCCTGTACCCACCTGGAAGCCTGGCTCTTACTGCTGGAGATGAGCAGAACCAGGCTCCTGCTTCCTCTGGATCAGGTGACTGAAGCCAGGGCACTTGGCCCTGAACTCCTCTCTCGGTTCAGCCTCCTCAGTCCCCTAAGGAATTGCTTCATGATCTGCGGACTGTGTGTCACCGTGCTTGAGTGTCCTGAGGGTGCATTTCCCTGTGACCTTGTGCTGAAATCAAGACTCACTGGATGTTTTCCTGGGACCCCGTAGATGGGATGTGTGAGAAGGAGCCTAGTAAATTCATGTCTGCTGCAGTTATAAAGGGTCTTTGTTGTTTTGGAGCTCTGGCTACTTCTGTACAGCATCAATTAAGTTTCCAGGTCCCAAAACAGAACTTTGCATTTATTCCTTTAAAACTCTACCTCCTCTGTTCCAGGTGAAGGACCAGAAACTCATCTACTTGTAGGAGGCCAGGCAGGTGACCTAAATAAGAGAACTGGACAGGGTCTAGGGAATGAATGGCAGCAAACCTGGGCCGCAGAGTGGGAGAGATGCGAGGGCGGGTGGGAACAGTGGTGGGTGGGGAGCCCGTGTGTGCCTGGTATGAGGTGAGCAGATCGTACCCCACACTGTAGGCTCAGGGTCGACAGATCCGCAGCTGGAAACGTAGGTCGTTAATGCAAAATCGGCTCATTTTTAAAACGTGCTGACTCATTTAAACAAATAAGCAACACGATCTTGACCTAACCAAACACGTCTGCAGCCAGATGCAGTTCCCTGGCCAATGAGTATAAAGTCTGTTTTAGACCGATGAGGGTGTTTGTGATTCTTATTGTTGCGTGGCACATGGTGCCTTGTCCTTTGCTCATTTCGGCCACAGTTACAATCAGTGGGTCTGCAGGGTCCACAGAGGATCCTGGAAAGACATGCTTGTGTGACCTTAAGCAAGTTATAGAACTCCTCAGAGACTCTGCTGACCATTATAGCACCAGCCTTGCGAAGCTGCTGTGGCAGTTGAACTTGGAGTGTTTTTCAGAGCGTGAAAGGTGTGTTCCATCCAAGGTTTCAGTGAATGTGAATTTCTTTCCCACCCATTTGCATTCCTTCTCTTTTCCAAGTTTTGGAGTAAAATTTTAAAAAGAGCTGAGAAAGGCTGAGAGCCCTGGGTTTTATCCCTAGAGACCTCTTTCCAGGGAGACACTGCGCATCTCCCAGGCATCCTGACACCTAGCCCTCTGTCTGGGTTTCACGTTTGTTTGTGTTGGTCTTGTTCAGACTTGGCTCGGGTCTGGAGATGCACCTGGCAGTCTGGCATAGAGGGAAGAGTGAGCGCCACAAGAGAACGGGTTCTGAATCCTGGCAAGTGCCAAGGTCCTGTAGCCAGAGAGCATGTGCAAACAAAAAACAAACAAAACAAAAGGCAAGGAGAGCAGGGTGCTGATGAGAAGCAGGGTGGCTGAGCTATGAGCATGTGGTCATTATAGAGACTCTGCGGCATCGACCGTATGTCTGTAAGCTTTTTTTATTTTTTTAATTTGAAACAACACACATTAAATATTCAGTATAATGACTAATTATAAGACGAACTACCATGTAACCATCACTCAAATCCAGACCGAGAATATTGCCAGCTCCCAGAAGCTTCTCCTGTATCCTCCCAATCACCCCTCCTCCCTTACCAACCAGCCCTTCACTTTTCTTTATAGTTTGACCATCTATGTACACAGAGGGGTTTTTTTTTTTTTTTTTTTTGCTTTTGTCACTGAATAATAGCTCAGGAAATTTCTCCAATTCATTTGACACAGTCTACTACGCCCTTTTTACTGATTACATAATAACCCATGGTGTGGCTGAACCAAAGGTAAATCACCTATTCTGCCTTTACTATGTTTCCAGGTTTTTGTTTTGTCAGTTAGCCACTTTGAACCTTGAGACAAAGGGGCCTCATTCTTGCTGTATTTTTACAAAAGCATTATCTGCTTGCTATAACAAACTCAAAGAATGTAAGTGAGGGAAAAAAATGGTCTCTCCTTCCTTCTCCCAAATATTGAGGTAACCAGTGTTAACCGTTTAGTGTATTTTTTTTACATCTTTCCCATGTATGTATATATCCATATGCATACTTATGTACATAAGTTTATGTACAGTTTTTGAAGCAGAAATAGGACCACACGATGCACGTTGTTCTGCAGCTTGCCTTTTCCCTTTACTGTGCTCTATGCAGCTGTCTCATCAGTACACGTGGGTCTGTTCCATTCTCTTTTGATGGCTGCCTGGTGTTCCAGACAGTGGCTGCGCTGTCATTTCTTTAACCCAAGTTCCCTACTGGTGGACAGGAGGGCACTTCCAGTCATCCAGAATAGAAATGTCCCTGGACCTGCATCTTTGTGCACCTGTGCTACTATTGCTGCAGGGTGCGTTCCTAGAAGTGGAATTCCTGGATGTGCACATTGAACGTTTTAATAGATTGTGTCATATTATCTCACCAGCTGCATCCTGGTTTTAGAGGGAACACTGAATGAAGTCTCTGCTGTGAGTGTTGAATCTCTTAAAGATTTCTAGACTCAAAAATAGTCACAACGTCACAGAATCTGGGTTTTAATGATGAGGAGGCACGTGCCTTAGCTCTGTCCTTTTTCTGCTTCTGTGCTTTTCACTCATTCATGAACTTTTAATTATTTTAATAAATACATGTTTGAGTTTTTAAATTATAAAATATTTCAAACATAAAAAGCAGAGCATAGAAAATAGTATAAACCGTACCTGTGCACCGTGACCCAGTTTTACCAACTCTTAGCATTTTCTTCATTATATTTGCTAGAGATCTCTTTTTTTTTTTTTTTTTGCTGTACGCGGGCCCCTCCCCGCTGGGGCCTCTCCCCTTGGCGGG
>NW_006779163.1:2449755-2500644 GCF_000442215.2 Lipotes vexillifer | reverse complement strand
CCTGCATCGGCAGGCGGACTCTCAACCACTGCGCCACCAGGGAAGCCCTAGAGATCTCTTTTTATTAAATGTTACAGACACGGTTATAAAGCCCTCTGTCAGTTCTCCCAGAAATAACCATTTCGTGATGAAGATGTGTACCCTTCTCTCTCTCTCTCTCTCTCTCTTCTTTTTTTTGGCCGCATTGGGTCTTCGTTGCTGTGCACGGGCTTTCTCTAGTTGTGGTGAGCAGAGGCTACTCTTCGTTGCAGTGTGCAGGCTTCTCATTGCAGTGGCTTCTCTTGTTGTGGAGCACGGGCTTCAGTAGTTGTGGCGTGTGGGCTCAGTAGTTGTGGCTTGCGGGCTCTAGAGCGCAGGCTCAGTAGTTGTGGCCCACAGGCTCAGTTGCTGCGCAGCATGTAGGATCTTCCTGGACCAGGGATCAAACCCGTGTTCCCTGCATTGGCAGGTGGATTCTTAACCACTGTGCCAGCAGGGAAGTCCCTACCTTTCTCTTTTATGTCTTATACTTTTCATACACTGGGGTAGCTGGAATCACAGATACACATGGCAGTCGGTTTGTGTCTTTTATTTATTTATTTTCTTTTTAAAAAATTTATTTCTTTTATTTATTTACTTTTGGCTGTGTTGGTTCTTTGCTGCGCATGGGCTTTCTCTAGTTGCGTCGAGTGGGGGCTACTCTTCGTCCTGGTGTGCGGCCTTCTCATAGCGGTGGCTTCTCTTGTTGCGGAGCACGGGCTCTAGGACCGCGGGTTTCAGTAATTGTGGCACATGGGCTCAGTAGTTGTGGCTAGCGGGCTGTAGGGCATAGGCTCAGTAGTTGTGGTGAATGGGCTTAGTTGCTCCGCGGCATGTGGGATCTCCCCGGACCAGGGCTCAAACCCGTGTCCCCTGCATTGGCAGGCTGATTAACCACTGTGCTACCAGGGAAGCCCCGGTTTGTGTCTTTTAAATAAGTCATTACCATTTGTACAAAATGTCAAACTTTTGCATCTTTTCCGTGCTTAGCATTTCTTGAAAGTAAGCTTTTAATTTTGGAATAATTTTGGATATACAGAGGAGTTGCAAAGATGCAGAGTTCCCATGTGCCTTTCTCCTACGCTTCTGTCTTATGTCATGTGATGAATTTGCCCAGACCAGGAAATTAACATCAGTGCATGGCTATTAACTAAATTTCAGACTTTATTTGGATTTTACCAGCTTTTCCACAGATATTCTTTTTGTGTTCCAGGATCCATCCAGAGCACCACGTTGCACTGGGTTGTTTTGATTTATCCACGTTACTATGTATAGGTCTATCTTTTTTAATTGGTGGAGAGGGATCCATGGATGAGGAGAGCCAGTTTGCTTAACTCCTCCAGTGATGGACATGCACGTTGATTCTCTTTTCCTTCTGCAGGTGTGAGCTGCCCCACAGTCAGCATGGGTGGGTGTTTCTCATGGGTGGATGGACTCTGAGAGGTGGAATCGCCTGGGGAAGGAGTGTGCATTTCCAGTGGCATCGGTGATTGCCACGTCACTGTCCAGGGGCCTTGTTCTGCCTCTTGCTGAGTCCCTCCTTGGTGCCAGGTACTGAATGCTGCAGATGCAGAAGTGAGAGGGGGACAGTTAGCCATTTAGTAGGTCTCAAAAAATCATGGCAAGAAGCATCCTTGTTAGCAGTACGGGGACTTCAAGAAGACCTACTGCTGTGTAACAAAGAATTGGACTGGTCTTTGTCCCTGGTTCCTGGGAAGGAGCATCGAAATCTTTGGAATTTCCCAAGTAAAATAAGTGTCCTTATTATGTAGAGCCGTTTGGATCACACCTGAGTTTATACTAATGAGATGAGATGACTCAGGATGGGGCTGGTCAACAAAAAGCCAGACTTGTGATTAGAGGGTTGGGATGTTAAAACAGCCTGGCCGGGCTTCCCTGGTGGCGCAGTGGTTGAGGGTCCACCTGCCGATGCAGGGGACACGGGTTTGTGCCCCGGTGCAGGAAGATCCCACATGCCACGGAGCAGCTGGGCCCGTGAGCCGTGGCCGCTGAGCCTGCGCGTCCGGAGCCTGTGCTCCGCAACGGGAGAGGCCACAGCAGTGAGAGGCCCGCGTACCGCAAAACAAAACAAAACAAAACAAAAACAGTGAGAGGCCCACGTACTGCAAAAAAAAGAAAAAAACAAAAAACAAAACAGGCTGACCTCCAGTGAGAGAAGAGAGGAAGGGGGGTTGGAGATTGTGTTCAGTCATGAGGTCTACGTTCAATCAATTATGTCCATGTAATGAAACCCCAGTTTGAAAAACTCCGGACACCAAAGCTTGTTGGTACTTCCTGGTTGGTGAACATGCCGATGTGCCAGGAGAGTGCTGAGCCCTGATTCCCCAAAGAGAAGGGATGGAAGCTCTGTGTTTAGGACCCTCATAAACCTTGCTGTACCTGTCTCTTCATCTGGCTATTCCTGAGTTCTGTCTTTTATAGTAAAACTGTAATCACAAGTATATAAAAAACCATGGCACGACCACCCACCAGGGGCCACAGCACACTCCAGAGGACCCCAGAGGGAGCCGGCTAGTTACAGTGGGTGACGGTGTACAGGGATGAGAAAGGTGTGGGGATGGGGCTCCAGGCAGGTGCAAAGGCCGTACAGGTGTGCGCACCAGGCAGGAGGAATGACTGAATGTACAGATGTGGAGCTGGTGTGATCAGAGTGTACAGGTGGGAGAGGTGAGATGGGCAGGCACTGGGGGCCATGGAGGCTCCAGGGAGCACGTGCAGTGTGTCCGGGCAGCGCCCTTCTGTTCCTCACATCCAGGAGCTTAGCAGAATGCAGGACACACAAGCACATTTCCCTCTTGGGAACACAGCATGCACATTTCCCCTCGGGGCCTTTTTTTTTTTTTTTTTTTTTGTTTTTGATCCCCTTACTGCTTGTCACTAGGTTGTTCCCAAGTTTTTTTTAAAATTAATTTATTTTATTTTTGGCTATGGTGGGTTTCCATTGCTGTGTGTGGGCTTTAGTTGCGGCGAGCGGGGGCTACTTTTCATTGCGGTGTGAGGACTTCCCACTGACCTGTGTCCCCTGCATCGGCAGGCGGACTCTCAACCACTGCGCCACCAGGGAAGCCCTCCCTCGGGGCCTTTGTACTTGCTGTTTGCTCTTCTTGGAATATTCTTCCCCAGACATCTACATGGATCTGCCCTTGCTTCCTTCAGGCCTCAGCTTAGAGGGCACCTCCGAGGAGGAGGCCTTCCGCATCACACCTGCTACCCAAGCTTCTCCCCTACCCCGTCACCCACCAGGCCTCACTCTGGTTTTTTCTTTCTTTGGCTGCACCACACAGCATGTAGGATCCTAGTTCCCCAACCAGGGATCAGACCCTCGCCCCCTGCAGTGGAAGCACGGAGTCTTAACCACTGCACTGCCAGAGAAGTCCCTGCTTTGGTTTAATTCTTATAGCACTTACCACCACCAGATATAATACATATTGATTTACCTGTCTGCCTCCTTAGAATATAATTCCTTGAGGGCAGGGATTTGGTCTGCTTGGTATCCACAGCCCCTGCCACTGGGCCAGGCCCGTGGACCCTCAGTGCCTCTGCCAACTGGATGAGTGGTTGGGCATTACCCTCATCGTGATGACCTGTGGGTGACAGCAGCGAGCATTTAGCACCAGATTGTGTCCTGTGCACCTCTTTGATGTGACCTGTCGACTCCTTAAATCCCCGCATCACCTCCATGAGCCTGACCCTACTTAATGTGTCTCTATTTTGCAGGGGGAATGGGAGCTGGCAGAGTCGTGGGTCGAGTGACCGTGGGGCTGGGACTTGACCGTCTGCTGCCCCGAGCTCCAGTTGGGAGCACAGGCTGGCTCCCTGGCAAATACTGGGAAAAGGAGGCACGCTGTGGGTTTCCGCCCCAGGCTGTGGAGTCAGACAAGCGTTCATGACCCTGCGCTGGACTCAGATCCTTGTGCAGGGAGGTCTCGGGGTGGACCTGCCCTCTCTGAAAGGGAAGGAAGGCTCTCACCTTCTAGCTCGTTGTAACAGGAACTGCCACCCCCTACCCCGCAACCTTGGTTTGCAAAACTCTGAGCCTCGTGGGGAAATGAAGGGCTGGCTTGCTAACCACAGTGAAAACTCATTTGCAAAGGCAAAGCAGGGGCCACAGGGCCCTTCTCTGCCCCCAGCAGAAGGGACCGACGTCTGCAGGCTGCTGTCTTGCTGGAAGTGGTCATGCCCCACCATTGGGTTTGGGAGCCTGGAGCCAGTTACCAGCTGCCGGCTTTCTAGTCTTCCAGCCTCAGTCTTCCCGTCTGTTAAATGGGAGTAATCATAATAATATTGTGGTGATCTGATGCTCAGATGAGGAAATGCACGCAGTGCCTTACGCCTTGTGGATACTGGGAGGCTATTAGCATCATTTCCATGGCGGTGATAGCTGGTCGGCATCCTTCTCCCGGCCTCTGCTCCACATAGCAGCTGCTTTTTAGGAATAATCCTCAGGTTAAGCGACAAGGGGATAAAGGAATATTTCCTGATGCATTCTTTCCTTTTCCTTTTCGAGCAGAATTTGCCATTTTAGTTAACCTTCTGTGAGCAGTCTCCTATTGAGCTGACTGAGGGCATCGTGAGGGCCAGACCCCATTCCTGCAAAGCTGAAGAATGAGGCAGAGGCTGGCCCTGCTGCCTTGGGTCTGGCGGGGGAGACCGCGGGTGCCCAGTTAGCTGTAAGGGAGCATGATGGGAGCCAGCACAGGCGGTTGTGAAGCTCCCAGAGGTCCAGGCGTCCGCGCCTGTAACTATTTGAAGGCCTGTAGCGTGCCATGCTTGCCCGCGGGCCGGGGCCGGCGTCAAGG
This sequence comes from Lipotes vexillifer, assembly GCF_000442215.2. Classification (NCBI taxonomy): domain Eukaryota; kingdom Metazoa; phylum Chordata; class Mammalia; order Artiodactyla; family Lipotidae; genus Lipotes; species Lipotes vexillifer. The sequence continues at coordinate 2,495,806 of NW_006779163.1, read as the reverse complement.
TTGTAGCGCCAAAGCAGAGGAACAAGTAGTTGCCGTAAGTGTGATGAGAACCCGGAAAGGGGAAGTTGAGAAGAGGAAGGAAGGCCCTCCCAGAAAGGGGGCATGTGAGCTGGGCCTTGAGCTGAGATGAACGCTCTTGCCTGCTCTGGGCTTCCAGAGAGTCTGCTCCTTCCCTGCCTGGGAGGCACTGTGTTGGGGGTTTAAGGACCCCATGAAGGCTCACGGACCCCAGGATGAAATCCCCCTTTAAAGGATGAGGGCTTTACTTCTCTGGAGGGCTTTCTAGGCCAGGAGGGCCGGGTGGGCATGACCAGTGTGTCATGTGTTCACCGCAGGACTCTGGGGGCGGCTTCTGGAAGAGCAGGGCCTTCTATTGCGGTCTGTCTTCGTCCCTTGGAGCCCTTTCCCTTGAACATGGCCCTGAGTAGGTCACTCCGAGGGTCCTGAGCCGTTTTTCTGGCCAGCACGGCCCAGTGCCTGCAGGAGAAGCCGGAGGGTGAAAAGGTATCTCTGCCTGTCTCATCCAGGGACTGGCTTTGGCAGTGGGAGCCCCGAATACGCTTGGCATCTCCCTCCGCCCCCTGAGGCTTGGCTTCAAAGAGAGGAGCCACGTTTAGCCAGTATCTATCCTGTTCACGCAAGGGTTTTCCGAGAGGCCATTGGGGGAGCAGCCTGCTCGGAAATAGAAGTGGGGAGGGGAGAGAGCCAGGCTCCCCTGTTTGGCGGCGCTCTCTCTCTACACCACCACCAACCACATCGCCACCCTGCTGCCTTTGGCATCGAGGCCCGGCCAGGTGGCCCTGAGGGAATGATTTCACCTTCCTGAGCCAAGCCTGGAAAATGGGGGTTTGTTCCCAGGGTTGGCAGAGGATTAAGGAGATGGTGAGGTCAGCTCTGGCGCCTAATAAATATTTTGTAAGAAAGGTCTGGTCTGTTCTCCATCCAACTTAGGTGTTTCTACCCTGGGCTTGACCTTGGCCGGGCTCCGTTTTCTGCTGGCGGAATTGGTTGTTGAGTCCGCCTGCGTGGTGCTGGAGTGTGCCGGCTCTGGAGCTGGACCAGCAGGGCTCGCACCCGGGTCACCCAGCCTGCCAGAGCCTGTTTACTCCTCTGCAAAATTGGGGTGCTGACAACGGTGGCCACTCACCCCTTAGGGCTGCAGGAGACACCACTGAGGTAATGGACACTAAGTGTTATAATTGGCTGCTGGTCGGTAAACTGTGAACTGTCAGAGTTGCTGCTGTCTGTGTAGGGGTTTCAGAGCCGGGACCCTTGCAAGGATGCTCCTGAGAGGAAGAATCTAGCAGGGCCCAGTTGGCCCAGGGTGAGGTCTGAGCAGCGGGGAGGTCTTTCTTCCCTGTATAGTGATTAAGAGCACAGGCTGGGAACCAGACTGCTGGGGTTCAAGTCCTGGCTCCACCAGTGTGGCCTTGGAAAGTCATGCATCTCAGTCTCATTGTCCCCATCTTTGGGACGCAGATGACGATCTCGGCTCACATCAGAATCCCTGATATGTTGCCTGGCTGTACTAGACGTTTCTGTGAATGTGGCTTCCCTGCCCTTTTGCTCCTCTTTGGTTTCCTCTGAAGGCAAGAGGTTCCTGGTAGAAAGACGAGGACCAGCGTTTTCCATGGGAAGATTCAACATCAGTCAACCTCTAAAATTTTCTCTACACAAACCTGGTCAAAGTTGAGATAATTGTCTGTATTCTCAGAACCTTTCTCTTCCTGTGAAAAAATAACAAGAAAAGAACCATCAGACTCAAAGAATGAGTGTGTGTTTATGTGTAGTGCTGCTGGTTGGACTGAGGTCAGGCAGGGGGAAGATGGGACGAGAGGCTGTTGTCTTGTTACAAGGGGAACCCACGCTGTCCTTCTGCAGGTGCTGAGAACTCAGGCTCCTTGCGGACGTACATAGAAATTGTGTTTTTGGCTGCCGTCCTTGGCCTTTGCAGAATGAGTGGGCCCCCAGGCTAGGCCCCGCCATGGGTCCCCTGCAGGCCACTTCCTCTGGGTTTCAGTGACTGGCTTATCGGCCAGCCCCATGCGCATCTGTTTCTGGTCCAGCTGGAAATAGTATGGATCCTGGTGGAGGGAGGAGCACGGGGCTGGCTCCTAGAATGGAGAAGCAGCCTGTGGGGAGGGGTAAGGGATGCTGTCCCCAGTGTCCCCCAGGGGAGACCATGCTCGGGGCCTGGCAAAGCACGATTTGCAGGCAGGGCCCCTGGAATGTGAGCCAGTGGTGGGAGCATCCTTCCCTTCAAAGTTCCTTTCTGGTCTTTCTGGTCATGTCAGGGAGAGTATCTGTTTGCTACTAGCATGGTTGGTTTCTTTCTTTCTTGATATTCTGTATTTCTTTTTTTTATAAATTTATTTATTTTTTATTCATTTGTTTTTGGCTGCATTGGGTCTTCGTTGCTGCGCACCGGCTTTCTCTAGTTGCGGCGGGCGGGCTTCTCACTGCGGTGGCTTCTCTTGTTGCGGAGCACGGGCTCTAGGTGCGCGGGCTTCAGTAGTTGCAGGACGCCGGCCCAGTAGTTGTGGCTCACAGGCTCTAGAGCTCAGGCTCAGTAGTTGTGGCGCACGGGCTTAGTTGCTCTGCGGCATGTGGCATCTTCCCGGACCAGGGCTCGAACCCGTGTCCCCTGCATTGGTAGGCGGGTTCTTAACCACTGAGCTACCAGGGAAGCCCCATACCCTGTATTTTTATTTTTTTTTATTTTTTTTTACTTTTTTTATTTTTATTTTTTTTTAACATCTTTATTGGGGTATAATTGCTTTACAATGGTGTGTTAGTTTCTGCTTTATAACAGAGTGAGTCAGTTATACATATATATATGTTCCCATATCTCTTCCCTCTTTGTCTCCCTCCCTCCCACCCTCCCTATCCCACCCCTCCAGACAGCCACAAAGAACCGAGCCGGTTTCCCTGTGCCATGCGGCTGCTTCCCACTGGCTATCTACCTTACGTTTGTTAGTATATATATGTCCATGTCTCTCTCTCGCCCTAACACACCTCACCCTTCCCCCTCCCCATATCCTCAAGTCTGTTCTCCAGTAGGTCTCTGTCTTTATTCCTGTTTTACCCCTAGGTTCTTCATAACATTTTTTTTTCTTAAATTCCATATATATGTGTTAGCATACGGTATTTGTCCTTCTCTTTCTGACTTACTTCACTCCGTATGACAGACTCTAGATCTATCCACCTCATTACAAATAGCTCAATTTCGTTTCTTTTTATGGCTGAGTAATATTCCATTGTATATATGTGCCACATCTTCTTTATCCATTCATCCGACGGCGGGCACTTAGGTTGTTTCCATCTCCGGGCTATTGTAAATAGAGCTGCAATGAACATTTTGGTACATGACTCTTTCTGAATTCTGGTTTCCTCAGGGTATATACCTAGTAGTGGGATTGCTGGGTCATATGGTAGTTCTATTTGTAGTTTTTTAAGGAACCTCCATACTGTTCTCCATAGTGGCTGAACCAATTCACATTCCCACCAGCAGTGCAAGAGTGTTCCCTTTTCTCCACACCCTCTCCAGCATTTATTGTTTCTAGATTTTTTGATGATGGCCATTCTGACTGGTGTGAGATGATATCTCATTGTAGTTTTGATTTGCATTTCTCTAATGATTAATGATGTTGAGCATTCTTTCATGTGTTTGTTGGCAGTCTGTATATCTTCTTTGGAGAAATGTCTATTTAGGTCTTCTGCCCATTTTTGGATTGGGTTGTTTATTTTTTTGTTATTGAGCTGCATGAGCTGCCTGTAAATTTTAGAGATTAATCCTTTGTCAGTTGATTCATTTGCAAATATTTTCTCCCATTCTGAGGGCTGTCTTTTGGTCTTGTTTATGGTTTCCTTTGCTGTGCAAAAGCTTTGAAGTTTCATTAGGTCCCATTTGTTTATTTTTGTTTTTATCTCCATTACTCTAGGAGATGGGTCAAGAAGGATCTTGCTGTGATTTATGTCATAGAGTGTTCTGCCTATGTTTTCCTCTAAGAGTTTGATAGTTTCTGGCCTTACATTTAGGTCTTTAATCCATTTTGAGCTTATTTTTGTGTATGGTGTTAGGGAGTGATCTAATCTCATACTTTTACATGTACCTATCCAATTTTCCCAGCACCACTTATTGAAGAGGCTGTCCTTTCTCCACTGTATATTCCTGCCACCTTTATCAAAGATAAGGTGACCATATGTGCATGGGTTTATCTCTGGGCTTTCTATCCTATTCCATTGATCTATCTTTCTGTTTTTGTGCCAGTACCATACTGTCTTGATTACTGTAGCTTTGTAGTATAGTCTGAAGTCAGGCAGCCTGATTCCTCCAGCTCCATTTTTTGTTCTCAAGATTGCTTTGGCTATTCGGGGTCTTTTGTGTTTCCATACAAATTGTGAAATTTTTTGTTCTAGTTCTGTGAAAAATGCCAGTGGTAGTTTGATAGGGATTGCATTGAATCTATAGATTGCTTTGGGAAGTAGAGTCATTTTCACAATGTTGATTCTTCCAATCCAAGAACATGGTATATCTCTCCATCTGTTTGTATCATCTTTAATTTCTTTCATCAGTGTCTTATAATTTTCTGCATACAGGTCTTTTGTCTCCTTAGGTAGGTTTATTCCTAGATATTTTATTCTTTTTGTTGCAATGGTAAATGGGAGTGTTTTCTTGATTTCACTTTCAGATTTTTCATCATTAGTATATAGGAATGCCAGAGATTTCTGTGCATTAATTTTGTATCCTGCTACTTTACCAAATTCATTGATTAGCTCTAGTAGTTTTCTGGTAGCATCTTTAGGATTCTCTATGTATAGTATCATGTCATCTGCAAACAGTGACAGCTTTACTTCTTCTTTTCCGATTTGGATTCCTTTTATTTCCTTTTCTTCTCTGATTGCTGTGGCTAAAACTTCCAAAACTATGTTGAATAAGAGTGGTGAGAGTGGGCAACCTTGTCTTGTTCCTGACCTTAGTGGAAATGCTTTCAGTTTTTCGCCATTGAGGATGATGTTGGCTGTGGGCTTGTCATATACGGCCTTTATTATATTGAGGAAAGTTCCCTCTACACCTACTTTCTGCAGGGTTTTTATCATAAATGGGTGTTGAATTTTGTCAAAAGCTTTCTCTGCATCTATTGAGATGATCATATGGTTTTTCTCCTTCAATTTGTTAATATGGTTAATCACATTGATAGATTTGCGTATATTGAAGAATCCTTGCATTCCTGGAATAAACCCCACTTGATCATGGTGTATGATCCTTTTAATGTGCTGTTGGATTCTGTTTGCTAGTATTTTGTTGAGGATTTTTGCATCTATGTTCATCAGTGATATTGGCCTGTAGTTTTCTTTCTTTGTGACATCCTTGTCTGGTTTTGGTATCAAGGTGATGGTGGCCTCGTAGAATGAGTTTGGGAGTGTTCCTCCCTCTGCTATATTTTGGAAGAGTTTGAGAAGAATAGGTGTTAGCTCTTCTCTAAATGTTTGATAGAATTCGCCTGTGAAGCCATCTGGTCCTGGGCTTTTGTTTGTTGGAAGATTTTTAATCACAGTTTCAATTTCAGTGTTTGTGATTGGTCTGTTCATATTTTCTATTTCTTCCTGATTCAGTCTTGGCAGTTTGTGCATTTCTAAGAATTTGTCCATTTCTTCCAGATTGTCCATTTTATTGGCATAGAGTTGCTTGTAGTAATCCCTCATGATTTTTTGTATTTCTGCAGTGTCAGTTGTTACTTCTCCTTTTTCATTTCTGATTCTATTGATTTGAGTCTTCTCCCTTATTTTCTTGATGAGTCTGGCTAATGGTTTATCAATTTTGTTAATCTTCTCAAAGAACCAGCTTTTAGTTTTATTGATCTTTGCTATTGTTTCCTTCATTTCTTTTTCATTTATTTCTGATCTGATTTTTATGATTTCTTTCCTTCTGCTAACTCTGGGGTTTTTTTGTTCTTCTTTCTCTAATTGCTTGAGGTGCAAGGTTAGGTTGTTTATTCGAGATGTTTCCTGCTTCTTAAGGTGGGCTTGTATTGCTATAAACTTCCCTCTTAGAACTGCTTTTGCTGCATCCCATAGGTTTTGGGTCGTTGTATCTCCATTGTCATTTGTTTCTAGGTATTTTTTAATTTCCTCTTTGATTTCTTCAGTGATCACTTCGTTACTAAGTAGTGTATTGTTTAGCCTCCATGTGTTTGTATTTTTTACTGCTCTTTTCCTATAATTGATATCTAATCTCATGGCGTTGTGGTCGGAAAAGATACTTGATATAATTTCAATTTTCTTAAATTTACCAAGGCTTGATTTGTGACCCAAGATATGATCTATCCTGGAGAATGTTCCATGAGCACTTGAGAAAAATGTGTATTCTGTTGTTTTTGGATGGAGTGTCCTATAAATATCAATTAAGTCCATCCTGTTTAATGTATCATTTAAAGCTTGTGTTTCCTTATTTATTTTCATTTTGGATGATCTGTCCATTGGTGAAAGTGGGGTGTTGAAGTCCCCTACTATGAATGTGTTACTGTCGATTTCCCCTTTTATGGCTGCTAGTTTTTGCCTTATGTATTGAGGTGCTCCTATGTTGGGTGCATAAATATTTACAATTGTTATATCTTCTTCTTGGATCGATCCCTTAATCATTATGTAGTGTCCTTCTTTGTCTCTTCTGATAGTCCTTATTTTAAAGTCTATTTTGTCTGATATGAGAATTGCTACTCCAGCTTTCTTTTGGTTTCCATTTGCATGGAATATCTTTTTCCATCCCCTTACTTTCAGTCTGTATGTGTCTCTAGGTCTGAAGTGGGTCTCTTGTAGACAGCATATATATGGGTCTTGTTTTTGTATCCATTCAGCCAATCTGTGTCTTTTGGTGGGAGCATTTAGTCCATTTACATTTAAGGTAATTATCGATATGTATGTTCCTATTCCCATTTTCTAAATTGTTTTGGGTTCGTTATTATAGGACTTTTCCTTCTCTTGTGTTTTTGTCTAGAGAAGTTCCTTTAGCATTTGTTGTAAAGCTGGTTTGGTGGTGCTGAACTCTCTCAGCTTTTGCTTGTCTGTAAAGGTTTTAATTTCTCCATCAAATCTGAATGAGATCCTTGCTGGGTAGAGTAATCTTGGTTGCAGGTTTTTCTCCTTCATCACTTTCAGTATGTCCTGCCACTCCCTTCTGGCTTGTAGAGTTTCTGCTGAGAGATCAGCTGTTAACCTTATGGGGATTCCCTTGTGTGTTATTTGTTGTTTTTCCCTTGCTGCTTTTAATATGCTTTCTTTGTATTTAGTTTTTGACAGTTTGATTAATATGTGTCTTGGCGTATTTCTCCTTGAATTTATCCTGTATGGGACTCTCTGTGCTTCCTGGACTTGATTAACGATTTCCTTTCCCATATTAGGGAAGTTTTCAACTATAATCTCTTCAAATATTTTCTCAGTCCCTTTCTTTTTCTCTTCTTCTTCTGGAACCCCTATAATTCGAATGTTGGTGCGTTTAATGTTGTCCCAGAGGTCTCTGAGACTGTCCTCAGTTCTTTTCATTCTTTTTTCTTTATTCTGCTCTGCAGTAGTTATTTCCACTATTTTATCTTCCAGGTCACTTATCCGTTCTTCTGCCTCATTTATTCTGCTATTGATCCCATCTAGAGTATTTTTCATTTCATTTATTGTGTTGTTCATCATTGTCTGTTTCATCTTTATTTCTTCTAGGTCCTTGTTAACTGCTTCTTGCATTTTGTCCATTCTATTTCCAAGATTTTGGATCATCTTTACTATCATTATTCTGAACTCTTTTTCAGGTAGACTGCCTATTTCCTCTTCATTTGTTAGGTCTGGTGGGTTTTTATCCTGCTCCTTCATCTGCTGTGTGTTTTTCTGTCTTCTCATTTTGCTTATCTTACTGTGATTGGGTTCACCTTTTTGCAGGCTGCAAGTTCGTAGCTCCCGTTGTTTTTGATGTCTGTCTCCAGTGGCTAAGGTTGGTTCAGTGCGTTGTGTAGGCTTCCTGGTGGAGGGGACTAGTGGCTGTGTTGTGGTGTATGAGGCTAGATCTTGTCTCTCTAGTGGGCAGGTCCACGTCTGGTGGTGTGTTTTGGGGTGTCTGTGGACTTATTATGATTTTAGGCAGCCTCTCTGCTAGTGGGTGGGGTTGTGTTCCTGTTTTGCTATATGGTTGGCATAGGTTGTCCAGCACTGTAGCTTGCTGGTCGTTGAGCGAAGCTGGGTGCTGGTGTTGAGATGGAGATCTCTGGGAGATTTTCGCCGTTTGATATTATGTGGGGCTGGGAGGTCTCTTCTTGACGAGTGTTCTGAAGTTGGCTCTCCCACCTCAGAGGCAGAGTCCTGACTCCTGGCTGGAGCAGCAAGAGCCTTTCATCCACTCGGCTCAGAATAAAAGGGAGAGAAAGTAGAGAGAATTAGTATAAGTAGGAGGAAATAGGAAAGAAAGAAAGAAAGAAAGAAAGAGAGGAGGGAAGGAAGGAAGGAGGGAAGGAAGAAAGAAAGAAAGAAGAAAAGAAAGGAAGAAGGCAAGAAGGAAAGAAAGGAGGGAGGGAGGGAGGAGGGAAGGAAGGAAGGAATGAGGGAAGGAAGGAAAAAATACAGAAAGAAAGAAGATACAGTAAAATAAAATAAAGTATAATAAAGTTATTGAATTAAAAAAATAATTATTTAGAGGAAAAAAAAAAGGGAAGGATAGAACCTTAGGACAAATGGTGGAAGCAAAGTTATAGAGACAAAATCTTACATAGAAGCATACACATATACCCTCACAAAAAGAGGTAAAGTGGAAAAAATCATAAAACTTGCTCTCCAAGTCCACCTCCTCAATTTGGGACGATTCGTTGTCTCAAAAAGGGAAGGAAGGAAGGAAAGATAGAAAGAAGGTAAAGTATAACAGAGTTCTTTAAATTAAAATTAATTATTAAGAAAAAAATTAAAAAAAAAAATGGTCGGATAGAACGCTGGGACAAATGGTGGAAGCAAACCTATACAGACAAGATCTCACACAGAAGCATACACATACACATTCACAAAAAGAGGAAAAGGGGAAAAAATCATAGATCTTGCTCTAGAAGTCCGCCTCCTCAATTTGGGATGATTCGCTGTCTATTCATGTATTCCACAGAGGCAGGGTACATCAAATTGATTGTGTAGCTTTAATCCGCTGTTTCTGAGGCTGCTGGGAGAGATTTCCCTTTTTCTTCTTTGTTCTCACAGCTCACAGGGGCTCAGCTTTCGACTTGGCCCTGCCTCTGCGTGTAGGTCGCTGGAGGGCGTCTGCTTTTTGCTCAGACAGGACGGCGTTAAAGGAGCCGCTGACTCGGGGGCTCTGGCGCTCTCAGGCCGGGGGCAGGGAGGGGCACGGAGTGCGGAGCGGTCCTGCGGCGGCAGAAGTCGGCGTGACGTTGCAGCAGCCTGAGGCCCGCCGTGTGTTCTCCCTGAGAAATTGTCCCTGGGTCCCGGGAACCTGGCAGTGGCGGGCTGCACAGGCTCCCCGGAAGAGGGGTGGGGGCAGTGACCTGTGCTCGCACACAGGCCCCTTGGTGGCGGCAGCAGCAGCCTTAGCGTCTCCCGCCCGTCTCTGGTTTCCGAGCTTTTCTCGCGCCCGTCTCTGGAGCTCCTTTAGGCAGCGCTCTTAAAACCCCTCTCCTCGCGCACCAGGAAACACAGAGGCAAGAAAAGGTCTCTTGCCTCTTGGGTAGGTCCAGACTTTTCCCCGGACTCCCTCCCGGCTAGCCGTGGCGCACTAACTCTACCCTGTATTTTTAATTGAAAATTTCATTGATATAATTGAACATTCTTTTGAGATAAATGAAGATTCATTTTCCAGGTGGACTGTGCTGTTTCCCCCAATGGTAACATCTTGCAGAATTGTAGTGTGACATCACAGCCAGGATGCTGGCACTGATTCAGTCCACTACCCGACTTACTCAGATTTCCCCAGTTGTCCTTATACTCTGTGTGTATCTGTTCGTTTTGTACGATTTTATCCCATGGGTAGGTCCCCGTATCCCCCGCCACAGTCAAGATATTGGAAGTTCCATCACCACCAAAATCCCTCTTAATAACCACACCCACCTGCATTTCTAAAATTTTAACACGTCTCATTTTGAAAGGCATTTTTCTTTAATAAGATATAACAAACCTATGGTTAAATGCAAGCGAGGTGAGCGTGAGCTCAAATTTACACATGTCCAGCTCTGTGGCCACTGTCCCCACGAGGTAACCACCGCTTTGCTTCTGTGTCGTTCTGTGAGTCTTACTATGGTGAACTCGGCCTCACGCCCTCTAACACGCCTGCTTTTGTCCTCTTACAACTCAGAAGCACATGAGGGTTTCCTTTTGGCATCAGCTGGTTTTAGGCAGAATTTAATATTGTCCTGTTTCCATTGACTGCGTTATTTTACAATTCCTGTAATGTATGGTGGGTGGGACTGGTTTTCTTTTTACCGTAAGGCATAAACCCATTCTTAAAATACATCTGTTCAAGTGAAAAAGGTGAGTTGATTTAAAGGTAAATATTAGACAAACAGTGCCAGCACTGTGCAGATATGGCTCACTTGACAAAGTTGATAATCGAATGACTGACATTTGAGAAAGTGTCAAAAGCACATATGACTCCAAAAAACCCCAAACCAAAAACTGGTTGATCCAGTGGGGGAAATACCTATATATAGCCTTTGTACAATGAAGGCCTTCTGTGTAATTTTGATTCACAATACTGGTCTAAGGCAAAGCAAATTAAAATTTTAATAGGCTGGGCATAAGGGAGTGAGTCCTTCCTTTAATGCCTTAATGATTTTTGAAATATCTGCACAATACCTGTTTTATGTACCTAATACATATTTTAAAATGGACTCTTTTTAACTTAAATTTGTAGAGAAGGAACTTTGATCTCACAGTTTAGAGGCTGCTAGATCTGTATTTTTCCAATTCCTATTAAAATACATCACAATTACGACATAAAAAAAAAAATGCCGGTACTCTTATTAAAGTCCTTCCCCATATCACACGCATGGGATTATTCTCATTTCATTTCCAGCAGGAGGGAGGAGACATCAAGTTGAAGTGACGCTAAAACAAATGCATATTTAAAGGATTATGTGTGATGGTTAGTTAGTGCTTTGGGTCTCAGCTGACCAGTTCATAAGAGTCCTCTTGCTCATCTTCTCTTGAGTTTGGAAACAAGAACTGAAACACAGGTAACTCATAACTGGCTATGAGAAGGTTTGCTCTGTGTTTGAGCTGCCTTGAGAGTCTGGTTTAGAATTGACCTCTGGCCCCTGACCTGCTCACTCTGTCACTGGCACTGTTGGATGTCCACTCCATGTGGCAGGGAGTAGGGCAGGGCATGTGGCTCTTGGGGGATGGATTGGACCAGAGCTGGACCAGGAGGCTGAGATAGGCAAGCCCGGTTCTTTCTTCCAGACTCTGCTGTCCGAGAGTGTTCCCTGCTCCCCTGGGGAGAGGGAGTCCCCGGAGGGAAGAGAAGGCCAGTCACTTTCTCCAGGATCACTTAAAACTCTTAAACACCCATAAAACAGTCCTTCAAACATTTCTGCCTGGATACAGAGCATTCCAGGAACAGCTAAATAATTATTTGCATGTTATTATTCTGGAAAAGTCTCTATATGGAAGCATGAGGTGGCATATTCTCCTCTGGCTGTCAGCGCAGTCTCATCCATTGTTTCTTACATTTTCAACAAGGAAGATGAGAACGGCCCCCCTCACTTCCCATCTCTAGGCTTTAAAATAATTTTTAATGTTTTATCAAATTCTTTTAGGTATATCTACCTGTGGGATGGCTATTATTTCCCCATTTTACCTATAAGAAGGCAGAGGCTAGGCTAGAATAAAGAAACCTGTCCCAAGCTGCATAGCCGGGACAAGTAGAGTGGAACTTTAAGCACGTGTCTTCTAGATTCTTGTAAAGTTGGGCTCTTTCTCCTCTCCCACGTTGAACCTCTTGTAACTGTGTCCTGTCGTGCACCTCAGTTTTTTATCTGACTTCAAGGTCAGATGCTGCTGTGTATGTGAAATCACCCCACACCCCTGGTTTTTTAAAGCAGGGTCCTTCACTGAGACAGAGCAACACTGAGACAAAGTGAAACCAGCAGCAGTGGTGAAGGTGTTGTTGAAAGATGCTATGAAAGAGCATTCATCCCAATAGCTCAACTAACCCTGACTGTGAGACCTCCTGGGGGCCACTGCAGTTTTTACTTAATGTAATTTCATCTTGTTTGCAGAGCAGCTCAGGGAAGGAGCTACTGTACCACTGTGAGTGCAGATGAGGAAATTGCAGAGAGAAGGGAGGTGACTTGCCCAACCTCCCAGGCATCTTTGGGGAGCAGAGCTGGGATTTGAGCCATGGTCTCTGGAGCCCGGGACTCCTTCCAGGGCTTTCTGCTCCCCCTTCACCAGGATAACTCTAGCCTTCAGAACTCAGCCAAGATGCATGCCCCCGAGAAGCCTTTCTTCCCCTTGCTGGGAAGAAGCCCCCGTGTAGACTTGATTTTGCTCCCTTGAGGTGTTTAGCATGGTGGTGGGTTTACGTGCTTGTGTGCAGGTTTGGATAGGGTCTGTCCTCCCAGGCTCTGAGCTTCCGGGGACGGGGACCGTGCTTGTCGGCTTCATCCTTGGCACTCATCGAGATGGTCACTACCTACCTGGTTGGTTGAGTGACTGAAAGATGGAAAAAGGAGGGTGGTGGGTATGTGCAGGAAGGTCCCCGAACCTTCTCTTTCTCTTCCCCTTGGGTACATCTGGAGCTTCCTTGAAGATACTTTGTTAAGCTTGTTGGGGGGTGGTGCCACTTGAGGTCGAGTGAGGAAATTGGGGAATAGGTCATGTGAGGATAGGAGGATGTTCCAGGCATGCGGGGGGTCAGCAAGACAGAGGCCCAGAATCAAGAGTGGGAGGAGGAAGGAAACAGGAGTTGAAGAACAGGGGCATGGGGACAACCGACAGAGGGGGCAGAAAACCCCAAGTGTATGTCTGCAGGTGATGGGTGGGGAGGGGTGGCCGGACCTGGGGAAGACCCGAGGTGATGCCGGGAAGCAGGGGGAGGTTTCAGAGACAAGGCTTTGCTTCTGTGGCTGTGTTATCTCACTTCTTCAAGCAGGAAGCACGGCTGCAGAGCCCGACTGCACAAGCACACTCAGCCCGCGCTCTGGCCGCCAGAGCCGACTTGGAAAGTAAAGTCGGTCCTCTTACCGACTCTGTGCCCCTTGGCTAGAATTTCAACCAGTGCAGATCAAGCTCCCGTTGCCACCGTTTGCCCTTCCCCCTTCCCACCAGTAATCCCTGTTGTCAGCAAATTGGTGGGAATCTCTTTTTTTAACGTTTTCTCATGCTTTTACACACATGTGAGCACATGTAGAAATACAGGCATCCCTCCTTAGCTGAGCCTAATGCATTCCTGAAAACACAATGGAGAGCATCTTTCTTTGGATAGCAGTGTATTATGTCATATTACATGGATACAAGTGGTGGCACGTTACCAACAGCTCCAAAATACCCAGCCAGTTTCCCCAGTATTGCTTGACACCCTTAATCACCTAGAAACCAGCCCATCAAATATTTCTGCAAGCGTACGAAGCATTGATAGCAACAAATACCTAATGATTTGATGCTTTAATGAACTTATTACTCATACATGTGATACTACACGGTATTGGTTCTGAATTTTGATTTTTTTCTGTCCTGTAACTACTTTGTAACTTGATAGAAAGGACAATGAAATCTGTTAAAAATGCTAAAGAGGTCATCTAAATTGGACTCTGGTTGGTAGCTGGCTTGCCAGCAGTAAACACTAAGACTGAATAGGGTGGGCAGGACACTAAGTTTGCTGCATGATGATTTTCAGCATTAGAGCACTGGACATGTTCCTCTCTAATGCAGACTGATACACAGTAGTATTTCCACAGGTGCCTGCACCTGACCTTCCTGTAGCAGGTGTGTGATCTTTGTGGTGCATTTTAGGTAAAAAATGTTTGCGAGTTACAGTAAGTATTAATATAGTGAGAATTTGAACAGCAACGGGCACCTGTACACAATATGTGCATGCACATGTTTGTACATACATGTGGACCCCACACACGCACAGATGCAGGCACATAAATCTGGTATCCTGTTTATGTAAGCTGTTGCGGAGCTTTTCCACATCACTACGTAAGAATCTGCCTCTTCAATTTCCACAACAGATAAGTTGAGAGATGATGTTTTTCCTTAGGCCTTATGTGAGTTCAGCTTTATTCCATTGCATTAATAATTTAAAAAAATAGTAGCTAACAAGCGCTTAAAAGTTACTACATCTTTATTAGTTAAAATTACCAGACACTATTTTAGTTCACACGCACGCACGCACACATACGGACACACTTTCATTTAATCCTCAGAGAACACCGTGTGGGGAGACCATTATTTCTCCTATTGTTCACATGAGGAAACGGAGGCAGGAAGAGGTGAGGTTACTGCCTGAAACCACCTGCTGGATTTGAACCCAGGTGGACTGGTTCCAGAGTCTATCTGCTCATCACCAGCCATGGGCTTGTCACGACCTGGGGGACCCTTGGAAACCTGTGGATTTGCATCCCCGGCACTAGGGTTTTATTCCCAGCGGCAGGTCCGAAAGGTGGTTTGGGATTAACCCGGCTGGGTGCAGCCGGCCTTATGCTTCTTGCTGCTCCGCATCCCTGGTGTGGGGGGACCACCCTTCAGCAAGGAAGGTGCCCCCGTGTGATGCAAGATCATGTACTGGGCATGCCAACAAAAATGCCCAAAGGGCCCCTGCAGACTCTGCCAGTTATCAAATAGAAAACCACTCCCACTGGCCAGGGATTTCCTTCCTGACTTCCTGGGGCCTCTGGTAATCAAGGGGGTGGCCAGAGAGTGAGCACCTCTGTGTCTCTGGAGGTGGCCCCTGCTTGCCCAGAAGGCCTGGAAGTAGTGGTGACAGCTTTGAAGGGCTCGCTGGTGGCTCGCAGAGGCCCAGCCATAAGCTCATGCACAGCAAGTGACTGGCCACCTACATACCAGCACCATCGCTGGCCCGGGTTGGTGGCTGATCAGCCGCGTGGCATGAAGGGGGCACGTCACCGTTACACCTGCAGCCCTGAGGGTGTAGTCAATAGAGGACCAATTTCCGCTCCTACCAGAAACCTGAGATAACTGAAAACGGGTGTTCAAAAAGAAACCTGTATGTTCAGACAGAAACCTGTCTGCAGATGTTCATAGCTGTAATATTTACAATAACGAAAAGGTGGAAACAACCCAAATATCCATCAGTGGGTAAATGGATAGACCAAATCCATACAATGGAATATTATTCATTCATAAAAATGAGGTACTGACACGAGCTACAACACGGAGGACCCTCAAAGATCTTCTGCCAAGTGAATCTAAAAGCGAGACACAGAAGACCACGTATCGTATGCGTCTCTTTATATGAAACATCCAGAACAGGCAAGTCTCTATGGACTGAAAGTAGATGAGTGTTGTCCGGGGGCTGGTGTGGGCTGAGTGGGAAATGTGGAGGCTGAAGGGTATGGGTTTCTTCTTGGGGAGATGAAAATGTTCTAACGTCGACGCTGGTGGTGGTTGCACAAGTCTGTGAATATACTAAAAGCCATTGAATTGTATGCTTCGTGTGGATGACCTGTATGGCATGTGAACTATATCTTAAAAAAGCTGTTACATTAAAAAGAGAGAGTGAGCGAGGGAGTGCACTGATACCAGTAATTCCAGAACCACCTGCTGATCCAGGATACCTTTGGGGCTACAGAATGTACAGGGGCAGTAACATCTCGTCCCGTCTCCATGTAGGATCTCTCCTGGGGGAGCCCAGAGACGCTGTTCCCTCAACAACTGGGACTTGTCCACATCTGCCACTGTTCTGCCTGAACTAGAGAGACATTGCAGCTTTGACCCCTCAAACATCTGATCTCCGAGTTCCATGGGGGTAGCACAGAACCTACCAGTTCGATGACCTGATATAGCAGAGGATGCCGAGGCCTAACCCTGCTGCCATAGTAGTCAGTGCCGCACATTAAAGGCACTTTGCCGTGAATGCTGCAGCTCTTTGCCTGAGGCCTGGGGAGTTAAGGCCCCCTAAAAGCAGCCCTCAACCAATAGCAGTTGGAGGTTGGGGGATAACACCCCAGCTCCCTCCCTCTCTTGGTGGGGCAAACTCTAAGGGACTCCCAGATCCCCATGGGGTTAGCTCCCTGTGCCCCTGAGGTAGCAGGATGATGACATAGCAGCCTCCTTATCAGCGCCTTCCCTTCTCTGTCTCACTTGCCTGCTCCTCTGCTGGTGTTTCCTGGGATCAGCTCCTGGATAAACTGCATGTGCTCAAATCCTTGTCTCAGGGTCCGCTTCTGGGGGAAGCCAAGCCAAGACACCCAGGAAACCTTATCACGTATTCCACGGCAGTCTGAATTTCTGCTCTGAGCCAGGCTCTGACGCAGGCGGGTGTGAGGCTCCGGTTGTGAACAGGGCGGACATGACCCTTGTCCTCCTGGGGCTTAGAGGAGAGAGCAGATAGGCAGCAAACAAAGAGACCTATGGACGTGGATGGTGCTGGTGAGGAACTTTATGGCACAGATGTAAAAATGACAGGCTGGATCAGTGCAGGGATGGGGAGAAGGAAGGCGGTGTTGAGAAATCACTTAAATGAGAGCCGACGTAGCCAGGAGGCCCATGTATGGTGAGACTTGCTGACTGGAGCGCGGTGGGGAGAGGGCTGCGTGTCCTAACGTGGCTTCTCAGCGTCGCCTGCTTGACTGTGAGAAGCAACGTAAAGGTTCAAATCCTTCCACTTGCTGCTGGTGACCCTGGCCGAGGTACTTCACCTCTGTGTGCCTGTTTCCTCATCTGTATAATGGGCACCGTCACGGGAGAACAAGAGGACAGCCTCACTGTCTCCAGGAGACTCACTTTGCTGGTGTGATCCATACTCCAGTGCCTCACGTGACCACGCTGAAGCCCGTCCCCTGCTGGGACCACAGCCTAGCTTTATTCTCTTGCCTCATCTATTTCTGCAGTCCTTTGTCCTTTGAGCACCCTCCCGCCACCCCACCGCCCAATAAAAGCCTAAAAAAGAATCCTTGCCTCAGGCTTGACTTCCAGGGAACCGACCTATGACATGTGCAGAGCATTAGCGCTGTGCCTGGCATATAGTAAGTGCTCTGTAAGAGCTGTACATGCTTATTATTGCCTTTATTTCTAGTCTCATGGATGAAGCTAGTGTGTCTGCAAGACCTGGGGAGGTCAGGACTGTGTACATCTAGGAGAATGTCTGGCTGACAAAGTATGATGAATAAATACTCTGCGTTTATGGATGGAAGGAGTCAATATGTCAGTTCTTTGCAACTTGGTGTAGAGTCAGCACAATCACAATCAATATCCCAGCAAGTTATTCTGTAGATATTGACAATCTGATCCTAAAGTTTCTATGGAGAGGCAAAGCACCCAGAAGAGCCGGTGCAGTGTTGAAGAACAAAGTCAGAGGTGTCTGTGCCCCACTCTGAGACTTACTGTAAAGCCATAGTTAGCAAGACAGGGAGGTGTTGGGGAAATAACAGACAATTAGATTAATGGAACAGAATAGAGAGAACAGAAACAGACCCACACCAATCCTCAACTGATCTTTGACAATGGAACAAAGGCGATCCAATGGAGAAAGCACAGTCTTATCAGTAGCATGATGAATAGGCCAGTACTTATCCCGGGAAAAGAAAGGGGGAAGTGAACAGGATGACATCATGGAGGCAGCCAGTCCTGGCTGGCGAGGGTGGATGCCTGCGGCCCTTTCCTGGGACAGGGCTGGCCTCCAGAGAAGTGAAGGGCAGTGTAGGGACGGTCAGGGCTGCTTGCGTCATCAGAGCGGCTGTGCATATTTTATTCTTTTTCTGTCTCCCATGTTTCTTTCTCTCTGACTTTGTACGTTGCATGGTTGTATCTCCCTCCCTCCTCATCTGGATGGCTTGTCTTCTGTTCATATCTGGTTGTCTCTGCCCCTCTTTTACCCGGTCTGGTTGTTTCCATTTGTTTGTGTTTGTATCTGTGTGTGTCTGTCTCCCTCTGCCTCCCCCTCTGTCCCATCTCCAGTTCTGTCCCTGTCTGTGTCCCCATCTCTCTCTGTCCGCTTCCTCTTTCAACAACTATTTATTGGGCCCCACTGTGTACCAGTTGCTCTGCGAGGGGTGGAGATACAGTGGTGAGGAAAGATGCACCATCTAGGGAAGCAGCCATGAATCCATGGTTCACACCACTAAGCACTTGGCCTCTTCAGTGCTGTGGGGAAGAGGGGCTTGGTGTGTGTAACAGCAGTAGTTGGAGGGTATTCTGTGCGTCTGACGGTGATAGAGCTGAAACTGGAAGGGAGAACGTGGAGCTAACTAGGCTAAGGGCGTCCCCAGCAGAGCCAGCGGCGGTGTCCTGTGGGGGAGTGAACGCAAGCTGCTGGCCAGTGTGGCTGGAGCACAGCAGTGAGGATGCACAGTTGATCCAGATGGCGTCGGCAGGGTCATCACATGGCCTTGGTTCTTAGTCTTAATAGCACTGGGATGCCATCGGCAAGCTTGAAGCCCAGGGGTGGCTGGAGCATGTCTGCATGTCATAGAAAAGACTATGGGGGTAGCTCCTGGCTGCTTCAGTAGCGCAGGCGAGGGGTGACAGTGGCTTGGATTATGGTGTTGGCCCTGGGAACGGTAGAAGATAGATTCAAGAGTGCTTTGGAAGGAATTGATCAGACTTGGTGATTGCCGGAAGACAGTGTTACATTATCTGAAATTTTTTTCTTTAGTTATGAACGCATCAAATTTTTATTATCATTTTGCTGTAAGGCAAAAAGCTCACAGTTGGCCAATTCAGAAATCCCCTCTTAGAGATATTTTATGGGGAAAGAGAATGGTTAGATAATCATTGTTAGACTAGCTAGGAAAAAAAGAGTATTGCTTAAGGTCACTAGACTCTTAACTGGCAGTCAGCTGGGTTGGGTAAGCAACTGATTTCTGAGAACAAACATTAATACCTCAGATGTTCTCAGATAACTGCTGAAGCAGGTAAATCAGCAGTGCTGATTTAACCCCCCAGAAGGTTGTGAATCTGAGCGCGCATAAAGACTCTGTGTTTTGTTGTTAGTTTTTGAGGAATGAAGGACCCCTTGACCCCACCCCCACCACCATAATAGGACCACTCATAATTAAGTGGGTTTAAAGAAATTTTTTTTAAATTTATTTTTGGGCTTTGTTGGGTCTTCATTTCTGTGCGCGGGCTTTCTCTAGTTGCAGCGAGCGGGGGCTGCTCTTCGTTGCGGTGCGTGGGATTCCCATTACGGTGGCTTCTTTTGTTGTGGAGCACGGGCTCTAGGCGTGCAGGCTTCAGTAGTTGTGGCACGTGGGCTCAGTAGTTGTGGCTTGCGGGCTCTACAGCGCAGGCTCAGTAGTTGTGGCGCATGGGCTTAGTTGCTCTGTGGCATGTGGGATCTTCCCGGACCAGGGCTCAAACCTGTGTCCCCTGCATTGGCAGGCGGATTCTTAACCACTGCCCCAGGGAAGTCCCTTGATAAGTGTTTTAAAAAACTTTTTAGTTTGAAATAATTTTAGACTCATGATGACATTACAGAAATAATACAGAGTTTCTGTGTACCATTCATCCAATTTCCCCCTGTGATAACATCTTTCATAACCATAGTTGTCAAGCCCAGGAAATGGACACTGGTATAATATTATTAAATTACAGACCTTAATTAGTTTTTTAAAATTATTTTTTATTAAGTAATAGTTGAATTACAGTATTGTGTTAATTACTGCTGAACAGCAGGATGACTCAGTTATACATATGTATACATTCTTTTTCATATTCTTTTCCATTGTGGCTTATCACAGGATACTGAATATAGTTCCCTGTTGCTATACAGTAGAACCTTGTTGTTTATCCATTCTCCATATACCAGTTTGTATCTGCTAATCCCAAACCCCCAGTCCGACCCTTGCCCACCCACCTCCCCCTTGGCAACCACCAGTCTATCCTCTATGTCCCTGACTCTGTTTCTCTTTTGTAGATAGTTCCATTTGTGCCATATTTTAGATTCCACGTATAAGTGATACCATGTGGTATTTGTCTTTCCCTTTCTGACTTATTTCGCTAAGTGTGATAATCTCTAGTTGCATCCATGTTGCTGCATATGGCGTTATTTTGGTCTTTTTTATGGCTGAGTAGTCAGACCTTAATTAGTTTTCACCATTTTTTATGTGGACTCAATTTTTGTTTGTTTTTGTTTTGGTGTGTAGTTTCAAGGAATTTTATCACATGTTTAGACTTGCGTAGCTACCACCACACACAGGGTACAGAACAAATGCTGTTTATTTAAAGTCTTTTCACTTTACTTTACGATTCTTGTCCCCCAAACTGTTTTCAGTCTAGCTAGATCCATGGTAAGAAAGTGAAAAGCCTTTGGTTCGGCCTTCCCTGGTGGCGCAGTGGTTAAGAATCCGCCTGCCAATGCAGGGGACATGGGTTTGAGCCCTGGTCCGGGAAGATCCCACGTGCCGTGGAGCAACTAAGCCTGTGCGCCACAACTACTGAGCCTGCATCTAGAGCCCGTGAGCCACAACTACTGAGCCCACGTGCCTAGAGCCCGTGCTCTGCAACAAGAGAAGCCACCGCAGTGAGAAGCCCGTGCACTGCAACGAAGAGTAGCCTCCGCTTGCCGCAACTAGAGAAAGGCCGTGTGCAGCAACAAAGACCCGACTCAGCCAAAAATAAATTAAAAAAAAAAAAAAAGGCTTTGGTTCATTCCATCCCCTCCTCCCCTAATTTAATACTCTTGTCTCCTCCTCCTGTTGTTATGTGTGAGTGGCCGTGAACCTTTCCTGCCAGTTCAATTCTGACTCTAAAATGCCTTTGTTCAGTTGGGTCTATTTGCTTCCTCGATCCCAGGTCAAAGCTGAGGTCTCCTTCCCTACTCTCTCATTTCCAGGAATACCTCTTTCCTGTTCCTCTGTGCAGTGTAAGAACAAAGATGTATGTCCCAGGATTCTTATGGTTACATGTGACAGAAACTCATTTCCCACTAACCAAAGCAAAAAAGAGAATTTATTGGGTCACATAGGTAGCACGCTCCAGCGCAGAAGTGGCTTCAAGCCCAAATGGACCCAGGGGATCAGTAGTGCATCAGGGATGAATCTTTGCTTTCTATATGGGAGGGCACATGGCCTGCTACCGCTAGACTCACGTTTTGTCAGCCTGGCAGCAGCAGCAGGAGAAATTTGATGAACAGCTTTGGCCAAATTAACCCCAGGAGGATGCTGATGGGCCCAGCTTAGGCCATGTGCTCATCCCTGAACCCATCACCGTGCCAGGAGTGGGACATCTTGGTCATTCCTGGGACCCTTGGCCCCTCCTTTGGCTTGTTGTGGTGAAAGGTGCCGGGGTGTGGATCATCTTCACCTCAAGCACGTGAGATGGGTTCATCCCAGGAAAAGGTGCTTTTTTGACAGAAGAAAGGGAGGAAAGGATGGATGGACTTGTCACTCTGTGACACTCCTTAGTTCACGGAACATCCTATGGCAGGAAGGGCGGGGTCTCCCTTGCATCAGGTGGCCATCCTATGAGGGGAGGGGGTCATTCTTGGGCCAAATGGCCACCCTGTATGTGTGGGGGTGGGGTCACCCTTAGATCGGATGGCCATCACATGGAGGGAGGGGTCACCCCTGGGTCAGGTGCCATCCTGGCCAGGTAGGTTTTGGCTCGGAGTGACTTGGCATCACGTGGCAGCAGGGGTTCTAGGGAGGATGGGTTTCCTCTTTTTCTGTCATCTATTGCTGTACAACAAGTCTCCCAGTACTTAGTGGCTCAGAACAGCAAGCATTTCATTTTTTGCACATAATCCTGCAAGCTGGGCAGGGCTGTGGGGCTGGCCCAGCTTGTCTTCACTCTGGGGAGTGAAGAGCTGGGCTCTGCGTGTCTGGGGTGCAGGCACATGGCTGCAGCCTCAGATGGAGTGAACTCCAGCTTCTGATTGGCTGATGTTAATTTTCCTTCAGTGGATATCATGGAAATAAAGGAAATCCGCCCAGGAAAGAACTCCAAGGATTTTGAGCGCGCGAAAGCAGTCCGCCAGAAGGAAGACTGCTGCTTCACCATCTTGTACGGCACCCAGTTCGTCCTCAGCACGCTCAGCTTAGCAGGTGCGTGCACGGTGTGTGCTTTTCTCCCTCCCTGGGTCTTCGTTCCCTTCCTAGAAAGTTCACTAGCAGGATGCTCACACCTGCCCAACCGCTAATGTGTGTTTAGGGTGTCATGGTTTTGAATCCTAACCCTGTCCCTTTCTAGCTGTGTGACTTTGGGTAAGCGACTCAGCCTCTCTGAGCCGCAGTTTACTCAGCTGTGAAACGGGGAGCCTAATAATGCCGACTCCACTGGCACGTGGAAAGGATTACGTTAGGGGCCTACCTGGCTCGTGCAGAAAGCTGAGGGCGGGTACAGTTTTCGTCCATCAGAGTCTGGCCTCTGCACCATTTATTCAGCTTAACTGATCCGAAGGAACTATCCTGAAATCTTCCACCTCACACATGTAAACATGCGTACGTGCACTTACAGTAAATGCATACATGCACACACACACGTGCACACACGTAGACACACGTATCTGGAGGTGAGATGCCAGGCCATCCCTCTGAATCCACCAGAAAGTCAAAGAGGCCTCTGAGCAGCCAGGAGAAGGGCTGTGAAAAAGCTCAGGCGCTTTGCTCAGGGGCAGAAGCTTGTAGCTGCCTTCAGGTCTAATCCCAGAATTTATTGACCTAGAACTTGATGTACAATCATGACTG
Source organism: Lipotes vexillifer (assembly GCF_000442215.2). Classification (NCBI taxonomy): domain Eukaryota; kingdom Metazoa; phylum Chordata; class Mammalia; order Artiodactyla; family Lipotidae; genus Lipotes; species Lipotes vexillifer. The sequence continues at coordinate 2,472,971 of NW_006779163.1, read as the reverse complement.
ACGAGAGAGAAAATAAGTAGCATTAAAAGTAGACCAAAGTGGGGGGAAACCATGAAAGCTGAGTAGCGTTAGAGACATTTAGTTTAGGGTCAGGTAGGGACTTCCCTGTTGGTCCAGTGGTTAGGACTCCGAGCTAACTGCAGGGGGCCTGAGTTTGATCCCTGGTGGGGAAACTAAGATTCTGTAAGCCATGCAGCATGGCCAAGAGAAAAAAAAAAAAGTGAAAAGACAACCCACAATATAGAGAAAAAAAAATGCAATTCGTATGCCTGATGAAAAGCATATCTAGAATATTTAAGAACTATTACAACTCAGTTATAAAAGACATATAATTTAGGGTCAGATGGGTCTCATTGGTTTGAGTTCTCATTCATGCTTGCATCAGGCATCTTTTGAGCATATGTCCTGTGCCAGGTTGTACTACATGTCATTGGGGCTGTAAAGAGGAATAAGACCCAGTTGCTGCCTTTAAGGAGCTCACAGTCTACTTGGGGAGACAGACGTGTGGACAGGAACCTAGAGTGCCCTGTGATAAGAGCAGTAGTCCAAACATAAGCGTGCTGCAGGAATACACAGTGCCTCATTCCCTGGAAGGCTTTGCGGAGGAGGTGACTTTTCAACTGGGTTTCAAGGCATCAGTAGGAGTTGGGATGAAAGAGGGAGGATGGTCCAGGGAGAGGACATTGCATGAGCCAGGGCTTGGAGGAGGGAAATTAGCAAGCTGGATGTAGGAAGTGTTGGGTGGCCGTCTGATTGATGGTGTGTAGCAGGAGGCAGAGATGGGGCAGTAGAGAGGGGCCCATGACTGTGTCCCTTCAGAGCTTTGTCCACGTAGCCCCCCCTGCAGGCTGAAGCCTGGGTGCTCTTCTTGGTAGGGAGGCCATGAAAGCCCAAGCAAAACGTGGAGCCCAGGATGCCAGGGTGATGTCTGGATCCCAGCTTCTTATTTACTGGCTCTGGGACAGGTCCCTTCACTCTTCTGAGCTATAGTTTTCTCCTCATCCACACGGGAAGAGTGAGAGCAGAAACCTCATCATGCTGTATCTAGACTAGCAGACTCCCTAGTTTGGAGATGTTTAATAACTGGACTAGTTGTTTGCATTGCCGTCTCCACTTTACTGATTAGGAAATGAGGCACAGAGAGGTTAAGTAACCAACTGAACATCACACAGCCCTGAAGCGGTGCACTGGGACTTGGCGATGATGCCAGGCTCTTAACTGGTACTTGTTGCCGCCTCCCTTACAGGCATCAGCATCACCTACTTTCCACCCCTCTCTCTGGCCTTGAAGGGAAACAGGGGAGATGCTCAGGTCTGCTCAGGATTGTGGTACAAGTTATCCCAGGTCTTGCCTCTTGTTTGTTAGCATAGGGCTAAAACTCTTTCAAAAAGTCACCGGCTTGTCACCCCTGCTGTAGGAGGCTCAGCATGGGCATATGGCCCCATCTGAGACGAAAAGTGGGTCCTAGGAACCAGCACAGGCTCCTCCCAGCCCCGTGGTCTGTGTGGGGCTGGGAAGGTGGGCCGGGTGTCCCTAAGCAGCGGTCTGTCTTCCCAGGGAGTAACAGAGCATTTCTGTCCCCTCACCTCTGCAGCTGACTCTAAAGAAGATGCAACTAAGTGGCTCTCTGGCTTGAAGATCTTGCACCAGGAAGTGATGAGCGCATCCACCCCCACCATCATTGAGAGGTGACGGTTTTGGCCTGTTCATGTCTGTGTTCGCTCACTCAGGCATTTATTCTGCTCCCTTTAGCCAATATGGTGAAAGAAAGAAAAAGGGAACATTGTGTCTTGGAGGCTCATTGAGTGTCCTGTATGCAGTAGGTGCCCATTAGTGGCTGTGGACTCTCCAGCATCTCACAGAAAAGCCTGTCTCCGTGCTGGGCCTTGGTCTTGGCCTGCTGGAGTGAGGAGCGCCCTGGGGCTGAGACAGAAGCTCATACTGATGTTGGGTTTGAGGGCAGGGCCCGAGGCTTGTTTCTTAAAGGGTTTAGGAAGAGGGATTAAGCTGACTGATCAAAGGACCTCAGGCGTGAGGCCCCAGATTTTCCACCTGCCGCTCCCTTTGGGTGGGATTGGTGTGTGAATTACTGTCCCTCCAGCAAACCAAAGCCCTCTGCTTTACACCATTTTCCTTACCAGCTTTTTGGGGATTAACTAATATCATCAGAGGGAATTGTCGGTTTAAAGATCACCAGCCTCTGTCAAAGGGGCCTCTTGGCTCAGCTGGGCCATTTCAGCCACAAGGAGAAACCGATTCCTCCCAAGTCGCCTGAGTTACAAAGTTGGAAAACCTTCACTTTGCGTTTCCAGTTTCCTTTGTCCCATCCTATAGAACTCACTTAGACTTGTGCTGTTTTCTAACGTTCTTTCTTTGTCTCAACTCTCTTCCCAGTTGGTTGAGAAAGCAGATTTATTCTGTCGATCAAACCAGAAGAAACAGGTAAGATTCGCTCACATTTTTGTAGTTTTCTCCCGATCGTTTTGGACTCGGATGTTCATTCTTTCTTTAAACATTCTGAGGGGGTTGGAGCAAGTTCTCTGCCGTGGAAAGCTCCTCATGAAGTTAGATTTGACTTACAAGGTGCCGGACACAGCGCTAGGTGGCGGGGGTCACGGTGACAGAATCTCCCCCCCACCCCCACCCCGTGCGGGACCTCACTGCGGTGGAAAATTCCAGTCCACCTGCAGAGGTGGCTTCTCTTTTGTGGAGCACTTGCAGCACGTGCTTTCGGCCTTCACGTGTGAGCCCCTTCTGTGTCCCGGGGAGAAACAGGGTCATCACGGTGCCTGCCCTTCCTCTGTGCTGGGAGATTGACCATCAAGAGGTAAACCCAGTTCAGTAGCGATGGTCGTCAGGGCTGGGTGGACGTGAGTGGGGCGATGTGATAACATGTAATTCAGTGTCCTTGACTGGTTCACTGAACAGCACGTCTTGGAGTGGTTCCCTGTCGGCACACACAGCGCTCCATGCCAGACATTTTTGTATCCGGTGCGGTTTGTCCTTGGATGGATGCAGTGTAATTCTCTAACTGATGAGAAATCATTTCCTTCTTCATGGACATGAAGTTGTTCCTGGTCCTTTATTATCATACCGTGAAAGCCTTCACATCTCCCTTTTTGCAAACTTAGGTGATGAGGGTATGAGCAGGATACATTCCCAGAAGAGGAATTCCAGCGGCCAGGTGTCCTCGGGTCTGAGATTTTTGTGAGAGGTGGTAGCGATTTCTATTTCTACCAACAGTGCAAGAAAGTACTTGTTTCACTATGTCACCAGAGTTTGACCTTTATTAATCTGATGGGTAAAAGGCAGCAGTGGATTTTGGCTTAAATTTGCGTTTCCTCGTTTATGGGCGAGGTTGAACATCCTCTCCATTTTTTTTCGGTTACGATCCAGTTCTTGTTAATAATGTAACGGTAAAAAACCACCATTTATTGAGCGCCCAGCATGCCAGGCACTGTACTAAGCACTTGACAATCAGTTGTATCATTTTAGCCTGACATCAGACCTCTCTGAAAGTTTTTAAATGTTTTTCCTTCCTTCCGTATTCTCCATCAGGAGGTGTCAGCATCATAAACGAGGCAACAAGTAGCCTCTACACCTCACCTCTCTTGTTGCTGAAAGTCTTTCCATCCCTCAGGCATTCTAGTGTCAGGCTAGTGTCATCCATCACTTGTTGATTTCAGAGCCTCTGTGGTCTCTTGTACACGTGCCCCTCGGGATGCTTTGCAGATGGTAACCAGGAAGCGGTGAAAAGTTTAGTGACGTTGTTAGGTCAGCCAGCAGCTCAGTCCGTGTCTCTGTCCGTCTTCCTTTCCCTCCCTCCTCCTCTCAGCCAGCGTTCTGTGGTCCCACACCTGGGCTCGGCCCGTGTTACGGAGGGTGGGTGAAACGAGGTCCCCGCGCTGGGGGGTTTTATGCACACTGGCCTCTTTCAGTCTCGGAGGTGGAGCCTCCCGTGACTGTTTCCCTTCTCTGTGGCTTTGGGGTGATTCACAGCTGAGGCTGGCACAGAGCTGAGAGAGGGAGCCCTCCTGGGCCCTCTCTCCACATGGTGGGGATGGCGTTGTTGATCTGCTTCTCCAACTTCTGTTGTCAAGAAGTGGGAGCCTCCCTCCAGGTCTCTCGCTCAGAATGGATTCTTGCAAGTCCTTTACAGGGAAGTCCTTTCCAGAACGTTCAGCAGCCAGCAAGTCTGTCTCTGGCCATGATTCCTTGTTCCTTGCTTGCCGTTCCCGCTCCCCGACCTCCCTTCCGCTTGGCAGAGCCCTGCTGCTCTGTCAACACGTGGAAAATCCCACCTTTCCTGTGGTTCTGGGAGGCCCAGAGGGAGTTTTTCAAAAGGAACTTGACCAAGGTGCCAATGAAAGGGCAACAGACTTCTGCCAGTCTCCCTCCTTTCCCGTCTCGCACAGTGGTCCCGTTTCCTGGAAGAAAACAAAGGAGCTGCAGCACAAAGGAACGAGTCTGGGGATGGGAGGCAGGATGTGGGCTGGCCCGGCTCGGGCAGTGTCCAGTCTCGGGTTTTTGTTGGCCTGAGCATGTTTCCCTTTTCAGCCTCTTGAGAGGCAACATGGCAGCAGCTGGCATTTGCTGAAGAGTCACTTTGTAACACCCGCCGTTCTGAGCACTCTCCTTACTTAGGGAACTGGGGAAAGCTTATGGAACGAAGGCTCTCAGGCTGGCGAGCTGGGCACCCTCTGGTCCATTTTATGAGGATACTGAGGCCAGGAGAGGTTAGATCACTTGTCCACAGCAACCTAGCCGGTCAGCTGTGGCTTAACTGATCACTAAGCTGGTAAAAGGCAGAAATCTTCCCTTCCCCACCGTGACCTCCTTTGACTGAAAATTATGTATTGGTTTCATTGTGGTGAAATATACATAACATAAAACTTGCCATTTTCAGTGTACGCTTCTGTGCGTTCATGTTGCTGTGCTGCCATCACCATCCGTCTCCAGAGCTCTACCCCTCTTGCAAAACTGGAGCTCTGTACCCATTTAGGCCTCACTCTATTACCCCCTCTGCAGCCGCTGGTAACCGCTGTGCTGTTGGGTTGCGGCCCAAAAGGTCGTTGAGGTTTTTCTGTAAAATGACATTTGACCACAACCCAATATTTTCTGTCTCTGTGAATGTGACTCCTGTGGGCATAAGAGTGGAAGGATGCTGCATTTTGTGACTGGCTTCCTTCACTGAGCATGATGTCTTCATGGTTCATCCACGTTACTGTAGCAAGTGTCAGAATTTCCTTCCTTTTTGAGGCTGAATAATATTCCACTATGTGCATATAACACATTGTGTTTATCCGTCCATCTGTCCATGGACCCTTACTCCAGGTGCTTCCACCTTTTGGCTATTGTGAGTATTGTTGCTGTGAATATGGGTTTCTAGTCTCTGCTTTCAGTTCTTTTGTGCATTACCCAGAAGTGGCATTGCAGGATCAAATGGTAATACTGTTCCATTTTTTGATGAACTGCCTACTGTTTTCCACAGCAGCTGCAACCATTATACATTCCCACCAGCAAGGCAACAGGATTTCATCTTTTTCTCACTTCCTTGCCAACACCTAACCTTCCTTCCTCCCTCCCTCCTTCCCTCCCCTCTTCCCTCCTTCCTTCCTTCCTCTCTCCCTCCCTGCCTTCTCCCCTCCCTCCAGCCATCCCAGTGGGTGTAAAGTAGTATCTCATTTTGGTTTTGATTTGCATCTTCCTAATGACTACAGATCTGAGCATCTTTTCATGTGCTTTTTGCCATTTGTATCTATTGTTTGGAGAAATATCTAGACAAGTCCTTTGCCCATTTAAAAATATCACATGGACTTTTTTTTTTTTAGATATGGTAAACAAGCCTATGTTTTATTTAATTTTAGTTTTTGGCCGTGCCGCAAGGCATGTGGGATCTTAGTTCCCTGACCAGGGATTGAACTGGTGCCCCCTGCATTAGAAGCTCAGCGGCTTAACTATTGGACCACCAGGGAACCCCCAAGCCTATGTTTTTTTGTTTTTCTTAAACATCTTTATTCGGGTATAATTGCTTTACAATGTTGTGTTAGTTTCTGCTATATAACAAAGTGAATCAGCTATATGTATACATATATCCCCGTATCCCCTCCCTCTTGCCTCTCTCTCCCACCCTCCCTATCCCACCCATCCAGGTGGTCACAAAGCACCGAGCTGATCTCCCTGTGCTATGCGGCTGCTTCCCACTAGCTATCTATTTTACACTTGGTAGTGTATATATTATTATGAAAGTAACTCATGTTCGTTATAGAAAATTTTGGAAATACTGAAAACTAGAAAAAGTTTGTGTGAATTTGACATGAAATGGTAGGCACGGTTTAACTCTGGGTACAGTTGTTTTCAGTAGATTTCCATCCTCAACTTTATTTATTGGTTTGTTGTTCATTTTACTTCATTAATATGTAACTACACATATGACTTTACGTTGTGTTCTTCTTTAACTAATTTTAAAATTTTGGAATAATGTTACATTTAGAGAAAAGTTGCAAAGATGGTACAGAGATTTCTCATATACCCCGTTGGCCAGTTTTGCCTACGGTTCACATCATTCATGTCAAAACTTGACAAACCACATTTGCTCTATGACTGTTAGGTAAACCCTAGACTTTATTGGAATTCACCATTTTTTCCACCAGTGTCCTTCTGGTCTTGGATCCCACCCAAGACCCCACATTGTACTTGGTTGTTCTGCCCCTTTGGTCTCCTCTAGGCTGTGACGGTTTCTCCGTCTTTCCTTGTCTTGCACGACCTTGACAGTTTTGAGGAGTAGGTCTCAGGTATTCTGTAACACCTCCCTCCACTTGTGTTAGTCGGATATTTTTGGCATGATTAGACTGGAGTTAAGGGTGACCTGAGGTTGTGTTTGGGAAGAATATCACGGAGGTGAAGGTCTTTTCCTTCACCTTGCTCAAGAGGTGCCTGCTTTCACCATGGCTTGTCAAGGGTGATGGAAACCTTGATTACCTGGCCAAGGTGGTGTCTTCCAGATCTCTCCTTTGTAAAGACCCCCCCCACCTGCCCCCGCTCTATTTTCTGGGAATCAGTCACTAAGTCCAGTGCACATGAAAGGAGGGGAAACTATTTTCACCTCACCTTAAACCATAAACATGTTTACATTTTGTTGCAACTCTTTGGGAACAGTATGAACGCCTACATTGTAATTCAACCAGTGGGATCTGATATTTGGCTTGAAAAGTTGCCTTTTGTTTGTCATTTAGTTCGTGTCCGGTTTTTCCTAATGTTCACAGTTTCACTGAATTGCGTTCAGAGGGAACGTTATGGAGCGACCCTCACGAGAAGCGTGTTTGGGGTCATCGTAGGATTCTCAGTCTTAGTGCCAGTCTGTCCCGTCGGCCGGACGCTCTCTGCTTTCTTAGAGTCTTGCCCCTCTTGTTGCTGTTCACACCGGTGGCGGCTCTTGAGGTCGGGGATCCGGCTGGTTCGGTCTTCGTAGTGTTGGTCAGATGAATGAAGCCCTCCCTCTTCATTCGTAGACATAGCGTCGTAACAAGGGACACCCAGAACGTTCTCACTTTGGAAGCTTTCCTTATAACATTTCCAGGCCTGGGGAGACTGAGTCAAAGGCATGAATCGTTTCACATTCATTTTGGCCAGGTTTCCAGAAACCCCCTCTTTTTGAGTCTTTAGAGTTTAGTTGCCTCTTACCTGGGAATTAGGTGCTAAGGTCAGTGCATTAGGTGAAAACTTCTTTGGTCAAAATACCCCTTGCGAAAGCCCCTGAACCTTCGGGGGTGGAGGGTGGTCCCTGGAATTGCATTTCTCGGGGTGAGGCTCACGGGCTGAGTCCTGCAGAGGGGCCAGCAGACGTACGGGCTGGGAGCAGGTTGTCTCTGTGGACATCTCTTTCCCGCTTTGCCCCTTGCCCCTCGGCATGTGACACTGACTTTGCATAAACCGAGTGTGCACTTCCTGTTCTCGCTCAGCCTGGCCTTCAGGAGGCGGGAGGGTCGGGCGTGCAGGTGGGAGGCAGGTGTGCGGTCCAGTTCTGTCTTCAGCAGGCATGCAAATAGGCTCCCTGCGGTCAGCAGTCCTGGCTCCAGCACGTCGGACAGCCTGGGGGGGCTTTACCCACAGAGGTGCGCTGCCTGTCCTGCAGAAGTTCTGTTTCACTGGGTCTGGATGGGGATCGTGAATTTGCACTTCTAACAAATTCCCAACTGATGTTGATAGTGGCGTTCCAGGGAGCCTACTTAGAGAAGCAGGCTTCTAGAGCTGCACTGTCCTCATGTGACTATTTAAAGTAATTAAAATTAAATAAAAATTTAAAAATTCAGTTCCTTGGTCGCCCTAGCCACATTGGACGGCCCCGATACAGAACGTTTCCATCATCCTAGAAAACTATTGGGCAGCACTGAGGTTTGAATCTCAGCACTAACACTTACTGGTTGTATGAGTTTGGGTAAGTTACTTAACTTCGCTGTGCCTTAGTTTCCTAATCTGTAAGAGAGATCATAGTTCCTACCTCCTGGGATTGGTTTGAAGATTCAGTGGGTTCATTTGTGACGAGTGCTTGGCCAGTGCCTGGCTTATGGTAAACACTAATGAATGTTTATTACTGTTACAAGAAGCCGGGGGTGGTGGAGGTGTTGGTTACCAGCCTCAGGGTGGCAGGTAAGTTTCCTGGGGCTGCCAACCTCAGTTGTTTGGTAAAGGCTGCCCCAGGGTGCAGTGTTGTAGCATCTGGGACCATGCCAAGCTGAGGAGGGAAGCTGACATGATTGTTCAGTGCCCGTGGAGAGGGGGTAGTTTTTGCCATCCCTCCCCAAAGGGATTGATTGCCCTGGTTCCCTAACGCACCGTCACAGGCTGAGCCTGCAGGAAGCAGAATCTGAGATGGGGCTTTGTGTGCAGGAAGCTTATGGGGAGTGTGTGCAGGTCCACACCTGTGAAGGCAGCTGGATTGTGATGCAGTCACAGTCATGGCCTCAGCCGGCCCCGTGGGGAGCTCCGGGGAGGCCCTGCAGAGCTGTGTTGAGTTACGGCCAGAGGGCAGACCATGATCTTGGCTGAGATCTGACGACAAGTCCTGGACGGGGAGAGGGGTGAAGTTGGGAGCTGCTGGCTTCCTACCCACCGGCAGCTCCACGGGCCAGTCCTGGTCCACGTGCCCAGAGCGGGGAGTGAGGGCGCGGCACGGGGAGTGGAGTGGAGTGGCTAGTCCCTGCGCAGGAGCCCAGAGAAGCCCTCTGGCCCCCACCTTTACCTGGGGGCTCAGTTGCTCCACTGTAAGGTGGCACCTTTGGAGCCGGTGGGCTCAGATGCCCCAGTGCTGATTCTCGCGCCCCCGGGCCCTGTGTTTGCTCCACTGGCCCCGGGCAGCTGCACTGGCTCCCAGCTCCCCAGTCCCTTTGTTCCTGGGTGTGGAAAGGTTTCTTGGCCCCGTTTCTGCCTGGAAGTTCTGGGTTCCCCAGGGGACGCTGATCTCTTCCTTGGTCCTGGATGAGCCCCCTTGGCTACCGGCTAGGCCAGACCCTCTCCCTGCCTCGTTTTATAGCGCCATCCCCCCGCCACTCCTCGCTCTTTATACTGCCCTGGCCAAGCTCTTCGGGACACCCCGGGGGCAGGGTCCGAAAGGGGGTCTCAGCCAGCCTGCTTGCTTCTCTGCGCGGCCAGCCCCGCCGGGCCTGCCAGGGGCTTTGTGCTGCCCTCACCGTCTCTCTGGGAAAGCCCTGGGTGCTGGCCCCAGGAGTGGTGGGAGGTGGGGAACACATGGCCCGTAAAGGTCTCCCACGTTAGGGAGGCCGTTAGATGAGAGACAGGGATGCTGGAAGTGGGGACACTGGGGTGGCCAGGAGTCCTCTTGGCGGTCTCCCGGGGCAGCTGCCGAGTGTGGCCTGCTGCTTCCTCCCGGGGGTGCTGGCAGAGGCCGAGTAGACAGCGTGGCGGAAGCTGGGCCGTTTCTGCCCACAGCCCGGGCAGACTTCCTTCCTGACCACGCACAGCCCCTTTCTAGTCTGACGTCTCCAGGAACGCAGAACAGTTTTCTCTGGCCACACCAGAGGCCGCCCAGACCACCCTCTCTCGCTCTGCCGGACACTTGGCTCTGCAGCCACGAGGATCTGGATCTCATGCCCTTGACCTGCCACCCTCCGTCACTGTTCGTGGCGTTCCCTGAGAGGCTTCAAATGCAGTGGTTACAGGCAGACCCGGAGGCAGGCTGCACTGGAGTCCGCCTCCGCCGCGTGCTAGCACCCAACGTCTCTGAGCCTCGGTTTCTTCACCTGCCGCATGGAGTGATAATGGTGCCCACCTCCTCAGGTTGTCAGACCAGCTCCGACCTTGAGCCGTATACCCTGCCCCCATCCCCGTTGCCTGTTCTGAACCCTGGGGCTCGAGAATGCATACTGTGTTGGGGGTCAAGTGTAGCGAGGGCCGAGGTGACGTCATTGCCTGGAGATCCCCGGGGCAGCCTGGCACATAGTAGGTGTTCAGAGAAGGTTGGCTCCTTCCCCTGCCTGTCTCTGGCCTTCAGTGACCTCTTCTTGGCTGGAACCCCTGTGACATTTCGCATCTGCCGAGGTTATCCGACACCATTTCTGCCCTCACTGCGAATCTCCAGCGTGATCCGTGTCCACGGCCATCCCTGAAGGGTGGAGACCAGCCTTGCACATCGGGTGTCTTGATCCCAGAGTCTCTGTTCCCAGTTAGTGCTCACTAACAGCTGTCGGCGGGTCTTCTCATAGAGATGGGAGCTGACGGGAGTAGCCAGATCCTCCACGCTTGACATCCCTCAAGGCTGACGGGGCTGGTGTTCCCCTCTTTTGCAGCATCAGCCTCCGAGAGTTGAAGACCATCTTGCCCCTGGTCAACTTCAAAGTGAGCAGCGCCAAGTTCCTCAAAGATAAGTTCGTGGTAAGTTTTGTGTCTCAGCCTGGCGATTTTGTGAACCCAGGGCTACGTGTGCCTTTCCCGTGAAGCCACTACGTGCCTTTGAGCTCCACTGAGTGGCACCCAAGGAAGTCCCCCGCCTCCAGATTCATCCATCTTAGTCCGGACAGAGGGATTGTGTGAAGATCTTAGGCCCGTGTTCTCAGTCGTGGCAGAGGACGTCATCCACGAAGACCATGTTCACCGAGCTGCTTGACTTGGGACGTTTCCACCAGTCCAACTTTCCCTTTCCCTCACTACCCCACAGCCTGTTTTCCTTTTAATAATATGAACACATGTGTTTCTTCTGGAAAATATTATGGAAGATTCCTTATGCAGGTTGCCAGGGATGTGGCATTTTGTATTCAGGTCCTGATAGCGTAGTTGTCGGAGGCGACTCTTCTTGCCCTTCCCCTCTCCTCGCACCCACCCCTCCCTTCATCCACTGATCCTTCCTCCCACCCATCCTCCCATCCCTCCATCCCTCCTTCCACCCATCATTTAATTTGTTTATGTTCTTGTGTAATTAAGCCGTTGGTAGATCTGGGCCGGGTCATTCCATGAGTGATGGGGTAGTGTAGGTCAGGTGGGGCTCTTCTGAAGGGTGTAAGGATGGAGGTGAGCCATAGGCATTCTTTCTGGCCTTCAGAGAGATATTGATTCTCATCAAGGCACCCAACAACACTCCAGCCCAATAGTCCCGGCTGGTGGACTCACAGGGGCATGTCGCAGGATTCCTCAGCTGGAGAAGCCCATTCATTTTTATACCAGTGGAGCTCCCGGAACAGTTAACCCACTTTATGGCTTATCAAGCCATCTTTTGGCCCACCCCCACCGCTCGAACTAGTCCAAGAAGGCAAAACCAGAGAAGGGTGGGGACTGACAGAAGAGAGATGGGAGAGGCATTTACCACTGAGTGCCATGTAGTTGGAATTTTGTTCCTTATCAAACCTTTATCAAGCAGGTGCTACGTGGATGTTATCTGGTTTGGTTTCAAGGAAGTCCGAGGAGGGTAATGGTGGTTCTTCCATTTTGCAGATGAAGAAACAGAGGGTCTGAGAGGGTCAGATGATTTGCCCAAAGCTGTTAAGCCATTCAGGGGACAGACCTTGACTGGAGTTGAGCTCTGTTAATTCTAAGGGCTCGGTTCATTTTCTTATGCTTTTAAAAATGACTTATCTGTACATACCCTATAAATATGTCTAGATTTGAAAGTGTCTTCTGCCCCCAAAAGGAGGAGTTCTACATTATGGCTCTTGGAATTCTGGCTGAGATCCTTCCCTTCTGGGGAGTCAAGGGAAGGATCTTACCAGGGATCCCTGGTGGGTATGTTCTCCAGGCAGATAAATTAGGAAACTTGTGGACAGTTGGGTTCACAGGAATGCAAGTTTGATTTTAACCAGCGTTGTAGCAGAGCCATGGCATTTCTGTGAACAGGGAAGAGGCATTCTTGTGGTGGACAAGAAAAATCGTGTGGTCACTTTTTTTATATATTTACAGGAAATAGGCGCACACAAAGATGAACTCAGCTTCGAACAGTTCCATCTCTTCTATAAAAAACTTATGTTTGAACAGCAAAAATTGGTAAGATGATTCCTTTTTTCCCATTCACTTTTTGAAGGTTTTGATAGTCTTATTTGGCCTTTTACTTTTAAAACTTGAAGTATAGTTGGTGTACGATATTATATGAGTTACAGGTGTACAATATCGCGATTCACAATTTTTAAAGGTTATCCTCCATTTATAGTTATCATAGAATATGGGTTACAGTCCCTGTGTTGTACAGTGTATGCTTGTAGCTTATTTTATATGTCATAGTTTGTACCTCTTAATCCCCTCCCCCCTATCCTGCCCCTCCTCCCTTCCCTCTCCCTACTGGTAACCACTAATTTGTTCTCTATATCTGTGAGTCTGTTTCTTTTTTTGTTATATTCACTAGTTTGTTGTATTTTTTAGATTCCACGTGTAAGTGATATCACATAGTATTTGTCTTTCTCTGTCAGACTTATTTCACTTAGCATGATACCCTCCAAGTCCATCCGTGTTGTTGCAAATGGCAATTATTTCATTCTTGTTTATGGCTGAGTAGTATTCCAGTGTGGTGTGTGTGTGTGTGTGTGTGTGTGTGTGTGTGTGTGTGTGTGTGTGTGTGTCTATATATCTGTATATCTATCACATCTTCTTTATCTGTTCATCTTCTGGTGGACACTTAGGTGGCTTCTATATCTTGACAGTTATTAATCATGCTGCTGTGAACATTGGGGTGCATGTATCTTTTTGAATTAGTGCTTTTGTTTCTTTCAGATATATACCCAGGAGTGGACGTGCTGGGTCACATGGTAGTTCTACTTTTAGTTTTCTGAGAAATCTCCATACTGTTTTCCACAGTGGCTGCATCAGTTTATATTCCCATCAACAGCGTAGGAGGGTTTCCTTTTCTCCACACCCTCCCCAGCGTTTGTTATTTGTGTTCTTTGTGATGATGGCCATTCTGATTGAGTCTGAGGTGGTATCTCATTGTGGTTTGGATTTACATTTCCCTGCTGATTAGTGATGTTGAGCATCTTTTCTTGTGCCTGTCGGCCATCTGCATGGGTCAGATGATTCTTGAGCAAATGATCGAATGATGTTTTTGTTTCCCCTGTGTTTCAAAGTCCGGCATGTTCCTAAGAGACCCATGAGAAGTGTTCTGTCTCCCTTCTAGTCAAGGAAATACCAAGTGGGAATGGCAGTGACATCGTATTTTCATCTATTAGATTGGCAAAAGTTTTAAATGTTATAGAGCTATGGGGACAGTGTGGGGAAATGGTGCTCTCATACCTTCGCGGTGGGAATATGAGTGGCCGTCAGTCTGATTGGAATTTAGTCTGAGCCTATTAAAGTAAAAAAAGTTCTACTAACTCTATCATCTTGTTCTGGAAGGAAATTTACCAAATTATTAATAGTAACTTGTCTCTGGGTTGAGGGATTTTTGTGTGTTGTTCTTTTTATACTTTTATTCCTTGTTAATGAGAATATGTTTTTCGATTAAGATAATATGCTATTGGGACTTGCCTGGTGGCGCAGTGGTTAAGAACCCGCCTGCCAATGCAGGGGACACAGGTTTGAGCCCTGGTCCGGGAAGATCCCACATGCCACGGAGCAGCTAAGCCCATGCGCCACAACTACTGAGCCTGTGTTCTGGAGCCCGCGAGCCACAACTACTGAGCCCACATGCCACAACTACTGAAGCCCGCGCACCTAGAGCCTGTGCTCCGCATCAAGACTAGCCCCCGCTCGCCGCAACTAGAGAAAGCCCGTGGGCAGCAGCGAAGACCCAACGCAGCCAAAAATAAATTTAAATAAATAAATTTATTTTAAGAAAGATAATATGCTATTTTAAAATTAAATTAAGATGTGCGTACATTTTGACCTGACAGTGGCATTTTGGGGCCTCCGTTTTAGAGAAATGAAAGCACTGAGACCTAAGAGTGTATCACTAGACTGTTTATTGCAGCATTACTTATGCTGGCAAAATACTTGGGAGCCATCTGAATGCCTCTCAGTAGAGCAAAAGCTGGGTAAGTTATGGTCCATCCATACTGTGTGACACTGTGCAGCTGATTAAGAAGCCTGAGTCCGTTGTGTTTCTGTCCATCTGGAGGGATGTTCATGGTATTTTGTGAGGAAAACCAGCTGCAGATTCACGCAAGGAGCTAGGTCTGATTTTTTGGTAACAAACAGTACCTCTCCTATATATGTTTGTGAGTGTTTTTATGAACAAGGAGAAGGTATGGAAGAGTATACACACCTCACATTTAATGGTTTTTTTTTAAATAGATTACTGTGGTTTAAATTTATTTATTTATTTATTTTTGGCTGCGTTGGGTCTTCGTTGCTGCATGTGGGCTTTCTCTAGTTGTGGCAAGAGGGGGCTGCTCTTCGTTGCGGTGCGCAGGCTTCTCCTTGCGGTGGCTTCTCTTGTTGCGGAGCATGGGTTGTAGGCACGCGGGCTTGGTAGTTGTGGCAGGTGGGCCCTAGAGCGCAGGCTCAGTAGTTGTGCACGGGTTTAGTTACTCCGTGGCCTGTGGGATCTTCCCGGACCAGAGCTCGAACCCGTGTCCCCTGCATTGATTGGCAGGTGGATTCCTAACCACTGCACCACCAGGGAAGTCCCTCATATTTAATGTTGATCTTGTGTATGTCCTGGAGGGATTTGGAAAGATGCTCAAGAGAGGTAATTAAATTTGTCTTTGCACCACTCCGTTTTCAACTTGTTCCAAGTAGCACATTACTTTTGCAATTAAAAAAAAAAAAAGTCCCATAAAGCATAAGGCTTAAAAAGGGAGGCATTCAGTTCAGTGCAGGGAGTGGCATGCCTGGTGGGTGGTTACTGCTGTTACTGTTGGAAAAGGGCTTTGCAGGAGGCCGAGGTGGGTCCAGAGCAGAGCCGCGAGGGAGCAGAGAGTGGGTAGGACTTGCAGCAAGACGGATCTGCTTTCTTCGGCTGTGTGATCTTGGGCCAGCCACTGAACACTCCCAGCCTCGGTCTTCTCATCTGTGCAACTGGGGCTATGATTCCTGCCCCACCGGGCTCTGTGGAGGACTGACGAGGGACTGGAGGTCAAGAGTGCAGGCATTTTAAAGTGATGAGTGTGAAAGACAGTTATCAGCTGCCTTCTGCCAGCCTAGACCTCTTGATAGGTGACCACTGGCCTTGGGACTTCGGATGTATCTGAGGTAGAGAAATGGGAGAAGCATTTCTTGTCTGCCTAGATTGGGGCAAAATACATTATTTCATAGAGTAAAAGATTCAGTTGCAGTGTGTTCACTTTTTCACGCAAGTGATAATTAGTTCTTGGTTTGCCAAATAGAGTAGAAAGATCATAGGCTTCGGAGGTTGAAAGACCTGTATTCCAGCCCCAACTTGACTTCTAACTGACCAGGTGATTTGGGGGAAAGCCATCTTTTCCCCCGTCACTCAGCCTCCTCTGTAAAATGAGGGTATTAAATCAGGTCGTTGGTTATACAACTTTAAAGCTATCTAACCCCGCTCCCCTTTTTTGCACGAAACCTTAATTAAGAAAACTGCTGCATAAAAGCTGATCAGAACACTTTTTACATTAAAATCTATATCTTTCATTCATAATCAATTCTTGAGAGGAATGAAAATGTTGTGATGATAGTATATAAATGAAATCCAGATTAATGACAATTGCTGTCCTAGGCAGTTGACCAGGACTGAGAAAAACCTGATTCACTCAAGATAAGTAGTTGCAAAAAACAGGTTTTATAATCGTTTGTCTGGAAATTTCAAGATACTGTCTCATCAGGCAGAGAGCAGGCGAAGCTTGGGAATAAGGTTCCCATAAAAGCTGTCGCATCTGCCAGTACAGGTTACCCACCACTGATGGTCTCCACCGTGATAAAATTCCATATAAGAGCACTTTTCATTGTGGTTCTTTCTAAAGCTCATGTATGTGTGTTTGAGAGGGAGAAGGAAGGGAAAGAAATTTGAGTCAGATTTCTGCAGAATCCCTGAGTCCTCTGGGGGTACCCTAGATGGCCCAGTTTGGGGGAAAAACATCTGTACGTACCAGAGGTTACCCTGGTGGCCAGAATGCCACATTCAGCCAGCATTCGGTTGTACTTGGCCTAATGGTTTAAATGTTTTTTAAATGAATTGCCTACATTTAAAACTTGGGAGATTTCTTATTACGATCCAGATTTTTCACTTCTCTTGGGAAAAATAAAAATCGAGGTCTGGCTATATTTGGCAACCTCTGAGCGGAGGGAAGCATGCTTTCTCTGGTTTGCCCCAGCCCTTCCCCCAACCCCCATCCAGCTCTCTCTGCTAATTTATGTCACATACCCCGTCCCTAAGACCTTCTGGGTCAACTGCCTCTCCATCACTGGAGGGTAGAACTGTCCAGTCTGGCCACTGCATATTTGAATTCAGTGACTTGGAATTTGAATAACAAAGCCCCAGGCTCTATAGATAGTTACTGGCCAACTTGAGAAGCCTCAGTGCTTTTGCGTAGGTAAATGCTTCTCCCTTGTCAGCATATCATTTACTTACTGAGCTCCTCACTGGAAGCTCAGGGCAGAGAAAAGCATTACCTCTGTGCTGTTAGGGGCGCAGCTGGCTTTCTTGGGCTTCTTGGGGAGACAGGGCCATTCATGGTGATTGATGATGCCCAGACCTAAATCCGGGGAGTGGGGTCGTGCTTATCAGTAGCTCTAGGTTTCCAACTTGAAGTTGCCAATCCCTCCTTGTGTCTAACCACCCGCTGACGTTGCTGCTGTGAAGCCTCAAAGCTTCCAAAAGTTTGGCAGCAGCAGGAAGATAAGAAATTTAATTCCATGTGTGTCCCCCTGGGCGGGGGGTTATACCTCTAACTAGGCTGTCGTAACAGTATTGTGAATAAAGATCAGAGCTAACATTTCCTAAGTGTGAACTCTGTGTTGGGCGCTGTGCTGTGTCTTACATATATTGAATTCTCCTGGCAACCCTGTGGGAGAGGTACTGCTATTATCCTCAATTGGGGGATGAACTTGCTGACACTCGGGTTACTCGCTGGAGGTCGTGAGGTTAGTAAAGCTGCAGAGCTAGAATTTGAGTTCTCCTGTGCTCAGCTTCACTGCCCACCCGCTGGTACACTTCTTTTTAATTTTTTAAACTTTGGTATAAAGGGAAATTTCAGACAGAGACAAGCAGAGATAATAGTATAACAAACCCCCAAGCACCTGGCAGCCAGTTTTCAGCAATGGTCAACTCATGGTCACCTTATTTCATCTATGCCCTTACCCGCCTCCCTCTTCTCAGATGGTTGTGAAGCAAACCTAAGACCTTGTGTTTTTTCTTCCTTCAATATTTGAATCTAATACCCAGCTTCATCACTGCTACTTTGCTGCCTCCCCAGCAAACCTGTGAAGTCCCCCCTTGGTTACTGGACGCTGGGGGTCTGGCATTTACAGGCCCTGATTATAAGTGAAGATGGCTGACTAATATCACTCTTGTTCTCGGCCCAGGACTGGAGTTTCAACCCCATGGGATTAGGTGGTTGGGTTACTGTTGATTCATCTGCTTTTACCCCCTGCCGTTTTACATGCTCTATTCTTGCTGCCCTCTAGTAGATTAGTATGGAAATGCGTTAGGGTTCCGTACTACTTATGTATTGCTTACGCATTATGTGTACGAGTTCCGTATTGCTGGCATGTACATAACAGTATTACCACGATGCACGTTCTCTCTCTCAGTTTCTGGGGCTCAGGCATCCAGGCGTGCCTTAGGCTGAATTCTCTGCTTTGGGGTTTCACAACAAGCTGCATTTAAGATTTCCACTGAGGCTGTGCTCTCATCTGAGGCTCAGATGAGAAAAGATCGGCTTCCGTGCTCATGTGGTGATAGCAGCATTCAGTTCCTTGCAGTTGTAGGACTGAGGGCTCCAGCTTCTTGTTGGCTGCCCGCAGCTCCTAGTGGCTGCCCACGGCTTCTCCATGTATGGGGCTCCCTACATGGCTGTTTGTTTCCTCAAAGCCAGCAAGACAGGTTCTCCAAGCATATAAAAACATCATCATGTAATCATATGCACATAACTGTGTACCTCCATTACCTTTGCAAGTTACAGGGATAAGGCAAGGGTTTGCGTACCAGGAGATGGGGCTCCTGGGGCCGTCTGTCCACCATGGGTTCCCATGAACCCAAGTCTGAGTCGCTCTCCAGCAGCTCACAAATAATCAGTAATCGGCTCACAAATTATGTCCAGTGCAGTTGAAAGAACAAATGTCTTCCCAGCCTTGCAAGGTGCCAGGGAACATAAACACACACAGCTCTCTGCCATCCCATTACTATCTATCCCACTGGGGTCTGAATATAGGTGATTTCTGTTGCTTGTTTGCCTGTTAAAGTAGAAAACAACTCTGCTATAATTTAAGGTGGCACTGATTTTCCTTTAGCATTGCTTTTGGCTAGGAGCAGTGTTAAATTTCCTGACCGTCATGGGGTGACGGTGGCTATCCTAGATGGTTGTTGCGAAGATTAAAAGAACTGGTAGAAAAAAAAAAACAACTGAAAGGTCTCAGTCACCCAGCAGCGGGTCTGGCGTGCAAAGCTGCCCTCAGAGCGTCGTATCTGCTGTCACGGTCAGCCTGTCTTTTACGAGGCAGAATCCCCCTGGGAGGAGGTGAGGGCAACTGGCCTCTGGTGCGCTTGCTCTCTGTCCTGTTTCTAAAAGATCATCTTGGACACGGAAGCAACCTAAATGTCCATCGACAGAGGAACGGATGACGAAGATGTGGTCCATATATACAATGGAATATTACTCAGCCATGAAAGAAGAATGAAATAATGCCATTTGTAGCAACGTGGATGGGCCTAGAGACTATCATACTCAGTGAAGTAAGTCAGAAAGAGAAAGACGAATATCATACGATATCACTTATATGTGGAGGCTAAAATATGGCACAACTGAAGTTATGTGTGAAACAGAAACAGGCCCACAGGCGTAGAGAACAAGCTCGTGGTTGCCAAGGGAGAGGGGGGGGGGGAGTGGGGGAGGGATGGACTGGGACTTTGGGATTAGTAGATGCAAACTGTTATATAGAGAATGGACAGACAACGAGGTCCTACTGTATTAGCACAGGGAACTATATTCAGTATCCTGTAATAAACCATAATGGAAAAGAATATATAGATATCTATATAGATATATGTATATAACTGAATCACTTTGCTGTACGGCAGAAATTAACACAGCATTGTAATCTTCAGTAAAATAAATTTTTAAAAAAAGACCATCTCAGTCACAATCAGTGGATTTCCCAGCATGTCCTTTGATATCTCATGTACTGAAGCAGAAGACTAGGCAGCCCTCGACAGGAAATTGGTTTCTGATATCGGGATACATTTTACTACAAGCAAAGTAATGCATATTCAGTCCGTAAAAGTTGGGAGTGCATTATAAAATAAAAAGGAAATTAGAATACCTGCAAGCCTACCCATGATTATACCTACAATTACACGTTCAGTAAGAAGTTTGATGTTTACTCTTCCAGATTTTCCCTGGGTGCGAGCGTGTGGGAAGAGAGCGACTGACCTTCTGTCATATGTTGGTGGAGGAGTCTAGGGCGTATCACAGGCTCTCCTAATCAGTGGTCAGGGGAGAGAAGGGTCCCCAGTGCAGAAGTTAGCAGTGAATCTGGTCAGCTTTCCTCTCACTGTAGTTTGTCCCCACGGCCGCTTCACATGACCGGCAAAGCGCAGAGACTGTTTAGGGCAAGTTACAGCCCCAGAGGATGTGATCACCCACAACGATGTGGGAAGATGCAATTCCCTGACCTTAGGTGGACCTCGGGGCCTCTGGGCCATCATTTCTGTCCCCTCCCTTTGGCGTAGCCCCTTCCCTTGTCTAGCTGGTAACTGCCTCTTCTGAGGACCAGAAGTCATAGGTTACTTTTCCCTGTAGCCTTTTTTTTAAAAAAATTTATTTATTTTTACTTTTGGCTGCGTTGGGTCTTCGTTGTGGTGTGCGGGCTTCTTATTGCAGTGGCTTCTCTTATTGCGGAGCACGGCGCGCGGGCTTCAGTAGCTGTGGCGCACGGGCTTCATTGCTCCGCGGCATGTGGGATCTTCCCGGGCCAGGGCCTGAACCCGTGTCCCCTGCATTGGCAGGCAGACTCCTAACCACTGCGCCACCAGGGAAGCCCTCCCTGTAGCCTTTTAATTTAACTTAATTTTAATTTAATTTAGTTTCCCTGTAGCCTTTTACTTTTCCCCAGAGAAATTAATTTATTATTTTAGTCATCCATTCAATAAATGGGTGACTCAAGAAGGCACAGTGGTCAACTAAACAGACGTCACCCTGACTTACTGAGCCTTTATTGGGGTCGCAGGGCATCAGAGGTGTTGCCCAGAGTCACAGAGGGCTGAATGCCCTGGCGTGGTAGGATTTGGCCATGTAACCGTACACGCTAATGTGAAGATAAATTAATTGCTGCCTCCCCTGTGTGCTCATAGTATCTAGAGCGTTCTGCCCTTGTTGCTAGGATGTTGTCATTTATATTATGTGCCTTTGCACATACTGTGTGGGGCAGTGGCGATTGACCAGAGTGGACCTGGGTTGAAATTCTGGCCCCTTGACGTTCTCGGTATATAACCTTGGAACAATTATGTGTGCTCCCTGAGCCCATTTCTTGGTTCTGAAACGGGGTTTATTTTACTGCTTTCCTAATAGGATTGGCACAAGGAGTAACTGAGGTCGGGGCTGCCCTGCATCAGCTCGCAAACATTGCCGTGTCCGTTTCCCACGGCGGCCGTAACAAAGGACCCACAACTGAGTGGCTTAAAAGAGCAGAACTTCATTCTCTCACAGTTCTAGAGGTGAAGTCTGCAGCCAGGTGTGGGCAGAGCCACACCCCTTCTGATGGCTCCAGGGGACCATCTGTTCCTCGCCTCTCTGCAGCCTCTGCCATTTGCTGACCATCCTGGGTGCTGCTTACCTTGTAGGCATGCCTCTCCAGTCTCTGCCTCCATCATCCCATGGGCACCGTCGCTCTGTGTGTCCGTCTGCAAATCTCCCTCTTTGTAAGGACTCCATTCATTGGATTAGGGCCACCCTAATCTAGCATGACCTCCACTTAACTTGATGGCATCTTCAAAGACCCTGCTTCCAAATAAGGCTGCATTCACAGGTGGTGTTAGGACTTGGACATGTCTTTTGGGGGGCGCAGTTCTACCCATAGCACATGCTGCACATTCTTCCATCTTTAGAACATCCTCCCGACACACGTCCCCCTTCCGGCTGCCGCCCCATTTCTCTGACCCTGTAGGGTCACCTATTCCAGGAGTGCCACCTACACCACCGTCTGCACTTTCTCCCCTCCCTCCACCTCTGGAGCCCATTCCGGTCATGTTTCCATGCCTCCTACCCCACAGCAGTTCACCTTGTCACATCACCGTTGACCTCCGCCTTGACAAGTACAGTGGTCCACCCTCTGGTCTTTGTTTTGTTCGCTCCGTGGCATGTGACCCACGTGACAGTTGGCCACTCTCTCCTTGATATTGTCGCTTGGCTTTTCGATGCTGCACTGTCTTCCTTCTTCTCGTACCTCGCCGTCTGCTGGCTCTCAACCTCCTTGGCTGGGTCTTCAGTTTCTTGGCGTCTGATGGTTGGCATGACCCAGGTGAGGCCGGTGCCTAGCTGGCAAGTGCTGATACCAGTTGTTAAACTAGTTGCTGCCAGAGGGAGCTGGTGACTACCCTCTGCCCCAGCAACCCGCTGGTCCCCAAGAGTCTGGAGTGGACCCCACGGGGGACCATCCAGTTCCCGTCAGCTCCTCGGCCAGCCCCCTGCTCACACGCACTGGCGTGTCCTCAAGCATCTGTGGCCAGAGATGGTGAGGGACAGCTTTCCCTGCAGTTACGCTGGCACCCAGGCGGAGAAACGCCCAGTACCCGCTGCACCCCCAGAATGGCCTCCCAGCTGCTTTCAGGAAAAGACCCGCCATGCTATTGCTGTTTTTTGTACAACCCTACCCAAAACTCAGTCCACAGAACTCTTGTCTTATCTGTTTACTCTTGGTGTGATCCTATCTGGTTCCCCGGCTTCAAATAACATCTTTATGCTGATTACTCCCAGAAACGTATGTCTCCGGCCCGCACGTCTCCCCTGAATGCCAGACTCCCCTGCCAGCTTGCCTCGCGTCTCACACTAGAATGTCCAGAAGAGGTGGCGTGATACTCAGCACCGCCCCCCATCTCCATTGCCGTGAACCCATACCTGGCCGCCCCATTGGGAGAGCCCAGGAATCGTCTTGATTCCTCTCTCCCACTTCCCATGACCCCTGCCCCCGCCAGTGCATTATGCCCATCTCCTAACATATCCTCAGGCAGCTTGGCCTTTGAATTCTGAGAGAACTGGGTTTGCTTCCATGTGTGCTACCTGAGTGCTGAGCCCTGGGCTGGTCATATTTGCCTCTTCGATTTTAGCGCGTTCTCTGCCCTGCTCTGCACCCCGAGGGGCTGATTCTTACAAAACGAGTTCCCAGGCACCTCTGCCTCCAGGGGGTTCAGCAAGTGGGGTGACAGGAGATTGCAGGCAGAGGAGTGGGGAAGCTGAGGTGTTGCTCCCTGTCTTTCCTGGCTCTGGAGCATCTCCACAGTAGAGGCACCTCCTCCTGCATCCCAGCTCCTCATGTAGCTGAACTGGGGTGCAGCTTTTTCTGTACATCATTGCAAGGCAAGGCAAGGAAGGGGCTGGCTTTAAGTAAGGACCGCGTGGAGTGGACAGTTGAAGGGGGGTCACAGATGGCCTTTCTCCAGATGTAGGGAA
>NW_006779163.1:2444652-2449573 GCF_000442215.2 Lipotes vexillifer | reverse complement strand
ACAGTGGAGGGGGTGTCACAGATGGCCTTTCTCCAGAGGTAGGGAAACCAGTTTCGGGCTTTGGGTTTGGAAAGGATCTGGCCTTAAGCACCAGATTGACCCAGTGATCTAAGGGCCAAATGGCTCCAGATAACAAACAGCTGGCACTGCCTAGAATCCCTTTTCTTTTTAAAAGAAATAGCCATGCTGTAAGTGACACGTAAACGAAAAGGAGGTACTTCTAAGTCATTCTAAAAGAGTGACTCCTAATCATTTTTGGTGACCTACTTCTTTGAGATGCTCATTAACGCTATGGGTCATCTTTCCAGGAAAAAAAAGAAAAAAGCATATTTGCACAGACTTATGCAGATCTCCTGATTCTTCCCAGGGGCCTTTGGATACCTCTTCTAGAACATAGAGTTTCCACGTCATCCTGGAGTGCAAGCAGTCTGGCAAGAGGACTTGGGGAATCTAGAGCAGGAGTTGTTTTATATCATTAGCATTTGTAACCTGCCAGGGGCTACATTTCCATCTGTGCCCTGAATTACTCAAACGCTTAGCCGATCGCAGTCTCATTAAAGATTATTTCAGTGATGCTACCTAGCCAGAAATAGACGCAGTATGGGTGTGCCTGTGTGTGGCGTGTGAGTGTGTGCATGCATGCACGCGTGCGTGTGCATGTGGAAAATGCCTGGCCAGTGAGTGGAGGCTGGGGGTTGGGGGACCCCAGGCCTTCCTGGTGGAGGAGCTCGCCATCCTTCCATCAGTGGTTGGGAGATCAGTGGGCCATGAAGTGTAGGACCAGAGCTGTCGAATATTTGTTTCTTTCTCTTGAATTCAAGGATTAGAAATGAGCTCATTGAAATATTAAGGATTGGAAATGTACCAGTGAGGGTGCAGAAAAGGGTGTGCGTTCTCTGGTGGGCCTGCTGGTCAGGACAGCTCTTTTGGAAGCAATTTGGTGAGTCTGCCAAAGTACACACCCCGTGTCCAGGCGCTTTCCTGCCCAGGAAACTACCCAGTGGAAATGCTGGCACAAGTGGACAAAGATATATATTTATGAACATTCTTTGTAGGACTGGATATAATAGCAGAAAATTGAAAGACAGACATGTTATGGGATACAGTGTGGGTTTTGAAGGTAGTGAGGTAGGGCGATTTGAGGTTGCTGAATAATGCGTAAAGCTTGAAACAACAGCAAAAAGTTGGGAGACATAGATGTAATATAATATGATAAGATAGAATTAAATGAATATCCATAAAACAAACTCGAGACGGAGACCTGCCAAATTATCGAGTGATTGCTTTTCAGGAAAAAGACTTTGCAAGGGGTGAGGAAGACTTCCACCTTTTGTGTAAAGATGTAAATATTTGAACATTTGCAAGTCACATAAATGACAATGATAAGTTTTTAACAACAAAAAAATCTGTTTATTTGCAGTAAGTGGCTCGACTTGTCTAACGTTCTTGTTTCATGGGTGTGTTCCTTCTGTTTTCTCTTTTAGATTCTTGACGAATTCAAAAAGGATTCCTCCGTGTTCATCTTGGGGTGAGACGCCTCTGGGGGCTTGTTGTTCTGGGTAGCTATGCCGGGCGTTGGTGCCCTTGTGGGTGCTCCCAGCCTTGCCATCGGAGCTCCAGGAGGTCACCTCTCTGGCAGGCACTGGTGGGGTCCCCCCGTTGGGGAACTGGCCATCCCAAGCCTGTGCCACGAATAAACACGCACAGCAACAGGGCTTGTGGAATGTTGGGAGGGTGGCCCAGAAGGTTCTGTAGAGAAGCCTGCTTGCTTCAGGACCTCCTTTCCCAGAAGTGAGTTGGGGAAATTCCCGGCTAAGCAGAGTGAACTGCATTCAGATGAGTTGAAGCATGTCAGGTGCTTCATGTGGTGCATGGCAGGGCTCGTAAGTAGTGATAATGATATTATTATTAAAACCTAAGTGCTGCAGGACTTGTCAGGACCTCTACTACACTTACTAATTCCCCTAATTATAAAGTGTTCTATGTCCTTCAAGCCTGCCTACCTGGGAGAAATGTTTGCCATGGAGTTAATAGCGCCTAGAATGTGATTTGCGGCCCGCTGACCTGGGCCTGCTTTTTGGAAGCAGCCCTCATTGACGAGGATGCCCTGGCAACTGTTCCCTCTGTTACGTTCTAAGCCAGAAACCCCAAGATTCCAAAATGTATATAAAACGAATCCAATTCTTATGTGGTATTTTAATGAAAAGATTAGTATTGTTGGACCATGAGGCTGGTTAGGAAAGAAGGTTGGAAATGCGTTCAAAGACAACAGACTTTTGGACCCTGAGTGTTTAGTAAAGAGAGAAAGCTTAAAGCTTGTTTTATCTCCTGTATTTCAAAGGAGACCCTCCACCTTCCACCCCCGCTGCATGTGCTCAGGGAAAAGTACAGATTTCCCCGGAATGCCCTGCTCTGCCGGCTACACTTTCCATAGCGAACAGGGTTGCCAGTCCAGTGAGGTTCTGGTTTTCTGGTAGCTATGAGCATCCTCTCCACGAGGCCATCAGTCAGCAAGCTGCTGGCCGAGGTGGAATCTCCCTTTATTCAGGGTGAAGGGGTCCATGTCAAATGGAAAACTCTCCCAGCAGCGGGCCTCTGCTCGCTCCACGGCTCTCGTCTTGCATGTTCCAGCTGATTCTCCCTGTCCGCCAGAGTTGGGGGCTTCATCTGGCCCACACCCCTGCTTCAGAGCCCTCGATGGCTCAGCCAACTCTGGAGTCATTTCTCCAGCATCGCCTACCCTAAACGCTCTCCACATCCAGCCCTGCCCGGGCATTTGCTGTCCACGCCTTTCCGTGCCCGCCCGCCCGCCCTCCCTTCCCCTTCCTTCTGCCTTGCACCTGGACCACCTGGGAGCCGCTGAGTGTAGATTCCAGGGCCCAGTTCTCCCAGGTTCTGGTGTCAGGGCCCCTCTGAATCCTCCTGGGTCAGGCATGTCGTCTGGGTCACCTTCGTCTTCCTGTTGGCCAGCCTGCACCAGGCCCTGCGGGGGGCACTCGGCAGGTTGTCTGGGTGGCCGTCCTGCTGGCTGGGATCGCCTCCTGACTGTTGGCTGCCCCTCTCTCAACACCCTCCCTTTCCCCGAGGACAGCAACACCGACCGGCCGGATGCCTCCGCTGTTCACCTGCACGACTTCCAGCGGTTTCTCTTACATGAACAGCAGGTGAGAGGACAGCAGGGCAGGGGCTTCTGGGGTGGGGCTGCTCCAGCGGTTGCTCACCTTCTCACCACCTGCCGTCATGAAACAGGTGTCATCTCCCTGCTCAGTGCCGCCTCGGGGGCTTAGACTCTGGAATCAGATTGGCCTCTCATCAGCCCCTTTCCCAGGCCCCAGCTGGAGGAAGGGAAGGAGGACAGCGCAGGGCAGGCGCACGGTGTGCTCACCTGCCAGCTTCTGCTCCTCTCAGCTCATCTCTGGTGTCGCTTCCCCAGGAAGCCTTCCCTGACTCGTGGGGGGTGTGACTAACGTGGATGAGCCTGCAGGTCCTTTGGGGGATAAGGTGGCACAGCTGTCCTTAAACAAATGACATGTGGACGTCTCCCGGAATGTTTGCGTGTGGGCTCCGAGCTGGTGGCTGAGTCAGAGTTTGTGTTGGGCAGTAGTTTTCTAGGGGACGGTTCTGCCCCAGGGCAATGGCTGCAGACTGCCACTGGCATCTGGTGGGTAGAGGCCAGGATTGCTGCTCAATAACCAAAGGTGCACATGTCAGGCCCCCGCCCCACAACAAGGAATTACCCAATCCCACATGTCAGTAGTGCCTCGGCTGAGAAACTGAGTTAGAGTGAGAGAAACCTGACATCCTCTCCCCAGCTGTGTGACCTTGGGCAGGTGGTTTGACCTTTCTGTGCCCCACTTTCCTCCTCTTTAAGTGGGGATGAGAACCCTACCTCTCAGAATTGTGGGGATTAGACGAGATGGCCTTGATCTTTGTGTGTGTGTATGAGTACATATATATGTGCGTAGTCACATACCTCTTTCAGATTTTTATTTATATCACTGGAGTTTCATTTACTTTTATTCTCTTTATTTAGTTTTTTTTAATAGACTCTTTTTCATAATGACAATATGTAGTCTTTTTCATAGTAATATTCAGTTCATTTACTTTTAAAAAGTACTGTGTATTATAGAACATCTCAAACATACACAAAAGTAGACAGGCTGGCATCATAAGGCACCCTGTACCCACCACTCTGATTACGAAGTTAGGAACGTTTTGCCACTTGAATGTCACCCGGCCTCCATCTCCATAGCCACGTGTCTCCCTTCCCTTCCTTCCTCCTTCATTTATTTGCTGGCAGAGTCTAAAGTAAACCCTGGGCTGTGGATCCTTCCGTTTGAAAACACTTCAACACGTCTCTCTTATGAAATACGGGGTTTTTTTTTTTTTTTTTTTTTTTTTTTTTTTTTTAGAAAACATGGCCGTAATACCCCTTCTACGCCTTTCACAGTGAACACGAATTTCCTAGTGTCAGGCAGTACACATCCCACGTTCAGATGTCATTGATTGTAGGGAACATAAACAGACGCACGCTTGCGCGAGGGGCAGAGCTGGTAGCTGCTGTGGTGCGTGATGAACGCTGACTGAGGGCTCTGAGGTGTCGCGCTTTCCCCACGCGGGGTGAATGGCAGTGACCAAGAGAAGGCTTCCTTGCCCCGCCTGAGACTGCGACCCAGGGCAGGTGAACCGAGGGGAGATCCGTGAGTTCTGTTGAGCACGATTACACGCACGGTGCGGTGCTGCCGGGAGAGAGAAGCAGAGACAGAGGCCCAGGCTGTTTGCTTTTCCGCCGTGCGCTTCCTTGCGCTGAATTCCTCAGTTTTGTAGGGAGCCGTTGAAGTTAAACGGTTCAACTCCTAGAGACAAGTAGTCTTATATCCTGGAATCCACCACCTCGTGCTCAGTAATTTTATTCCAGGGG
>NW_006779163.1:2423551-2444642 GCF_000442215.2 Lipotes vexillifer | reverse complement strand
CTTTCCCTACACCAGCCCGGTGGCTGGGCTGCCCTCAGAGATCAGGGCTGTGGGCCAGGAGCAAGGTACAGGGCGTTAGGATCCCGCGTCCGGGAGTTAGGACGCGGGCAGCCCATGAGCGTGTGTGTGGGTGCGGTGATGGGAACAAGATGTGCTGCCAGGGATGGGGCCCCTGAGCTGTCCGTTTCGTGGACCCGGAATGTCCCAGCTCCAAGCGCTCTGTGGGATGCTGGCATACAGCAGAGTCAGTGACCTAGGACGTTTGTTGGGGGTGGTGGACGCTCATATGTGGAATAACCACTGTAGCACTTGGTGTGCGAATTAGCACAGGTTTTTAGAAAACACATTGGCAATACACAATTAAAATGAAAACTTTGAAAAAAGGCTTATATACTTTGATTAAATAATTGCTCTCCTAGGAACTTATCCTAAAGAAATAATGGCAGCATTTTTAATAGAAGTGAGAACTTGGAACTGATCTGAATTTCCATTCGAGGGCTGGTTAAATGTGCCGCAGTCCAGCCCTGGGAGGCATGGGTGACACTGACTGACCCGGAACTGATGTGCCTGCGTTGGTCTTGGGCTCGTCATTAAGTCGACTTAATTAATGACTGAAGCCTCAGCTTTCTTATTTATATAACTGGGGAATAATATTATATGTCCTGGCTGGGCTTATGTGAGTTCAAAATGAGCCACCATGTGACAAGGTTGAGCACAGAACCTGGTGGGCTGCCCCTGCCCAGTGTTGACGGCCTCACCATGCTTGTTCCTCTCATCGCTACTCTGATCATTTTCATTATTATATTGATAGTTGCCCAACTCAATACCCCACACCAAGTAGATACATTTTTCTACCGCCCCCCCGCCAGACTATTCATATTTTAAACTCCTTTAGGCAGATTTCTTATTTACAGCCAGTGCAGTTCCAGGTTATAGCAGCTAAGTACCCATGTTTTTGTTTTTTAATTAACTAAGTAATTAATTAATTAACTTGGCTGCATTGGGTCTACGTTACTGCACGTGGGCTTTTCTCT
Source organism: Lipotes vexillifer (assembly GCF_000442215.2). Taxonomy (NCBI): domain Eukaryota; kingdom Metazoa; phylum Chordata; class Mammalia; order Artiodactyla; family Lipotidae; genus Lipotes; species Lipotes vexillifer. Next base: position 2,443,608 of record NW_006779163.1, on the reverse strand, counting down.
CTAGTTGTGGCGAGCAGTGCGTGGGCTTCTCATTGCGGTGGCTTCTCTTGTTGCGGAGCACGGGCTCTAGGTGCGCGAGCTTCAGTAGCTGTGGCATGCGGGTTCAGTAGTTGCAGCTCGCGGGCCCTAGAGTGTGCAGGCTTCAGTAGTTGGGTGCATGGGCTCAGCAGTTGTGGCACGCAGGCTCAGTAGTTGTGGCTCACGGGCTCTAGAGCACAGGCTCAGTAGTTGTGGCGCACAGGCTTAGTTGCTCTGCGGCATGTGGCATCTTCCTGGACCAGGGATCGAACCCATGTCCACTGCTTTGGCAGGTGGATTCTTAACCACTGCGCCACCAGGGAAGTCCAGTACCCATGTTTTTTATGCGAAAGCTTTTTAGGAGAAGGAAGCAGGAAGCTTTTGGCCTTTTGGGGGCGTCTAGGGCTGGCAAGGCATTTGCATTAAGTATCCTACAATTTGAGTTTCATGTTCTGGTCTTCAAGGATTGCATCACTGTTGTATTCAAATGAACTGGATGCTTCCCCAGCTCCCAGCTATTGGGTGTCCTTTATCCAAGTAGATTTGCAAGGATGAACAGCAAGGCTTATTGTTGATTTGCACCCACCTCATTTGTGGCTGCCCTTATGCTTTTCCTTCTTTCAAATGTCCTGATCTGACCCTTCCCATCCAACTGCACATGTCTGGTAGCACATCTGCTTTTATGATTCTTAAAGATAGAGATTTTAGAATATTTGGAACCCAGAAAGCATGAGTCAAAGTTGAATCTATGGGTCAGGTGTCATCCTTTTGTCCATGAATATCTGGGGTTTTAGGGTTTGGAGAGGAAAACAGTAAAGTTACTTTATGTTATATATTCTGTTCCTAAAGGGCTTTCGAAGTGCTGAGACCGTGCAGAAGCTGTTTCTGAGCTGGTTGCGTATCTTTCAGACATTACTGTTGTCTGAGCAGCACATTGCTTCACTGGTCCGGACTGATTCTATATCCGTTTTGCAAAGTTCAGTTTTTTGGAAGCCCAGCTCTCCTGCTTACCAGCTGTGTGAAGTTGGGATCATCATGTGATGTCCTGAGCTTCTGTTTCCTTGTCTGTAAAATGACGATGACAGTGTATGACCTGCAGAGTTTTCTGGACTAAACGAGATGTCATGGGAGGATGACGACTGCTCACACAATGCCGTGATTTGAGCACCTTCTGTGTACCAGGTGCTGTGTTAAGCACAGACCCTTATTTCATCCAGCCCCTCACAGCCTCTGTGCGTAGGTACCATTATTCCCATGTAATGGATGAAGAGGCACAGAAGAGGTGTGTAACTTGCCCAGCATCAGCCAGGCGAGTAACCCCAGGGGTCTGATGTAACTGTGCTCCCCGCCTCCTTGTGATAACACGTATAAAGAACTAGCATAGAGCAGGAGTCGGCAGACTACACCCAGGGGCCAAATCTGGCCCACTGCCTGTTTTTATAAATAAAGTTTTATTTACAAACGCAGCCACAGCTATTTGTGTGCCTGTTGTCTGTGTCTCCTTTTGCACGACAGTAGCAGAATTGAATGGTTGGGGCCCAGAGTCTAAAATGTTTACTCTCTGGTCCTTTAGGGAAAATGTTGGCCATGCACAGGGTAAGGCCTTGATTGCATGTGCATGCAGAATACGTCCATGCAGTTCCTCTATCTGATGATCTCTTGTTCTCTTTATCATTCTAAGGAGCTTTGGGCTCAGGATCTGAACAAAGTCCGTGAGCGGATGACAAAGTTCATTGATGACACGATGAGAGAAACTGCCGAGCCCTTCCTGTTTGTGGATGAGGTAAGTGGGCCCCTCGTCCTGTTGGCATGGCTTTGTGGTTCAAGTGTCTGTCCTCCGAGGTATATTTTCTGGGTCTCTTCCCTCGGAGGGCTTTGCTGTTAGATGCCCCGAGACTGGCTCTCTTAGTCGAGAACTCTTTTTTTTTTTTTTTTCCTTCCAGGCCCTGAAGCATCACAGCCTTTGATTTTTCTCCTCTATTTGATCCTGTAGCCTGGGCAGGATCTTTGCTTTTGTCACTAGAGGGCGTGTGCTGCCAGGGAGTCTCTAACCATTACAAGCAGAGCAAGGAAATTCCAAGGTTTATGGGGCTCTTGCACGATGTGGAAATGGGTGCTTTTGGCCCTGTGTGAGGGGGAACTGGGGAGCTCCAGTCCCATGTACCGTGGTTCCCAGGAAACAGAGTGTTACCCACTGTAACTCAATCTTCTGATTTTTCTTTTTTTTTAAGGGGTCAGGAATTGGGATATGAAATTTCCTGCCTTTTAGATGTTACGATACTGGCATGTTCTGTTTCTCACGTAGGTTCACAAACGTTCGTAATGTTATTATGCCTTAAAACTTATATATGGGCAGCATGTACTCTTGTAGCCTCAAATATTTGAGGATACACATTAAAAAGGTAAATACTGTATAGGTCAATGAAACGTGTGTTGGTACAGCCTATTGCAGACTGAGTTTTCTGCACTGAAAACTTGGGTAACTGAGGTCTGGAGACCATCTGTTGCATATTCATGTACCATCTCCCCGTGTTGACACAGACCCAAAAGAACCCGGCACCACCCGTCCTCAGTGTGATGATCCCCTCTTTGTGTTTGTGACTCTCTTAGTTCCTCACGTACCTGTTTTCCCGGGAGAACAGCATTTGGGACGAGAAGTATGACGTGGTGGATGTGCAGGACATGAACAACCCCTTGTCTCATTACTGGATCTCCTCATCACATAACACGTGAGTTTCACCGCAAGCCTGCAGCGGGTCAGGCGGGTGAAGGGCAATACGGTGGGCGCTCAAGGGCACTGCTCTGGCAAAGCGTGTGGGCAGTGGGCAGAGTGCAGGCCCTCGCTGCTCAGATTGGAATATATGAAAGCTTCTGGAGGGTGGGGGGATGCATCTCTCTTTCCCAGTTGGTTTTGCAATAATAAACCTTTTTCTGTGGCAAGTCGACAAAGCTGGTTGGCACTGTTTGGGCATCTCATTCTTAGTAGTCACAGGAGAGCAACTGAATTAGTCACTGAACTGATATTTACTGAGAGTTTGCCCTGTGCCAGGCCCTGTGCTTGCTGGGTGCTGGGGATACAGCAGTGAAAAGGGCAGGAGCAGTCCCGTCCTCATGAGCTTGGAGGGGAAAAGGCCTCCTTCGTGTCCTCACGATGAGCCGGAGTTGGTGAGAGAACAGGTGGTGAGGCGAGGAGGAGGGTTTCAGACAGAGGAACGGCATGTGCGAAGGTCCAGGGGCAGGAGGAACTGGTGGGGGGGGGGTTCTAGTAGGACTAGAGTGTAGAACCTGGGAGGGTGAGTGGCAGGAGAGTGGAATCGTTGAGGTCAGAGCGAGGGCAGTGGCAGTGGGAGCCGCTGATAGCTTTTAGGCCAGAGAACAACACGCTCAAATGCGTATCTTTGGAAGATTGCCCTGATTGCAAAAAAGAGCAGACGGGAGGGGAGAAATGGATGTTACACTCAAATTCTGATACTCAGTCTGCTTTGTCAGGTGAGGGGGTGGAGGCCTTGGGTCCTGGGCATCCAGAGAGCTGTCGACTGGTACTTTACCAAGTGTCAGTCCAGGCAGGAGTTGGAGAGAAGGCCCTTAAGTTCACCTCCAGGCATTTTGGAAGGTACCTTCCTTTTCCGGGGCAAATTGACTTCATGGTTCTCTCTTCCCCACCATGTCCGTTGGTTTGAGTTTGTGTCTTAGAATGGTCAGTTCTACCAAACCTAGGAAGCAGCTGAGCACCACAGACTCTTAAAGGGGGGATGTGGTCAGGAGCAGAGTGAGAAAAATAGGTATTTTCACGTCAGTTTTGGTGGGCATAGTTCATAGGGTGGTAAGTCCCATCTGCTCTGTGCTTGGCCTGGGGCCCTGGCATCAGAATGATGGCCCATCTCTGCCCTGTTGAGGCTGAGGGCCTAGTGGGCAGCGGTGGGGCAGGGGGGTTGTTAATTTATCATCATACGTCAATCTCCCGCCTGACACCCTTTGACCGAATTCTCCTCGAAAGAACACAACGTTCTCGAGCCCACATTTGGATTGCCAGGATGGTTATATCCTTCACAGCCCACGGTCACGGCCTGAGTCTCATGACTGGCTCTGCCACACGACTGCGTGTGTCTGGCCCGGATCCTAAATGGGGGTCTTTGTAGACAGGGAGAACTCAGGCCTTTGGGAGCTCGGGCTGAGAAGTTCCCCGGGGATGCCCTGAGCTGCAGGCCTGCTCCCACACAGCCGCCCACCTCCTCTCGTCCAGGTACCTCACGGGTGACCAGCTTCGGAGCGAGTCGTCCCCGGAGGCCTATATCCGCTGTCTGCGGATGGGCTGCCGCTGCATTGAGCGTGAGTACCCACTTCACGCTGGTGGCCACGCGGTCGGCGGGCTGAGACTGGCCGTGTTGTTGCTGGATGCTTTGTTTGTTTGGAGGCCCGCGTAGTGGGGATGCACGGGACAGATGGAGGGAGAACCCAGGTGCCCGTAGCATCTGGGGTGAGCCACGCGGCCACCAGCTGGGGACCTTTCCCCAGAAGAGAAGGTGGCCACGACGAGGAGTGGTGTTGAGCCTGGCCAGGCTGGAGCCACAGCACCTTGGGCTCCAGAAAGTGTCCGGATACGGTGGAGGGGCTGGGAGGCCAGTAGCCAGGACGGCCTTACTGTCTTCCTATCCCTCGGCTTCTTTCTGGGCTGCTGTGTTCGAGGCAGCAGACACCCCGCGTGCTTTAGCAACGGCCCTGCCACGGCTGCCCTGACTCTTCTGTCCCCAGTTGCGCACAGCCACCCTGGCAGAGGTGATTCCAGGCCCCGGACGTGGCCGGAGACCGGTGCTTCCTCCTGTCCCCCCACCCTTCGCCCCCGGCCCGACTCAGCGCCAGAGGCTCATGGCTGTACTGGGCTGAGGAGAGGCACAAACCGCTGATGTAGGCTCCAGTTTTATCAAAAGCATCCATCACGGTATCAGACCTTAATGGCAGTTATTCCTACAGAGTGTTGCTTAATTTATGCCTTTTTCCCCCCTTAGGAAAAAGCAAATGTGAAAAAATCAAGTTTGAAACTGTCAGCTCCTATTCCTATTTTGGGGGGTCAGAAATATAGGGGATGCTCACCTTCTGCATAACCTAGTTCGGTCTGAATATTTTACCATGAATCTTTAAAAATAAATTTCCCATTGCTCTGTATTCTTTCCGCTGGCAGAAGAAGCAGGCCAAGGTTTAGACAAGTCAAATCAGAATATAAAACACATGATAAGTCTCTTGTTAAGAAAGAAACGTTTCGTTTCTTTTGGACAGCGGGACCTTTAATTAGACGACCAAAATCTTCCTGTAACCGCATAGGTAACACGTGTCCTTGCCTCATGTTGGTGGCCCCTGAGGGTGATACCGGTCCTGGCCCCGGGGTCCTGAGCCAGTGCGGGGGCCAGGGCTGGTGGCGCGGTCGTCACCCGGGCAGCGTGGCCGCCCTCAGTGGACTAGGGAGGCGCGGGTGCTGAGGCTGCACGTCTCTGCCCTTAGTGGACTGCTGGGACGGGCCCGACGGGAAGCCCATCATCTACCACGGCTGGACACGGACCACCAAGATCAAGTTTGATGACGTCGTGCAGGCCATCAAAGACCATGCCTTTGTCACCTCGAGGTCGGTTGGCTGATTTCCTTCCTGGTGGTTCACCTTTAAGGGGAAGGCAGCTAGGGTTGGGTGGACGGACACACACACAAACATACCCCCCCTGCAGACACACCCCACATGGATACACACACACACTCAGAGACACCCTCCCACAGACACGGGCAGTCCCCCCACGGATGGGCGCCGACGCCCCCTTCCCCCCAGCGCACGCACACGTACACGTACATTCACGCACATCCCACACAGATGCTCACGTGCAGAGGCACCGCCCGCATAGGACACCCCTGGAACACAAAGACACACAGACACCCCCTCCGCAGACACACGATCAGACGTATACTCTCCACGTACAGACACACGTGTACAGCCCACACAGCGACACAGATACCCCCCCGCACACACACAGCCCACCCCGGGCTCCATCCTGGCCAAAGTCACTGCCGAGAAGCCCCAGCTGAGTGCTGGCGTGCCCCTAGGCCGAGCGCACAGGGCACGCCCTGGTCCCGGAGGCCGCGCCGGGCAGCCCTGCGTGGGCGGCCCCGTCCCGCTTGCTGAGCGCCCCTCCCCGCCCGCCCGCCCGCAGCTTCCCCGTGATCCTGTCCATCGAGGAGCACTGCTGCGTGCAGCAGCAGCGCCACATGGCCAGGGTGTTCAAGGAGGCGTTCGGCGACCTGCTGCTGACCAAGCCCACGGAGGCCAGCGCCGACCAGCTGCCGTCGCCCAGCCAGCTGCGGGGGAAGATCATCATCAAGGTAGCGGCCCGGGGCTGCCGCTCACGCGGGGAGAGCCGGCGGCTCGGGGCCCGGGCTCCCCGTTCTCCTCGCTGACCTCGCGCCTGCCCCGGGCCGGGTCGCTTCACCTGCCGCCGCCTCTGCGTCCTCGCGGTCTGGGGCTTCACCGCAGAACCCGCGTCGTCCGTGTGCCGCGAGCGTAACGCGGAAGGCCGTGTGCGGAGCGCTAGGAACTGCCCCGTCCCACAGCAGGTGCCCCAGAAGTGTTCACTCACTCCCGTGCGTTTGTTTTGGCCCGTCCTGACCACGTCCCGCTCTGCGCCAGGCCCTCGTGAGGAGCTGGGGCTGTTCCAGCGGCCCAGGCTCTGTTCTCGCGTGGCGGGTGGGCTGGAAGTGAACAGTTGCCCCAGAGGGCTGCGTGCACTAGGGGCGACGGGTGGCTGTGGGGAAGGATGAGTGACGGCTGTACCACGGATGCCAGCAGGGGTGACGTTTGGGCACGTGTATTACTAAGGTCAAGAGGCCGGATGGACCGTGGCTTCAGTCGTGTAAGTTCAGTACTCGATGTGCGGGAGAGCATTCTAGGAGCTCTGAGCTCTGGTCCGCGGGGCTGCCGAGGACTCAGGTTCTCCTCTTGGTCTGCGGTCTCCCGGGGAAGGGGTTTCAGATGGGGCTCTGCAGACCCCCAGAGAGTCCACAGATAAAACTTGTGAGGTGGTGGCATGTGAACTTTGGGCAAAAATGGTGCCTCTTGATTAACATGTAGGTAAAACTTAACATTTCCTTCCGTTATGAGTATTGGCAACAAGCCGCTTGAGGCTTTGTCACCAGCAGAAATCATGGATAATTTCATATCACTTCTACACCTGTTGCCAGTATCTCAAGATAACGTGTGCTCGTCACTCCTTCAAAATCATGATGGTCATTAGACCTGCCTGTAGATCTTTTGGAAGATGTTAGTAAAGAAATACATGTATCAGTATATTGCAAGTATTTTTTATTTACTTGGTAGCCGTATTTCGATATAATTGGTTTTTCTTTTCATTTTATGCATTATAAACATTATTCCGAGAAAGGCATCCGTAGTCTTACCCCAGACTTCAGAGGGGGTCCATGGCACAGAACTGGCGAAGGCTCTGCCCTGGGGGGCACTGTCCTTGTGTGTGGTCCATGCTGGGTTGCACGGCACATCGAGCTCCAGCTCGTAGGAACGGGAATGTGAGGGGTCCAGGGCGAGTGATTCCTGGTAAGCAGGTGGGACATCAGTTGGACAGTCCTGGGCTGTTGTGTCCAGTGCGTGAGAACTTAGTCACATGACCGCACCATCTGCAGGGGCTGACTCTAGCTGGGCAGCCATCGGTGGAAGGAGCGGCGTGGATTTCAGTGACAGCTGGCAGGTTCGCAGGAAGGACAGACAGGGATTTACCAGGCAGAGAAGGGAGAAGGCCCTTCGGCTTTGGGGATGACATCCACGAAGGTGGGGTAGTGTGAACGCGTGGTATGTTCCCCGGATTGTCACTGGACCACTAAGATGCATTGGGGATATTTCCTACGTGCCAGGAGGTCACGGTCTTGTAGGGAGACAAACCGCTTGACAGAGAAACACCAACTGGCGAGGGGGCTTTGGCTGAGGCCCATCCAGAGAGGAGGAGGCTGGTGCCCTCAGGGGTCAAAGCACCAGCATATCTGGAGGAATTGGCTAAGATCCTGGGGCAGGTTTCCGCTGAGACGCTCAGGGAAGCTTCTAGCGTGAGGAAGGCAGGATGAGAGGCAGAGGGGGCTTGGCCGGGCGGGGGAGGCGTCCAGGGCTGCTCAGGTGTGGCAGTCAGTCTTCAGGGAACCTCGTTGCCTCTCTCTGTTCCCAGCTGCCCCGTGGCTTCCCTCCGTTTCTGCTAGAACAGCTCTCTGCGTGTCCCCAGGGATTTCCCAGCGCTTGTTTTAGGGTGTGAAGACTCCTTCCAGAGCTCCCACTGCCCCACCTGTGGTAGCTCTTGGTTCAGCCCTTTCAGTTTCAGGGAAAAGGGGTGGAAGTAGCATTTGTGACGTGATCACTGGGTGCCACACGCTGGGCTGGGCACGGTCGTCAGTGTTACTCAGTCTCATGGCAGCCCTGCAGGACCGATAATCCTGGGCCCCCAGCCCACCTGACAGGTGAGGACCCTGAGGTCTAGAGGTTGACTCAGCTGAGGTTACACAGTTAGTTCCTTCCAAAGATGGAACAAAATGGAACATTTCTGTCATGCTGCACTATTTACAGGTATCCTGCACGCTCACTGCCTTACGGGACAGGGGGGCTGTGTTTACCCCCATTTAAAAAATATATTTATTTATTTATTTGGCTGCGCTGGGTTTTCGTTGCGGCATGCGGGACCTTTAGTTGCGGCATGCGGGACCTTTAGTTGCGGCATGCGGGCTCTTTATTCGCAGCACGTGAACTCTTAGCTGTGGCGTGTGGGATCTAGCTCCCTGACCAGGGATCGAACCCAGGTCCCCTGCATTGGGAGTGCGGAGTCTTAGCCACTGGGCCACCGGGGAAGTCCCTGTTACCCCCATTTTACAGGGGAAGTTACTGAGACAGATTGTCATGCAGCCAAGGCCACACAGCGAGGAAGGTGATAGGCCCTGAATTCAAGCCCGGGTCTGACTCCCAATCCTGAGCTCCCTCCACCAGGTCACCACAACTGGGACTTATCAAGGCTAGTCCACGTGGGCGGTCAGTGAACTCGCCCAGGTGGACGTTGTCGTAATCATCCTCTTAGGCTTGCAGATGAGACATGAGAGGTTCAGAGAGGTGCGGCCACCTGCTCAGGGTCACACAGCCGATAAAGCAGCAGCAGTGCTGTTTGCACCCAGGTCTTCTAAATCTACATCCCCAGTGTGCCTTCCACTGCCCTGCACAGCCTGTGCCCACGGGCTGGCTGTGATCTTGCCTCGCCCTCTGTGTGCTGGAGAATGCGGGCGCATCATTGATTCACTGAATATTTATCGAGCACTATCTGCTAACCTAGCACAGGAGGTTCAACAGGGAACAAAACGAAGTCCCTGCCCTCATGGGGCTTATAATCTAGCAGGGAAGACAGACAGAAGACAGATAGATACATAGATACCCTTAGGCTAAAGAGCGTGAAGATGAACTACCAGGGGCTAGAGAGTGACAGGGGTGGGAAGGGCAGTGTGGGCCATTTTTAGGGAAGCTCCTCTGAGGAGGTGACGCCGAGCACAGAGCGCAGTGTGGTGAGAGAGAAGCCAGGCAGAGAGAACAGACAGTGCAAAGGCCCTGAGGTGGGACGATCCGGTGGATGCTTGGCTGATGTGGATGAATGTTTGCTGGCTCACAGATCCTAACCTGGGTCTTAGGGAGACAGGCTTTGTGTATTTTTCCCCTCAGCATAAGAAGCTGGGCCCCCGAGGTGACGTGGATGTCAACGTGGAGGACAAGAAAGATGAGCACAGGCAGCAGGGTGAACTGTACATGTGGGATTCCATCGACCAGGTGCGTCTTCTCGCGCCCCTTCTCAGAGCCCTGAATGTGTTACGGCCTGCTGGAGAGCTCCGGGAGGATTCCTATCTTACTCCCACTTTGTGCCAAGTGAATTTGTCACTTTAAGGAAACTGTTCTTCTTTTGCATTATTAGTGTTTTGTTTTGAAGTAGGTTTTATATTCAGTGTAACATTTCCTCTAGATTCTCACACACACGCAAGCACAGAGAGTTCTCATGCGTGCTTCACCCAGTCTCTGCAAATAGTAACATCCTCTGTAACCAGAGTATAATTATCTTAACAAGGAATTGAACGTTGGGCACAATACTACCAACTAATTTGTGGACCTTATTCCAGTTTGTCCACTAATGTCCTTTTTCTGACCCAGGATGCAATCTAGGATGTGATAATGCAGTAGGTTGTCCTAACCCCTTAGTGTCCCCCAATCTGAGGCAGTTCCACTGGAAACATTATTACTGTTATTTTTGGCCGAGCCACGTGGCTTGCAGGATCTTAGTTCCCCTGACCAGGGATCCAACCCGGGACCCCTGCAGTGGAAGCACAGAGTCCTAACCACTGGACCACCAGGGGAGTCCCAAGGAAACATTATTTTTTGATGGGAATGAGGCATTTTGAATGTTAATGCCACTTCTCATATCCCATAACCTAACATGGCAATCCATTTGAGTAGGTATTGATCAATTCATAGATTCACTGATTGGAGTGTATTTGATTTACAATGGTGTGTTAGTTTCAGGTGTACAGCAAAGTGATTCAGTTATATATATGTATGTATTTCAGATTATTTTCCATTATAGGTTATTACAAGATACTGAATATAGTTCCCTGTGCTATACAGTAGGTCCTGTTGCTTATCTATTTTATGTATAGTAGTTTGTATCTGTTAATCCCATATTCCTAATGTATTCCTCCCCACAACGTTCCCGTTTGGTAAAACCCTAAGTTTGTTTTCTGTCTGTGAGTCTGCTTCTGTTTTGTGTAGAGGGTCATTTGCATTATTTTTTAGATTCTACATATTAAGTGGTATCATATTATGTTTGTCTTTCTGCATTTGAGTATGTTTTTACATGTCTATTCTTATATTCTAGGAATAAAAATTAAAAATGGTTGAAATTTAAATAAAGAATTAAGTCACATTTAAATGTTGAAGAAAGGGTCTCTAGACAGGCTGGCTGAGAAATCCTGCAAGTCTTAAAAAATGGGTGAAATAGAAAAAGACAGTCATGAGGACACACACACAGAAAACAATCCCGTCATTCGTAAAAGGCTTCAGATTAAAGGAATACGGTATTACGTTGTGTCTACCCTTAGACACACTGAATAAAGAAGTCCTGAAAATGCCAGAAGAACCCCAGAATAAATAGATGTTTTAAAAGAAGTGTCTCACAGCGGATCGAATTCTGTGAAACCGCCATAAATGGCTACAAGAGTGGGAAAGGCGAGTCCCCAGTGAATGCTGGGGTGATGCCAGGCAGGGGCCTTGGGCCTCAGAGTTGATGGAGCAGAGACTTTGGGGAAGCCTTAACGCTGGTTTTACTTTGTAGAAATGGACTCGGCACTACTGTGCCATTGCTGATGCCAAGCTGTCCTTCAGCGATGACATTGAACAGACTATGGAAGATGAACAGCCCCCGGTAGGTGGAGACCTCCTGTAATGCTCCTCTCATCCTGTGGCCGGCAGGCCTGGACATGCTCAGTCCAGGGAGCTGCGTCTTTGGGTACCAAGGCTTGCCTGGCTCTTCTCGGATTGGCTGGCTGGCCCACGTGCTTAGCCAGTGAGGTTCAGGTGTCTTTCCTGCTCTCTGAAAGGCGTGCTTGGCCTGTGCTCCCTGGAGAGGATGGGGACATTTGGATGTTCTGTCCAGCCTTATCCGCTAGCCTGTTCCTGGCTCTCCTGCCCTCTCCCCCTGGGCTGCTGGTCATCCTTGGTACTGTCTCTTGAGTGCAGCCCCCACGGTATTATGGCTCTCAGGCTTCCTGTACAGTAGAGTTGAGAGCTGTACTGGGGACCCCTTATCCCAGGACTCAGAACTCCAGGAGGCCACCACAGATGGGGAGGTGTCAGGAGTGGGTGGCTGGGGGGTGGGGAGGGCAGCGGAGGCTGGCTTCCCGGACCTCTCGGGGTAGAGGCGAGCTGAGGCCGTTTGTGGTCTGTTATCCAGTCCAGTCTGTTATTCAGGAATCAGCCTGCACAGAGGGACCAGTCTGATGATACTGGGGGTCTGGCCCCTCCTCTCTTTGCGGCCCAGGATATATTAGCCCCCACGGAGCTGCATTTTGGGGAGAAGTGGTTCCACAAGAAGGTAGAGAAGAGGACAAGCGCCGAGAAGCTCCTGCAGGAATACTGCGCCGAGACGGGGGGCAAGGATGGGACCTTCTTGGTGCGGGAGAGCGAGACGTACCCCAATGACTACACCCTGTCCTTCTGGTAATGGCCGTCTTCCCCGGGGCACGCGCCGTCTCCTCGCAGCTGGTGGGGCGGGGCGGGGCGCCGTGAGGCAGGTGGTGCCAGCTCAGGCCAGACTTGGGTGGGGCTGGGCTGGAAACCCAGACTTGTGAGCTGTGTGGGGCAAGACTTGGGTGAGGGCCCCCAAACTTAGACAACAAGATTAGCGATGTTTCAGTGCAGTATTTAATACTGTAAAGTGGCCTTACGGAACTGTGGGTGAGGCTGTAGTGAGCTTGCTCATTCACTCACTCACTCAGTCATCTGTGCATGAATTCATCAAAAGATATTTATTTATTGGGTACTTGCTCTGTGCTAGGCACAGTGACTTAGCAGTGACACACAGACAGGGTCCTTGTCCTGATGGAGATTAGAGTTTCAGGAGGGAGATGAACAGTGGAAAAGGGACCAGGCAAATGGTACATAATTCTCGTTGTGACATGTGCAGTGGGAAAAGTGCAAGACGTCATGAAAGTCTGTAAGAGAGGGGTCTAGTGTGATGTTGGGAGAATCATCCAGGAAGACTTCCTGAAAGAAGTGGTGTTTAAATTGAGACCTGAAGGATAAAAGTTCTAATATTAACAACATACAGATAATCGCGACAGCTAACGCCTGTAAGATGCTTACCACGTACCAGGCAGCGTTCCGAGCGCATTCTGTGTGTGATCTCGTTTCATCCTCAGGACATCTCTGTGAGGAGGATGCTATCATTGTCCTTGTTGGACCACTAGGGTAATAATAGGGAGGCTCAGAGAGGACAGGTCACTTGTTCGCGGTCACTTCGCTCCTCAGTGGCAGAGTCAGGATTGGAAGCTAGGCTTTCCGGCTCCAGAGGAACAGTTGCGTAGGTGAAAGGGGACGGCGGGTAGAGGAAGTAGGTAGGATGGTCTGGAGTCCAGCCCCAAGGATCAACTTGTGTGAAAGCGCTGGGCCGGTGCTAAGAGCAGATGGAGGCTTGTGTGGCCGCACGCAGCGTCCACCCCTGGGGGCCCCGGCTGCAGCTCTGGCCCACCCTGTGCTCTCTGCCGCGCCGGCTGCGGGAAGGGCCAGCCGGCCGGGCCTGGGCTCTGACGTGGTCCCTCTCCCGGCAGGCGGTCGGGCCGCGTCCAGCACTGCCGGATCCGCTCCACCATGGAGGGCGGGACCCTGAAGTATTACCTGACTGACAACCTCATGTTCACCAGCATCTACGCCCTCATCCAGCACTACAGCGAGACGTACCTGCGCTGTGCCGAGTTCGAGCTCCGGCTCACCGACCCAGTTCCGAACCCCAGCCCGCACGAGTCGAAGCCGTACGTGTGCCCTGTGCTCTGGGGGCGCGACTGCGTTCACGGATCAGAAACACCAGCCTGGAGGGTGTGCTGGGGCCCAGATTCCCACGGGGCGCCTCACCCGGGCCCACCGGGGTCTCTTGCAGTTCCCCAGGGCGGCTGCTGTCCAGTTACCTATGGCCTGTTTCTCTCTCCTCTCCCTGTTCCTCTGCTTTCCTTGCTTCTCCTTTATCTTCGTGGTCCTAAGGTCTTGAGCGTTGATTTTCAGAGATAACTTTGGCCCGGTGTTACTGTTTTCTGTCCAAGCTCATTCCTTTTGGTCTGAAAGCGAAAAAAATAATCGTAAAGTGAGTATCAGTTAGGCCTTGCAAAGGGTTAACTAGTTGTGAAAAGAAAAGAGTAATTTTTAAGCAGGAGGCTGCTCAAACGCACATTTCACAGGAGGCCATACAGCTGTGACACCTTTATTGTTTACTTTTCTTGTCCGCATTCAAATGGATTGCCGTAAAATTTGCTGTTTCACATCTTTAAAAACAACCCCAAACCCTATGCCCTATCTTTTCTGCCTCTGCTGTTCTGAGACACCGTGGTGACTGTGCCACCCTCTGATGCTTGGGTCGGGGTTGGGGGGGGTCGGGGTGGGTAGAGATGTAAGTTGATTTATTCGCTTATGCTCCAAGCAGACCCGCGACATGAACGCTTCACCCAGACTGTGTCTGGGTGATCTTTTTAAAAACTGCTGTCTTCAGAGGTGATTTCGGATGCGGAGGCCCACTGTGTAATTTCCGCGGTGGGTTCCAGGGCCGTGTCTCAGGCATCCCGGGAACCCACCGTTCCCTCCTCTGCTGCCAGTCTCAACGGCCTCTCCCTTGGCCATTTTCCCGGCCCTGTGCTGCAGGTGGTACTATGACGGGCTGAGCCGTGGAGAAGCGGAGGACATGCTGATGAGGGTTCCCCGGGATGGGGCCTTCCTGATCCGGAAGCGGGAAGGTACTGACTCCTACGCCATCACCTTCAGGTAGGTGCACGGGCTGGAGCCCACTGTGTGCTCTGCAGAGACGGCTTGGGAAGGGCAGGTGTGGAGAACAAAGGGGGAACTGCAGGTGGAGGCTGAGCTCTGTGTCCTCTGCCCAGGGTGTCAACCACGACGATGGCGATAGTAAAGAGCGAGAGCAGACTACGCTGATGTGTGCTTTAGGTGTGCTGGGCACTGGTCTGTATTCTCAAGAGCATTGTGTTTTATGTTAATTCATCTCATCTTCCAACAAATCTGTGGGGTCAGCATGACCGTGATCCCTCCTTTTCAGAGGAGGAAACTGAGGCACAGGGAGATTAAATAACCTGCTTGAAACATGCAGTCTGTGAGTGGTGGAGCTGGAATTCGAACCCAGGCAGCCCCGGCAACCCAGATGGGTGGGTGATGTTGTAGATCTTGTTTCCTCCCATCCACAGCTGACACCCCACTGCCAGTGGTTGTGTGGACCAACCATTTCTAGGACTGTGGTTCTCTATGTTAATTCTACCCCAAGATGCCCAATTCCTCCAGTTTCTACCAAAAGCAGTGTGAGGGAGGTTCAGACCCAGTTCGTCACACTTTCCTTCCATCTCCCCATTTGCAGGGTTTGCCTGCGTATTCTCGATGACGGTAATAGAATGCTGGCTACCAGATACTGAGTTCCTAACTGACGTTTGGGACACTGGGCTGCCTTCAAGGCCTCAACTGTTCGAGGCCATCACTGTAGCCCATGAGGGGTAGATCCAGTTATTACAAGTAAGGAAATGGAGGCCCAGAGAGGTTAACTGACCTGTCTAAAGCCACACAGCCTCATCCTAGGCTGAGTCAGGGTTTCAGACTCAGGCCTGTCCTCCTCCAAAGCCTGCGTGCTTTACTGTGAGGTCTAAGCAAGAGGCTTGTGGGCCAAATTGGGCCTCTGGGTGTTTTGCTCAGCCTGCATGGTGATGTTAAAAACTGAGAAGTTTTACCTGGAAATTCAGATTGCTTCTCATGAAAAAGGGAAGGAGTTGGAAGCTCTGGGCCCACAGTTCCCCGTGGTGAAGGTGGTTACCGGCTGCACAGTCGGGGCCCTGGTGTGCCAGGCTGCTCCTGTCCTCCCTTTCCTGATGCCCTCACCCATCCCCCTTGGCTACTGTTCCAGTCTGCCCCCCATTTCCCCTGAGCTGCCTTCTTGGGGGTGGTGGTGATGGTCATTATCACTGCTGTTTACTGAGAACCTACCGTGTGCCAGCTCCATCCAGCGTGGCTCTTTTGTGCTTTGCGCTGCCAACAGAGGGGTGTCTTTGCTCTTTTCCCCCAAACTCTCTGTGGTGCCTGCTACCCCCGGATGGGAGTTGGATGTGTCTAATTGAACCTGTGCTGTACCAGGCACTGGGCTGGGTGTTGGGGGCCGCATTGTGCTATAGTCTGTCGTCAGTCAGGATGCTTCTGGGTGCAAGGGACAGAAACCAAACTCTGTGGCTGAAATAAAAAAGGTGGGGATTTAGTGGTTACAGGCTGAGAGGCTCAAGAGGTGAAACTGGCCTCCAACACACTCGGATACCAGTGGTATCCGAGTGGTCTGTGACCCTCAGGAGTGGTCTGTGACCCTCAGGAGACTAGCTCTGAGCATCTCGGTGTTACACTCCATTGGCTTTGTTCTCACTTTACCTTGAGGTGCCAGGACAGTGTCCACAGAGAGGATGAGTCCTGTGAGGTACTCCCACTGGCCCCTCCTTGAGCCCGGTAACTTGATTCTGATTGGGCACCTTCAAGCTGGCGATGAGGTTGGGGTCACTGGAAGTGCGCGGATGAAGCGGGGGGCTCCCAGAGTGATACTCAGCATATATACATCCACCGTGTTCTGCTTGCGCATCTGTCCTCACCATGAGATTGGAGGCACCCTGAGAGCTGGAGGTTTTCTTTTTTAGGAATCAATAAATGTTTGATAAGCACCTGTTCTGTGTCAGGTCTAGAAATTCAGGAGTGATAAAAACAGCCCAGCCCTTGCTCTCATGAGGCCAGTGGTCTGGTGGGGATGAGAGGTGTCATCACAGGACTTAAAAGTGACTCCCCTTCTTCCTTCCTCCCTCCCCCCACATATTTGTGGGGGTGTTTCTTCTGTACCAGGCGCCGTTCTAGGCCCTGGGAACATATACTGACCTTCTGTATAGATTTCCACAGGCGGGAAGTGTCTGCTTTCAGATCCACGCAAAGAGAAGAGGTCGTTGTCTGGGCGTGAGTGGTGGGAGGCGCCCCTCCGTGGGATGAGGGGGCTTCATCGCGAAGCTAAGCCCTCAGGCGTTAGTGTTCACTGGCTCGTAGCAGCACACTCCGGGAGGCTCATGCTCCAGCCCTGTTCTCCCCTTTTGATTGTTCTGTCTCCCAGGGAAGTTTTGGCTTGGCTGTGTATATTTTCCCAACCATCCATTTCTTTAGTTTCTTCTGGGTGCCAGACACATTGCAAAGGGCTTACCCTGGGTTACCTAACGGACAGCGGTCCTGACACTCACCTTGAGACAGAAGTTGTGCATCCCCAGATCTGTGGATGATGAAACTGAGGCTCAGGGAGGTTACCTGGGGAAGGAGCCAGAACCTGACTGATGCTCTTAACCTCAGTACCCCAGAGCCTCCCTGCCCTGTGGAGCTTTTGTATAAAGTTTTAAAGTTAATTTTTCACTACGTTAAGTGTGTTAGCCTTATAAAAAATTAAGATACTGCAGTGAAAGCTAAAGCCCCCTATGGTCTTTGCCATCTCAATCTTTGTTTTGGTAGAAAGCACAGTTTTGTAACTGGTGTCTCCATCAAGACTCAAAAAAATTTTTTTACATACATATGTATGTACCTGTGGAAAATATATAGCGCCATTCTGTTAGTGGTATTTTGTTCCATTAAAAAAAAAATACAAATAGGATCATACTATAGTTTCATTCTGCAACTTGTTTTATTTACTCAGCAGTATTTCTTTTCTTTTCTTTTTTTATTTTATTTTATTATTATTATTTTTTTTTTTTGCGGTACGCGGGCCTCTCACTGTTGCAGCCTCTCCCGTTGCGGAGCACAGGCTCCGGACGCGCAGGCTCAGCGGCCACGGCTCACGGGCCCAGGCGCTCCGCGGCATGTGGGATCTTCCCGGACCTGGGCGCGAACCCGCGTCCCCTGCATCGGCAGGTGGACCCCCAACCACTGCGCCACCAGGGAAGCCCTCTTTTCTTTTTTAAAATAAATATTTAATAAACTATCACTGCACGTAAGCTACTGAATAAGTAGTCTCCTTAGCATTTTTTTTTTTTAATAGGAGTTTTGGAAGAAATGGCTTCACGGGATGTATTTTTTAAAACAGTAAAAAATGTCTGTTAAGGTGCAAAAGTTTTAAAAGATAAAGTCGTTTGAGCACAGTAACTACTTCTGTTGCAGTTTTCAAGATGCTCTCGGCTGTAAAGTTAGGGTCAAACTTACTTTCACAGATATTTCTATTCTTGCTGATAAAAGCTAGTAAGACTGAGGACTCTATTCTCTTTTGGATTTTTTTCTGCCTCTTGTTTCAAATAGGTGAGGAAATAAAAGATTTGTTTCCCCTTTTGGAAAAAAAATTCCATTTGTGCACTAGTTGGACCACTAAAGATAAGATTTAAGGATTTGGGCATCAAGTCCCAGAGTTCTCGAGTAGAGATGGGCTAATGTTTTCTATAAAGGATCAAAGGATAAATATTTTAGGCCTTGCAGGCCAGACGGTCTCTGTTGCAACTGCTCAGCTCTGCCGTTGCAGAGTGAAAGCAGCCACAGGCAGTACATAAACAGATGAACATGGCTGTGCGTCAATAAAACTTTATTTACAAAAACAGGAGAGGGGGGTGGATTTAATCTGTGGGCCATAGTTTGCTGGCCCTGATCTGGACACTGGGGTGTTCTGTAGTCAAGTCCTGTAGTTGGGGAGGAAGGAAAGGGCCAGAGGAGCGATAGCTGTTGAGTCACTCTGAAGTGTTTCTTCTGAGCTACCGGTTGGTTCTTCTGTATCTGTTTTGCAAAGACCTGCATCACTGTATTCCGTGGGAGGGCTGTGTGCTCTTCATTTATTTGGTCCCCTAGGACGGATGACTAGGTTGTTTCTAATCGGTGGGCTTATATGGCCACCATCTGGCTGCCAGGATGTCAGCACCGTGTGGGTCTCCCCCCAGGGCCAGGGGCAAGGTGAAACACTGTCGCATCAACCGGGACGGCCGGCACTTCGTGCTGGGCACCTCCGCCTACTTTGAGAGCCTCGTGGAGCTGGTCAGCTACTACGAGAAGCACGCACTCTACCGGAAGATGAAACTGCGCTACCCCGTGACCCCCGAGCTCCTGGAGCGCTACAATATGGTAGGTGGTTGACTCACTCGAGATTGGGTGGAATATCTTGTCTGAGGTTACAATTCATCTGTTGGTTCATCCAGCAAACCTTTCTGGAGCACTTAGGTGTGTCCCACATGGCTCTATGTCCAACAGCGTGGTACAGTCTAGTGCAGGGGAGACAGACAACAAATGAAATTTAAAAAATATACAGAGCATGTATCAGCTGGTGGGTGATAAGGGCTATGGAGAAAAACACACTGAGCAGGTGGATAAGTGGATAGAGTGATGGGGAAGGGGCTGCACTTCTCAAGGGTGCTCGGGAAGATCTCGCTGACAAGGAGACATGTGGGCAGACGCAGGAGGTGGAGGAGGGAGCCCGCAACTATGAGGAAGAAGAAAGAACAGCCAGTGCAAAGGTCCTGAGGTGAGAGCGTGCCTGAAGGCACAGAAAGGAAGCTGCTGTGGCTGGTGAGTGAGCCAGGGCGGGGGCAGAACTAGGTAAGGATAGAACTGCGTGGTGTAGGGCCACTGTGAGACATGGCCTTTTTAATTCTGAGCCGTTGGCAGGGTTCTGAGCAGAGAAGACAGCCGATCTGATTACCATGTCTCAGTTCCTATCAGACAGAGTCATTAACTTACTGGAAAGAGATTTACTGTGCACCAACCATGTGCCAGGAACTGTTCTAGATACCGGGAGCATGGTGGAACACCATCGGCCGCTGGGAAATTTGGGCTCTAGAAAAGGGAGCTGGGTGACACACACGCACCGTGCAGGGTGAGGTACAGTGGAGAAGAGAAAACAGGACGGTGTGCTAAGGGATGGGGCACTGCGTTAGGCTGGGGCCACAGAGGTGGGAGTAGGCCTCCTGCAGAGGGTGAGAAGGGAGCCCAGGGAGCAGACTGGCCGGGAAGCTGTGCAGGAGGCCAGTTGCGGGGGCGGGGGAGCAGGCGTGCACAAGGTGGAAATGTGGCTGGTGGGGCTAAAGGCCAGTGAGAGAGGCAGAGGGACGGCAGGAGGGATCTTCGGTGTGTGCTGGTGGAGGTTTACCCACCTCTCTGTGAAACGAAGCCCTGGTTTGTGGCATCTGCCAATTTCTGCGGTGTAAATACTCCCACGGTGGCCAGCGTCAAGCTGGTGACGTTGAGCGGCGGTCAG
>NW_006779163.1:2412813-2423525 GCF_000442215.2 Lipotes vexillifer | reverse complement strand
AGAGCGGTGAGCTCGCTCCAGCACACCACTGGATCTCGGTGTGTGTTTTTTTCTTACAAAGGAGCACAGTGCCTGGCACAGTGTAGGCCCACATGGGGGCCGCTCTCACTTGGGGGTAAAATTTCCAAGTTTTGGGGAGCTTCCTAGTAGCTTTTTACTGTCTCCACCCGCAAGGTGAGTAAACTATGAGGTTTCAGCTCTTCTACTAGAGGGCAGGAAACCACAAAGGTGCCCAGCATCCTTGTTCTAAGTAAGGGCTGACCCGGGAGCTTGGATGGCTCCATTTATTTTTCTCTATTCTTTTTCAGGAAAGAGATATAAACTCCCTCTATGACGTCAGCAGGATGTATGTGGATCCCAGTGAAATCAGTCCTTCCATGGTACAGTGCCGAACTTCCAATTCACGCTATTCCTTAGTCACTAGATTGACATGGGGCCCACCCCCATGTTAAAAGAGGGTAAGGCAGCATTTTGGAAAACTGGTCCCCCCAAAATGTTTCTTTGAGAAGAAAATGATGATTGACAATAGGACATCTAGTTTTCAGGGAAGAGGTTAATAGAATTCCATCCAAACGCGACTGTGTTTTGCTAAAATTCTGAAGTTTGATGAACCAATGAACCACCTTTGGGCCACACAGCTTCTAATTAAAAGTCTTTCACATGTTTCTTGCTAAGTGACTGAGCCTGTGGTGTTCATAAATTCATTTGGTTCAGTGACCTCTTTGCAGTGCAAACGGTATCTTACATTCCCACCCCAGCTGCTGTGTAATTTCATGCAGGTGGGCCTGGATTTTTACTGTTAGCCTGCAGCTCCTGGTTTCATCTCAAATTTAGTTTGAGCCTGCGGCGAATTTTCTGTTTGGGGGGCTGTCTGGTACACGATTAGTGTACAGTTCTCACTTAGGAAGGGGCCCTGCTGGTGGGCTCTGTAGAAATCCAGAGAGAAATTTGTTTAAACTTATAATCCTTGGCCAATGCAAATCCCTTTCAGCAAGAAGTGAAGTCTTGAAAAGTTGTGGGTGCATGGAACTGGGTGTGAAAGGCATTAGGGGACTTGGACGAATAGCAGAAACTTTTATTAGAAGTGACAGATGCTTTGGTTATGAGAATGGCATGGCCTCATGTCAGCCAGGTGTCAGGGTTTGGTGGAGGCCACGGTAAACTGGAGACACAGAGCCCATCTCAAGGGCAGCCGCCCCCCGTTAGGAGTCGATGGCTGCCTTTCCAGAGATCAGGCTGGGTCTTCTGATTTCTCAGGCCAGGCCAGTAATCTGGATGTTTGATGTGAAATCTCCCCATTATAAAATCCTGGCAACTAAACCAAGTTGTAGAGAAAGTCTTCCTACACTAAGTGAGCCAAGTAGAACATGATTGTATGCAGAATTTGATCGCAAGCTGCCAGACCATGGTGAGTGCTTCAAAATAAAATAATAATTATTACTACTGTGATTGAAAAAATGATGTAACAATTTAAAAAAAAACACTTTGAAAGCAAGAAAAAGAATCAGCCCTGGTCTCACCATCCCAGTGCAGTAGCTGTCTGCATTTCTGGGTGTTCCGTCCCTTCTCGTCTTTGTCCGCGTGGAGTTGTATTTTAGAGTCACCACCACCAGCACCTGCCATTTTTATTCTGCTTTGTTCTGCTAAGCTACTTAATGACCATTTTTGTTTAACCTGGTAGGCCAAGCAATTTAGATGAATACATGGACTGGAATTTTAACTTAAAAAGAGAGTGTGTTTTATGCTGTAGAATATTCTGGGTAACTGTGCCCATTTGGCTCCGTCCCCATCAGTGGCCATTTGGGTTGTTTCTAGGCTGTGCTCTTCTCATTAACACTAAACTGAACTTGCTCACCTGTGAGGCTTTGTATCTTTTGCCTTATGTCCTTTAAATGAGCTCTTAGAACTGGAGTGATTAGGTCAGTAATAACAGCTAACACATACGGATGACCACATAGCGAGCACTGTTCTAAGCACATGATGGCTCATTAGTCCTCATAACAGCCCCAGGCATTAGGTACCATGTTTGTGCCCATTGTACAGATGAGGAAACTGAGGTACATAGAGGTTGAATAATTGCTGAGGAAGGTGTGGAATTGGGATGTGGATGCTCCCAGGAGTGCACTCTTAGCCAGTTTGCTGTGCCACATGCCCGCTTGGTCATCCAATGGTGGTTCATTTCTCTAGTTCGTGAGGGACCTGACATGAGGACCTCTCCGGCCATCTGTCAGGCTGGAGACTTGCTCCTGTGGAAGCCGTTATATGGCACCCCCCTCTGCCACTGGCTGTACCTTCCTTGTGGCCTTGGAGTCTGGCAGTGACCTATAGAATTTCATGGGGAGAGATGTGGCTCTGGTCCTTAAGTCTGCCCTTGAAGCAGGATGCACAGGTAGAGCCTGCACTGTTTGCAGGTGGGGGAGTCAAGGGTGAAAGCTCTGGCTGGAGGTTCCTATGGCAAAGCTCGTAAAACCCACATTGCTTCTTATGGGACATCACGAACTATGGCAGTAACTCATGTTAATGGGTTCTTTCTCTGCTCAGTCACTTACCAGTTGGTTGACTTCGGGCAAAGGATACTTTGTGTACCTCTACTTCCTCATCTGTAAAGCAGGATATACTCCTACCGCTTACCTGTTAGGTAACAGGTAACGAGAACAGCAGTTCTGTACTCCTAACCCTTACCTGTTAGGGTTGTTGTGAGGATTAAAGGAGATACTATAGATAAAAGGCCTAGAACAGGGCTTTGACTAAGAAATGCTAGCTCTTGTCATTTTTATCCTTTCATGCATTATCTCATATAATAGTCTCACTGACCCTGTGAAGTATGTAAAGTTTTAACTCCTGTTTCACAGATGGGGAAACTGAGGCTGAGAGAGCCTCAAGATTATATAGCTGGTAAGGAAGGGGCAAACCAAGGATTTTAACCCACGTGTCTGACTCCATAGCCCACGCTCTGAGGAGCAGTTTTATGGATTCCTTATAAAGCCCCCATCCCCATTTCCTTGGGTTGGGGGAGGGGCAGCTGCTGATCGAAACAGGCTGGTGGTTTCTGAGGTTTTCCTGTTAGTGTTTGCTTGCTGTGTGTGTGGGTGTTCATTTTGTCATTGATTTATGCTTGCCAAGCAGCCGGCATTTAAAGCAAGTTCACTGAAGAGAAATTTTGTCCTAAGTTCTGTCTTGTTTCTGCCAGTGCAGAGACCCCCTTTTGGTGAATTTCACAGAGGATCGCCTCAGTTACTCTTGCAAAATGTCAGCATCCTTCAGGAGCCTAGTTAGGGGATCACTGGCCTAGGTGAAAATGCTGGTGAGACTTGGGGATGTCCAGAAACGGTGTTGAGCTTGAACTTCCGGGAGGACGGACTTCCGGGAGCGCAGGCACTGAGGACTTCAGAGGAGGAGGTTGTGGCTTGATGTGAAAGGCATGTCCTTTCCTTGTTGAGGAAATCGAGCAATACTGGCTCACTCTGAGGTGCCCTACCTAGGCTCTGACTTAGGCCAGTCCCCATCCCCACTCCCTGGTATACGTCCCGGGGGGCCGTGGCTCCCTGGCAATGCCAGCCCTTCACCAGCAGATGGCGCGGTAACCTTGGACTAAAGCCTCCCTCTCTTGAGAAGAACCAAATGTGCCAGAAAATTTACCGCCGCCTCCTTCTGCGCCTGTTGCCCGGCCTGACCTTTACCCTCTTGTTTTCCCCCAAAGCCTCAGAGAACCGTGAAAGCTCTGTATGACTACAAAGCCAAGCGAAGCGATGAGCTGAGCTTCTGCCGTGGTGCCCTCATCCACAATGTCTCCAAGGAGCCTGGGGGCTGGTAAGGCTGAGGGGAGCTCTGACCCCTTTATCTGCTGTTCTGGGCTGGCTTTGACCTGTTGTACTTTCTGTGGGAAGGTGACTGATGCATGCTCTGTTCAGAAAAGTGGATAAATAACAATAACAATTATCATGTCCTTTATCTCATCATTACATCATGTTATGTATTATTTTAATTATAATAGCAGCTGCCATTTCTTGAGGTCTTACTGTGTGCCAAGCACTACGCTAACTGCTTTCATACATTAACCAAATCCTTGTTACAGCCCTGCAGAGTTAGGACTATGATTATCCCCACTTATAGATGCAGTGAATGAAGCTTTCCAAGGTCCAGCTACTAGACAGCACAAGCCTGTGCATTATTTTAAATTCAAATTCTTGTGCTATTGCTTAGTCCCATGCCCTATGCAATGGCCCCATCCTGGATTGAAGAGGTACATTTTCAGGCCAAAGGCACCTGGGTGTTTGAGGGTCGAGTTATCTCTTCCCCTTTTTCACCTGGGAATAAGAATTCTCTGCCCATCCATAGGTCCCTAGGCAAGTGGGTTCATGGGATGATTCCTACTTTAGAGCCATAAGGACTTGTTCATAACCATGAGCACTTGCAGAGACTCAAACATCTCACAAAATTGGCACCTCTTCCTCCTGCAAGATAGCTGGACCTAACTTAGACATCTCAATAGCAGCCTGAATGGAGCATTGTCAAGCACTGTCTTAAGCACTTCATTTGAAATAATTCATTTAATGCACACAGTGATCCTATAAGGTTGGTTCTGTTCTTACCTGCATTTTACAGACGAGGACACTGAGGCAGAGAAGTGAAGTAACTTGTCCAGGGTCACACAGCAGCCTGAGATTTGAAGCCAGGCCTTCTGACTCAAGAGGCCACACTTTTTACTTACTCATGTGCTAGATCCAGAGGTGTTCAGGCTTTCTTTCTGTTTGTTTTTTGTTTTTTGAATTGGGAGAACCCCCTCTTTCCAACCCATTTCTCATCTGGATCCCCAGAGATCTTGTCTCAAGATGAGTTAAGAGACTGGAGTAAGTGCCTTTAGTGAGGGACTGAGGGTAAACCTTATGCCCAGCTGAGGTCCCCTCATTTCTTATTCTCTCCCTGGTGACAGTATTGCCACCTAGTGGGATGTCTGCCTCAGACCACATTTTTTTGCATCCTCCCATACTAGAGGACCAAATGATTGTGGTTCAAACCAGGATGCATTCGAGAGTGGAGGGAATGCCGTGTTGATGCTACATCTGGACCACAGGTGTAAACCATTCAGTTCTGGGCAGATGGCCCATACAGTCGCCCTGAATACAGCCAGACTTTGCTGGAGATGGGTCTGGAGAAATGAAGGTGAAAAGAGTGTGAAACAGGCTCACGACTGGCAATTCTGTGTTTCCACCAGGTCGTGGGACAGTCAGTCCTCTCTGCTTATTCAGGTTAACAAACATTTGTTAAGCGCCCCCGAGTATAGATTTGATTAAGACCGAGAAAGGTCTCACGTAGAGGGGAAGACCGATGTATAACTGCTAAGTTAAATATAAGGCGCGGACTGGTTTGACAGCTGCGGGAACAGATGCCAAGGAGCACAGAGGAAGAGCACTCAGCCTAGGTGGCAGTCAGGGAAGGCTTCTTGGAAGAGGAAGGCCCCAGCTGAGTCTTAAATGGTTAGGAGCAAGCTGGCTATAAAGGGCATGGGCCAAGGCATAGAAGCTAGACAGCATGGCAGGGCCACATGGGGAGGTGGCCACAAGGTGGTCTGGAATGAATATCAAGTTCAAGTCACAGAGAGGTAGGAGTCGGGGTCCAGGAGTCCCTGGGGCTATAGCATTCCAGGCCCTGACCGCCAGGCTGAACAGTCTAGGGGTAATTTTGAAGGCCTCGGGAGCTATTGGTATGGTGGGGTCAGAGGTGCATTCTGGAAGGAGCCCCCTGGCTGCAGAAAGTGGCCCACAACAGGGGTTGGAGGAGGAGCCCTGCATGTCCAGGCACCGGACCTGGGGGCACATCTTGGAGGTGGCGCCAGTTTGGTTGAATCAAGACACGTTCAAAAGTTGATTATGTCTCGTGTTGCTACAGAGGTGGGAAGGTCAGGGGTGGGGGGCACGATTTTAGCCGAGTAACAAGAACCAACACTGTTGGTCGCTTAATATGTACTAGGTGCTACTCAAAGCTTGTAGTGTATGTTAACTCATATAGTCCCAATGAAATCCTCTGAGGGAGGCACTGGGATGATTCCCACGTACAGATGGAGGGTCTGAGGCACAAACACCTCGTAGCTGGTGGTGGAACTGGGGTTGATTCCAGCCCGTCTGGCTCCAGAACCTTCCTTATCCCACCCCTATCTCTAAATTCACAGTCCTCCCTGAAAGGGGGCTGGGGCTCCGCTAGAGCTGAGCTTTCGTCTTGTATGGCATCTGACGTCCACTTAAAGCACTGAAACTTTTGACTTTTGGTGGCTTTGACCAAACACTGGGGTACTGGTAAGGGGAAGACGTGACCTCCAGCACTCACTGCTGACTAAAAAAAAACCCAAAAGACAAACCAAGAAAACCCAGAGGACCCGTTGGATAGGCTCCGCTGTCACAGATAACGACCCCCTCCTCCGGCCACTCAGTCACTTGCCACCTTCCCCCTCCCCCATCGGCTGGGAGCCAGTGAGCAGTGGTGATGGCTCGGCCCGAGGCCCTCCGATCCCCTCTGTGTTTCCGTGTAGGTGGAAAGGAGACTACGGAGCCAGGATCCAGCAATACTTCCCGTCCAATTACGTCGAAGACATTTCAACAACTGACGGGGAGGAGCTGGAAAAGCAGGTGAGTCTCCATCGTTCATCACAGGGAGGGACCCGCCGATCCTATTCTGGGGCGTCCACTGAGCCAGCTCCACGTTTTGTACACGCTGTCCTGTGTTGCCCAAGGAGCTCCCGAACAGGGACAGCAGAGTGACGGGGAAATTGGGACTGTCCCCCCGAGTTGTGGGTGACGGTCACTGTGACAAGACAGTCAGGTTTAAATCAGGCTGCTGCGCTGGGCTGGAAGGCTTTGCATATGCAGAGTTCCCTCCGCAGTGAAAACAGCCACAGCCATGTCCTTTGCTTAAAGCGGCTTGCGAATGAAACATTTCGTTTGGCCAGCCTGATTTGATGTTCAGAACGTGCTTGGTGTAAGCAGGCCGGCCCAAGGGAAAGGTGAGTCGAGGCCCTCCTGGTGACATTGCAAACCTGGTTTCTGTTCCCCGCTGCCTCTTGCTCAGAAGGCTCGAAGAGCAGCTACTTTCAGTGTGACAGCAGTGCTCCAAGGCTGGAATCTTAAGACTTTCTTCTAAGAGACTCGGGGCACTTTAGGAAGGCTGCATGGAGGAAGAGGCCTTTGAGTGTTAAAAGTCAAGTTAGAGTTCAGCAACCAGAGACCAGCAGAGGGGAACTGCAGGTGGGAGGTACAGCCTAAGCAAAGGTGTGGTAGTGGAAACACAGTTTTGTTCATTGCGCTCGGCCTGAGGCAGAGACGTGAACGCCTCCCCTCCCCCCACCTCCCTCCCCAGCTGTGTCCATCCCGCATTGCCCTTTACCTGCACAGTCGGCATTAGCCTGGGGGAGGGGTGGGGTAGTACATGTGACGGGCAGATACACAGTTCTGCTTTCCTGAGACCAGGAAACTCCCCACCTCACCTGACCCCTGGGATGGTTCAAATGTGCCGCGCGCGAGTGGAAGAGCTGGAAGACTGAGCAGGGCCCGGAAAGCCTTGAGGCCAGACTGCAGAGCTTAGGTGTTGCTCCCATAGGACACAGGGAGCCACAGAAGGTTCTTGAGCTGGGCTTGGAAAGGAGGCCAGTCCCATTTCCTGAGAATGTCAGAAGAAAGGGTCTCGGGTGTTTTTGAAACCAGATCCATGGAAATGCTTCGAAAGCTGCTCTGGAATTCACAAGGCACCTTTTTACAGATTGGAAAATGAAACGCTGAACCTGCCAGCACCTGCTCGCTGCTGGGTCCCCATCAGCAACATGCTTCGTTATTTAGCTCTCTCCCCGTGGACGTAGCCTGTAATGAAAGTGCATTTTAAACAGTTCCAGAGGCAGTGCCTCTGCTAAACGGTATGCTTTGGAAACCGGTTATCTTTTCATTACTCCTTATAAGACAAACGTTGAGTTATGTCTTGTTTCTTCACAGATTATTGAAGACAATCCCTTAGGGTCTCTTTGCAGAGGAATACTGGATCTCAACACCTATAATGTTGGTATGTGCACAGATGGTGTCAGCCCAGATTCCCACCCAAATCTCCCCCCAGCCTGGCCTCAGGACCGCCCCAGACAGGGGGGTCAGCTGTCCTGGGTCCTTCTAGCTTTGACTTGGATGCTGAAGCTGAGTATTGGGCCAGGCTGGTCAATGACTGTCATCTTACATCTTGATTGCTATGCTGTTAACATCCGTAAAGCACTATATATAGTCTGGTGTTATTACATACCCTGGTGCGTATATATTAAGTGTTGGACTAATGTTGGCTGTTGTTCTTCCCAACATCCTCATCCTCATTGCAGGGGTCTGCCTGGGTCTCCCATGCTTTTCTAGGAGGAGCTGAGATGTCGGCTGGGCTGCAGTGGAGCACAGAGTTGGGGGTGTCTGGTTCTTAGCCGAGCTCTGCCTCTCAGTTGCTGCGAGACCCTGGGCCTGTCATTTCCCCTCTCAGAGCTGCAGCTTCCTGGCAGCTCAGCTGGGCGTCAGGAAACCTGGCCTCCCCCTCAGAGTCTGGTGCAGGAGGGAGCCCACAGCCTCAACCGTGGTGACAGGGGTGTGAGATGCATGGTGCTTCCTGGGCCTTTGAAGTGAGCATATAGCAGCTTCCAGACGAAGGAGCTGAAGGCAGTGAGGAGAGACTTTCTGGGCAAGAAGCCAGAGCACCTTGCTTCTCTGAGCAGCCCGTGTTTCCATAGCTGGCCTCCGTGCCCCCTGTAGTCCGTCAGTCCACTAGCCTAGGCAGGTGGGCAAAGGATTCTTGGTTCCAGTTCCCGTTAACAGATGAGAAAACCAAGCCCCGTAGTGACCACAGAAGCTGCCCGAACTTCCACTGCGAGTTGTCAGAAAAGCTGGGTCTGGGGCACTGGGGGCTTGTGCCCTCCCTGCTCTCACCCTTTGGATCATCCTGCGCTGAACTTGCACAGGCACGTGGCTCAGGGTGATGAGGAGGGAGCTTGGAGTCAGGTCTGACTTGAGCCCCAGCTTTGCCACTACCAGCTCTGTGACCTTCCATGGGTTTCTCTGCCTCAACAAGTCTCTGTTTCCCCTCCTGTGAAATGGGCAGAACAGGAGTAGCACCCCAAAAAGCTGTGATTAGACTTAAAGAAGATACAGAGCAGCGCCTGGCACGTGAGAGCCCAGAGATCTTTGTTGATGATATCATGTGGCCGATAATTTGTCCTCTCGTAGCCTTCATTTTCTCTTTCCAGAAAATACTTTCCCTGTAGAGAGAACCTATTCCATGCCTAGCCGCTCATGGCTGCGGGCGGTCCGTGGCTTAGGCTGATCACTCCAGTCTCTGCCTCCATCTTCAATGGCCAACTAACGCCCCTGGGTCTCTGCCTCAAATTCCCTCTCCTTTCTCTGGTGAAGGACACTGGTTCCTAGATTTAGGGTCTACCCAAAATGCAGGGATGATCTCATCCTGAGATCCTTCCGTACATCTGCACAGACCCCATTTCCAAATAAGGTCACATTCACAGGAACTGTGCATTAAGACGTGGACTGCTACCTGACACAAGGTAGATGTCCCGGTTAGCGCTTTGACAGTGATGGTTGGGTTGGGGTCATAAGAGAAGTGGCCTGGGGAAGTGGAAATCTGGTCTTCTTTGGCTTTCTAACAGGCTGATCAGGCCTTTTGTTATCCTTTCCTAAAGTAAAGGCCCCACACGGGAAGAACCAGAAGGCTTTCGTCTTTATCTTGGAGCCCAAGAAACAGGGTGACCCTCCGGTGGAGTTTGCCACAGACAAGGTGGAGGAGCTGTTTGAGTGGTTCCAGAGCATCCGGGAGATCACCTGGAAGATCGACACCAAGGTAAGCCTTTTGCTCACCTGGGGGCTCAGGTGGGCCTGGTATCCTCAGGCTTGTGGTACTCTGCTGAGGCGGGGTGGGTCTGGCCTGCCGGAGGAGCAGGCCCAGCGGCCCCACAGAGTTCAGGGGGCAGAGGGGCGATGTTCAGACGACAGGAGCACCGAGGAGAGGAAACGGGTACTGGAGGGCCACCTGCAGAGCTGGGTCTGGTTTGAACCATTGAAGGCTCACGGTGTGTGCAGTGACCCTTGATGTTTGGGGCCTGTCGGGTCCTGTGTGTCTTAACAAGAAGGTTTTGCCTTCCTCATTTGGAAAGTTTTCTTGTTTCTAAATACCGTTCAAAGCAGCCTGGATCCTTGCAGTGCACGTTCACTGAGGTCACGTCTCTGGACTGGAAAGGGCCCTGGGAATACTGTAATCGAGAAGACACAGCCCTGTCCTTCCAGAAGTTTGTATCCTTGTGGGGGGAACTTCCAGTCTTGATGGGAATGAGCTTTTGAGGGTTTATCCTCAGCGGGGCATTAGGGTTTGTCTGGAGGTCTTTTGCAAAGGGCGAGGTTCTAGGTAAGAACAGGAGGTTTAGAATTAAGCCAACTGAAGTTTGCATCCTGGCAGGGTTGGACCCTGGGCAGGTAACCACACCTCTCTGGGCCTCAGTTTCCTTGTCGGTAAAAGGAGGAGCCAGATCCCTAACTCACAAGATGAAAGCAGAGGATGCACAGAAAGCGCTGGCCCAGAGCCTGCCACACGGCAAGGGCCCAGGTCACCACGGGATTTAATCATCACGTTGTCTTCATGCCAGGAGGACCTGGGGGAGTGTCGCTGCGTCCCGGGGGATGGAGCGGGGGGGGGGGGGGGGG
>NW_006779163.1:2389739-2412272 GCF_000442215.2 Lipotes vexillifer | reverse complement strand
GGGGGTGGGGGGTGGGGTGGGGGTGCTGTGTGCTCGCTCTTGTGGCCACGGGGCTGGGAAGAAGTTCTAGGGCCTCCCACGTACCCCGTTGCTTCTGTGGCCAATCTTGACCCAAAGGACTGATTTTAAGGCTTTCTCAGGCCCTCTTAGATCCCTCTGACCTCTGGTTATAACTGATGAGTCTCCCTCCTCCAGTGTACTGGGCTTGATTTTTTTCTTCCCGCCCCCCGTGGGGCACTTTGCAACTTGGCCAGTCTGTGGTCACCAGAGGCCCCTTGACTCATCCTTTCGACACCCTGGAGTAAAGTCCTCTTCTTCAGAAGACTTTGTGCAGAGAGCTGTTCAGATGGGCACCCTCCCTGCCAGGGCCTGCCGTCTTTCCCCCCATCCCAGAACCTAGTCAGAGGCCCTACATATGGGTCCTTATTCTTTGCAAGACCCGTCACATCATCACATCAGTCACTTGGGATGAACCACGAGCTTGTGGCCAACAAAGCTATTCCCACTTTCCCCCATGGGGCCATCTCATCTGCCCTCGGTGCCTCCAGTGCGGTAGAGCTCCGGGGCACAGGGGGGTTGCCACTGTCCTGGGGTTCATCTGAGAGATAATTTCCTCCTGCCTTCTTCTAGGTGTGCTTTCATTGTCAGTTGAGTGGTTGTCATCGTGATCTGTATGGCACCATTCGCCAGCGTGTGACTGTCCCGAGCATATTCTAGTGTTTGGGATTCTAGGCCCGTGTAGCTGCGAATGGAGAAAAACGCTAGTGAGGAGGAAGCCTTTAGCCACCGCTCCCTGTAGACTTTATTCTCAGGCACTCCAGCCCCATCTGCGTGTGGGGCTCGGAGGGAAGGGGCATGGCGATGACACCCTCGGCCTGGTGTTTCCTGGCTCTCTCCCTTTCTCTTAATGGAGGCAAATGTGACTTCACTTGAAGGCTGTCCCCTTCATTCCCCAGCACATGACGGTTTCTGAAACTAAGCCTAGCTCTCGAGGGCTGCTGTTCTCTGCCTTGGTCTACATTCCTTTTTAATTAGCTTTTATATCTGCTTAGTCTTATCACATTTCATATGAATGTTAAAAAACAAAACGGGAGTCAGCAGAATTGACAAAGGTTCCACTCTGAACACCACCAGCTGTAGGGCTTGCCGGTGTGGGAACAAGCAAGGTGGATCCATGCTGCCACTGGGAAAGCAACACGAGGTGTGCTCTCAGCTCACTGCCAGGAGCTCCTCACCGAGGCCCTTGGAACCTGCTCAGGGCTCTGTAATTTTACATCATCTCTGGCTTCTTTCAGTCAAATGGCAGAAGACCAGTCACTAAGATTCATCTAGTTAGTGGGTTTCCAAAGCCTGACCAATGAAGTGTGTTGTGATTTCAGACTCTGAGATGGCCTAGGGGCAAACTCTGTGGGTCTGGAGAGTAACTGTTCTACAGTTTTGCAGTAGCAACTGGTATTTCATCGTGAGCTGATACTGTTTTCTGCTGAGGTTGAGAAAAAAAAGTGATGCCCCATAACCCATCATGGCTCTGTGCTCGGTGAGGCTAGAGGTCCGCACGTGGACACAGCTGTGCCTTGGCTCAACCCACCCTTATTTCAGGCGGGCGTACTGTCATTAGAAGTGAGCTGTGGTGTTGCCAGGGTTTCCTCTGCCCAGATAACCTGCGGGGAAAATTGTGTACTAAGAGGACAGAGCCAAACTGACACAAGGATTAGGAAAGAACACCTGAGGTTTGAGCTTAGATAATGAATGCTTCAGTCTCCCTGACAGCATCTGGCCGTAGACTGTCTGGCGGACACCTTCTTTGTCTCCTGCTCCGCGCCCATCCCGCCCACACCAGCCCTTTGAGCCTTGCCGCTACAGCTTGCTTTGTGCCCAGGAACATTCAGGGAGTGTGGGAAGGGCTGGTGAAAGCTGGGTGTGCTTCGATGAACTAGGGCAGATTTCACGTTCAGATCTTCCCTGGTGATGTGGCTGCTGCCGGAGCTCATGTAAAAAGCTCGTGTGCTGGTCACTGCCAGGGTCCACTCGGGCCTCAGGATTTTGGTCAGCAGTCATGGGTTGGGGGCATTCTTACAGAAGAAATCGGGTGCCCGCGCCTGCTTGTTTAGAAAGTGGATGCTCCTGTCCTTGGCCCGGAAAGGCATTGCTGGGGCAATCCGTGTCGCACCCCTTGTTTGCCACACGATCGGCGAGGGCAGAGGCCTCCTTTAATTCTCTCAATAGCTCCAGGAGGTTAGGTATTCAAGTTGGCCTCATCGCACAGCTGAGGAGACTGAGGCACAGAGAGGCCAGGTGACTTGTGCCATCGGCAGAGCCAGCAAATCGGGCCAGCTTTCAAAGCCGCCTCTGAGTCCAGTCCCCACAGTTGTAACCACTGTGATGCTCCTGTCACCAAATCACCACCTCTCACCAGAAGACTCACCACCTGCAGGGTCCTGCTCCCAAGGGACGTGTCTCAGTGTGGACACCGGCCTGGACACTAGTGTTGAAAGGCACCAACACAGACAGTCGGACGAGAGACAGTGCAAGGCCAAGCCCGGGTGAGGCAGTGGGCATTCTGGAAGGCTTGAGGGATGCAGCATCTCTTTCCCAGGCCTGGATGGAGTTACCCAGGAAGGCGTCCTGGGGAAGGAGTGATCTGGGCGGCGTCCAGAAGGAAAAGGGATCCGACGGACCTGCAGAGGAGGGAGGAGGATGGGGGCGGCAGGATGAGGGGCCAGGACGTTGTCGCTGTGCTTCAGAGGGACCTGGGCTGTGAACCTGGCGGCCTTTCAGACAGGCCTCCGCCCGTACCTGGTGGCTGAGGGCGGAGAGTGGTAACACAGGTGAGGCCGATTCCTTAAGCATCTGGTCTCGGCCTGCTGTGGAGCCCGGGGTAAGCTACTCAGCCTCTGTGTGTGCTGTAATGTCGTGGAAGAGTGGAGATAAATTCTACCTCTCAGGGACGTGTGAGCTTAGGTATAATATCCATCAAGCACTTAGTGTGCGCTGCCTGAAGCTAAGCAGCCTCCCGGATGGTGAATGTTATCGTCTGCATCTGTGAACGACATCCTCTCCAGGGTTCCCCCGCTTGGCCAATGCGGGGATGGGCCAGAAGTTGGTGAGGCCAGAGAGGGTTGTCTGGTTCGGAATGGAGTGAGAGCCCGTCCTCACCTGGAGATGGATTTCACCGTGGGTCCTCCGAGGGCGAGCGGCTCCCAAGTCCTTGGTGTGTGGCCCGGGCCGTGGAGAGTCCTCTGCACAGAGAGGTGCACGTTGCAGGGAGGCGGGGTGCAGGGGACAGCGAGTGAGCACAGGGAGGCCATGGCCTGGCCTAGAGCGGTCCTGGGCTTGGAGAACTGGAATCTGATGAACTGTCACAGTGTGGTTTCAAAAGGAGGGACAGGGCAGCGTGCCGAGAGCAGAGGGTTGAGAGAGGGGCGGTGACAGAGGAGAGCCCTCGTTCCCCTGTATTCTCGAGAGCTGTGGTCAGAGACTGAGCTAGACACCGATCCGGGGTGGAGACAGCCTGGTGGAGAATTTCCAAAGTAAGAGGACGGGCAGGGGAGAGGAGAGCTTTCCACCACGTTTAAGATGTGAGCGTGAGTGAGGGCCACAGAGGAGAGGGGGCCCAGAGGAGGAAGACGCCTGCCAGGCGCCGGGAGGGCGGGATTTCGCAGGTGCCGGCTTGAGGGCTGGAACCCGACTGGCTCCACACAGGAGAACAACATGAGGTACTGGGAGAAGAACCAGTCCATCGCCATCGAGCTCTCGGACCTGGTCGTCTACTGCAGACCAACCAGCAAGACCAAGGACAGCCTAGGTACCGTCTCCCATCACCCTGCCCCCCAGCCCCGGGGGGGACTCTCGATTCCATCTGGGTCTGGCGTTGTGAAAACCGTTCCTAAACTGTGCGAAGGGGGAGCCTCCCCTTCCGTCTGTCCTCAGGGCGAGGATGCTGGTGAAACAGGCCCCTCTGGTATCTTCAGAAGGCAAACCCTCTGAAAGGGTGGATTCGCTTTTCTGCTGCTGTAACGAGTTACTAAGAACTTGGTGGCTGAAACAACATGTATTCATTCTCTTGGTCGTGCAGGCCGAGGTCTAAAATCAGTATCGCTGAGCTGAAATCATGGTGTCAGCAGGGCCCCACTCCCTCCAGAGGAGGATCTGTTCCTTGCCTCTTGCAGCTCTGATGGTTGCTGGCATTCCTTGGCTTGCGGCCATGTCACTCCAGTCTCTACCTTTGTGGTCATATTGCCTTCTCTTCTACGTAGTCAAATCCCCCTCTACCTCTCAATTACAAGGACTTTGCGGTTTCATTTAGGGCCAGACGATCTCCCCCTTTCAAGCCCCTCAGTTTAATCAATCTGCAAAGTCCCTTTCCTATATAAGGAACACAGTCACAGGTTCCAGAGACCAGGACCTAGATATCCTTGGGGGCCGTTATTTGGCCTGCTGCAGAAGGATGCAAAAATGGACCTCCTACCGAATCCTCCAAAGTAGCAAGTTCTCTCAGCCAATAATGGTCCTGTTCATATTTTCTTCCTCCTTTTGAGCAACTCCTGTCTCTGATCTCCAGAATCTGTAATTCCAAGGCAGAGGACCAGAGAAACAGTACTAAACCTCAGCGTTAACGGTCACTGGGAGGCTGGTCCCTGGGCACCTCCACGCGCAGGGAAAGATGTCATAGCTCTGAACCAGACGCGGCCACGCTCAGCGTGTTAAGAGCTGCCCTAGCACAGCTGGGTGTGAAGCAGCAGAGCTTCATCCAAGCAAAGAACTGTTTGCGTTTTCCCACGTCTCCTCCCATTCGTTGTCCCCTCACCCACGCGGGCATCCCCTCTCCTGTCACATCCCTTCCTGCTGGCATTCGATTCTCCCTCCACCAAGATGCTGGGTTCACTCCTCTTGTGCCTGCGACCCCTTTGATGAGGAAGCCAGATCCAGCGTCCGCACCTTCCACTCCTCAGATGTCCTCCTCCCTGCGGATCCCATTTCCCCCACCCCTTTCTGTAACTGGACCGCTTTTGTGGTTTCTTGTACAAGGCTGCTGGTAGTTCTAAACAAAAAGTAAATTACAATAATCCTAGACTAAAAGGCTGTGGGAACACTGGGCTCCCTCTTAATATCTGGGAGCGCCCCCCCCCCCGCCCCCCCCCGCCCCGGAGTAAACAAAAAGTAAATTACAATAATCCTAGACTAAAAGGCTGTGGGAACCCGGGGCCCCCTCTTAATATCTGGGAGCGCCCCCCCCCCCGCCCCGCCCCGCCCCGGAGGGGAAAGCCCACAGCAGAACCAATTATGGCAGTATCATCATAACCACTTGAATGTCTCATCCGGGGGAGAGTCCTGGTTTCATTTTACGACCTGCACATCCCGCCAGTACATCAGGCGTTAAGAAAACGTGCGAGACACAGAATAAATGCGACTCCCTCTCTTTGTGCAGAAAACCCCGACTTCCGAGAAATCCGCTCCTTCGTGGAGACAAAGGCTGACAGCATCGTCAGACAGAAACCCAACGATCTCTTGAAATACAATCAAAAGGGCCTGACCCGCATTTACCCCAAGGGACAGCGGGTGGACTCCTCCAACTACGACCCCTTCCGCCTCTGGCTGTGTGGCTCCCAGATGGTGGCACTCAATTTCCAGACACCAGGTAAAAGGGGGCTGATTGTGGCCAATAAATCTGAGATGACGGAGCATTATTCCAGGCACAGTCTGCTGGGGCCAGCGGTGTGATGTGGTGGCCAGAGCGCGTAGTTTGTCTTAGGAATTGTCAGAGTTCAGCCAGCGTGCTAGCGCGAGGCCCATCCCCTTGAACAGAGTGATGAAGGGGACCACTGGGCATGCCAGGTGCTTGTGTGACGGGCTCCGTGCTGGCAAGTGACAGACGCGGAGTCAGTCCGGTTTAAGAGAGAAAGGAAATGCATCCACACACGTAATTTACAAGTCTAGGAATTGAGCTTCAGGCAAATGGATTCAGGTGTTCAGTGGCTGTCTTCCGGTCCCCTCTCCGGGCCCATCCTTCTCTGAGGGCTTGCTGCTCAGGCTGTCTTCTGGAGATGATCATGTGCTGGGAAGAGCCAACACGCCCAACTTCTTTATGCAAAGGGTGGCATTAATCACGGTGCTTTGCACTTTGGTGGGTATTTAAGCCTCTTTGGAGGACCTGTTTAGCAGTAGTCTCCTTTGTATTTTTGTGCCTGCATAGCATCCCACTGAGCAGAACCAAAACGTCTTCACCTGATCCCCTGCTGAGGCACGTTTAGGTTATTTCCCTTCATTTGCTACTACAGACGGCACTGCCCCCCGTAACCTTACATGAGCATCACTTCAGATAGGGGAGCACGTCTGTGGGGCAGAATTCTCAGAAGTGCAGGCTGGGTCAAACAGCTTTGATCAACTTGGCCCTGAGGAAAACCACTGCACACCTGTATCCAGGAGGGTCCGAGCGAAGACGCTTAGCCACCCTGCCCTCCACGGGGACTGCGGGCAGGAGTGCAAGCGGGCGAGACGTTTACACCCTTTTCGGCAGAAGTTCACCAGCTTAGTTTTAGCAAAACTTTTCAGTCTTGCACAGGTGAAAACTGATGTTACATTGTAGTCACAGCTTCCCTTACTGGTAACTTCTCTTTTTATGAGTAACATTAACCAGGTTTTCACGTACTTAAGAAGCACTTGTGTTTTCCTTTCCGCAGACTTTATTCATGCTTCTTATCCAGTTTTTTCTGAGGGGGTTTAGGGATTCACAGCACACATTTACCAGATTTCTTAATAGGTTAAATTTATATAGAGATATTTACCTGTCAGTTGAGTTAAACTGATTTTTCTACAGCACGTCAACTTTTATGGAAATTTTGTTCTATGTGGCAATTTTTAGCTTTGAATACGTTCTGGATTCTGTATCTTACTTGGAAAGGTGTCCCCAGTCTGAGATTTTTTTAATCCCACATTTTTCTTCCCGTAACATTGGTCTTTAATGGATTGTTTTAAACCCATATTTTTGAGTCCGATACCTATTTTAACAGCTGCCTCAAATTATTGTCGGAAAAAGGTATAAATCATCCCCTACCCAGCACCTTGGGGCCCCTTTTCTTGCCTCACTTTCATCAGCAGTTACCCTTCCTCCCCAGATAAGTACCTGCAGATGAATCATGCCCTGTTTTCCCTCAATGGGCGGACCGGCTACGTCCTGCAGCCCGAGAGCATGAGGGCGGAGAAGTACGACCCCATGCCGCCCGAGTCCCAGAGGAAGATCCTGATGACCCTGACGGTCAAGGTAAGGCCCAGCCCTCCTTCCTCGCGCAGGGGGCCGGGGCTGTGCAGCGTGGGCATGGCCCAGCCGGCTGCCTAACGACATCGGTCACCTGGTTGAAACCGTCAACACCCAGACACGGTTCAGGATCTTAATTGCAGCGCCCGCCACGGTCATTGCAGGGGAAGAGGGGAGGGAAGGGCATCTTCCCAGGTCCAGCTCGGTCACCTCCCCTTGTTTGCAGGGGCGAGCTGTGAATCTCTCTCTGGCTGGGGTCACCAGGCTCCCTGTGAGGTCAGCATCTGGTCAGAAAAAAATGGGGAATCAAACATGTGAGAAGTGTCTCTCCGCTCTTTGTGGAGGAGAGAGCTTGTCCCCACCGTGGCCACTTTGAGGGGTGAAAGCTTTTCTAAACTGGCCCAACCTTCAGAGAAGGTGTTGTCTCTTTGTTAGAGTTTTTGTTTTCTCCCGTTTGGGAAATGATGCAAGCTAGGGAAATGAACTGCATTTCTCCTAAGATTAAGGAAGAGAACCGGAAGCAAGCATACGTAAATAACCAAAGTTCTTAAAATTTTTAAAAACAAGGCCTGTTACAAAAAGGGTTCCACATTCTCCCCCATCCTTTCCTGGGAGGGGCTGGGAAATTGAGTGACTGAACTCCATCTCTGTAGGTGCCTACCTGGGCCCGGGCGTATGCGTTTCTGTGCGCAGGTGAGGTCCACCTGTTGAGTCTCTTGGCACTGGGGCTGCCATCCCAGCTCATCCTTAACAGCTGTGGGAATCCTCCCCGACTCTCATCCACAAAAGGGAAGCAGTAGGGGTGTCCACCGTAGGAGGGTCTAGTACAAACCAGTGAAGAAATGAGAACCCGCCCACGTGGAACTTGTTGGCTCTGCCCAGGACGGAGCCGGGAGAGTTCCAGTACGTGCTTTCGGTGTCCTAGGTTCTGGGGGCTCGTCATCTCCCCAAACCTGGACGAAGTATTGCATGTCCCTTTGTGGAGGTGGAGATATGCGGAGCCGAGTATGACAACAACAAGTTCAAAACAACAGTTGTGAGTAAGTTGCTGGGTCCTTTCTTCAGGCAAGTTGAATCACAGGTTGGGGACGCTAGTCATCGTGGATTCGCTAACGCGCTGGCGTCCAGGTCTTTCCCTCCATCCCCCTTGCCTGCCATGGGGAGCTCGGGGAGGGGAAACAGAGTTGGACATGGACCCACTGCTGTGTTTCTCAGCCTGTAACTCACGTTGGGAGGCCCCGGCAAGGCCCCAGCTCCCTCTCACTCTGGGGTGTCTGTCCCCCCTTCTGTGCATCAGCCCTCACCTGCTTACCTCCTGAGTCCAGGGCCAAGAGAGGATGTGGCTGAGCTGACCCAAAAGGCTGCAGCCCAACCTGGGTGATCTTAACCCACAGAGGGCAGGGAAGCCCAGAGAATGCTTGTTCTGCCATCTGAAGCCTGGAAAAAACTGAACTGTGGGCCTTTTAAGGCTTGGGACCACTGCCCCCGGTAGAAGGTAGCCCGATGAACAGCTCACGGGCTGACCAGTGGAACTGGCCTTTGTGGAGGGTGAAAGTTAACTATTTACCGTACTCCCTGAGGCTGGTTCTCCCCTGGCAACTCCACACCCCACTATCTCTTCAGAGCGCCTAACCCACCTCCCCCCTCAGACGAGGGATGTGGCTCCCATGTCTCCTTTTCTCTTGTCCAAACCTCCCTGTTCCTGCACTGTTGTCCAGCCCCCAGTCCCAGGGGGTTAAGGTGGGAGATCTATAAGGGGCGGTGGTCGCCTCCCCCTCTGCTTACTGAGGGCCAGGGCTGTGATGCCCCTGGAAAAAAATTATTCCTTAGATCCTGGCCTAGATGTGTATTTACACCGTTGCTACGGAGATTCAAAGCCAGCGGATGTAGAGATGGTGTAACCAAGAGGGGGCAGGACGAATGGGGCCTCTAAGTGAGCTTGGATCTCCTTCCAGATGACAATGGCCTAAGCCCTGTTTGGGCTCCAACACAGGAGAAGGTGACGTTTGAAATTTATGACCCAAACCTCGCCTTTCTACGCTTTGTGGTTTACGAGGAAGATATGTTCAGCGATCCCAACTTTCTCGCGCATGCCACTTTCCCCATTAAAGGAATCAAATCAGGTAAGACCCGTTTTAATGATAATGTTTGCCTTGGATTGGCATCCTTTGGGGTCTGGGCTGCTGGCTCTGAAAAGAATGAAAAAAGCCTTTTTCCTGGCTTTTATTAAATCGTGGGTAGGTTGGACAGCTGATCTCGTGGGAGTTCCCGTGAGCTGGGACAGGGTCCGCGGCAAGTGGCAGGATGAGATGCCGGGCTGGTCACAGTGGGGCTTCTGCATCCAAAACTGGATTATTAGTTGACGGTCCACCTGGCACTGTAGTTTGGTTTCGTTTTGGAAGGTTAGAGCGGTTGGCCTCTCCTCAGGCAGGTTCAGGGGCTGGCGAGGTGCTCCCGGGGACGGAGGAGACCCGGAACTACAGTCTTAGGCCTGCTTTTCCCCGCGTCACCCTGGGCAAGTCACCTGGGCTGTCCGAGCACCACCTTCCTCTTCTGTGAGGTTGGGATGGTTGACTCTCTTCTTCTCGTGATTCCTTCCCACGCTGGGCAAAACGCGAAGCCCCTTCATGCTTTGAGACGGGCCCTGGATTTCTGAGAGACCCCAGTCACAGATCCTTCTCAGTTCTTCATGAGGTCACTCACTGTTGAAAACCTGGGGTTCTGTTTCTCTTCTTTAAAAAGTGTTTTCTAAACTTGGAACATACCAGATCGTCCCTAAATTTATATCATATACACCTAATCATTCCTACAACTAGACATGTGTGTGAGGGTGCTCCAGTTGGAAAATGCAGGTTTTCTAAATGCAGGCCCATCCCAGGGTGTTCTCATTCAGCCCGTCTGGGTGGGCCCAGGCATCTGCATGTTTAGCCAGCTCCTCAGAGGGCACTCGGGGAAAACCGAGTGAGACCTAGGCTGCCCGTCGTATCGAGGAAACAAAGTCCTAAGCGAATGAGTAGATTAAACAGGAACTTGAGAAATATTTAACTTGTCTGATTAGAAGTACCATCTTCCTGATTTAATGACAGCAGTGAACACTCAGTTGGAAGGTCCAAGAGGCCCGATGTTTGCCAGCCCCCTTGGTTAACTTGCCCCCACTGGAAACTAAACCCAGCAACTTAGCCGCAGGACTTTACTCTGCGATTTGCCTCTTTTACATTAGCCCAGTAAGGCAGGCTTAGGACAGATTTCTTTTTCTGGTAACTGTGCCCACCCCTTCCTAACCCACCGCCCCTGGACTCACCCTGCACAGAGCAGTGGCTCTGCTGTTTCCCCCTCCTTACCGGGTCCCTGAGGAGGGATGTGAACCGTAGCCCCTCCCAAGGCTTAGAGAGAGGTCAGCCGAGGGAACCCTCTCGACCAGCCACCTAACAGTGTCCTGTCGAATCATCTGGAAAATGCCTACGGCTTAGCTTGGAGAGGTTTAAAAAACAACATCTCAAGGATGATAAAAAATGTGACCCTTCCCCCAGCTGTGACATGCTCCCAGTAAGACCTTCTCTCTCTGTCCCGCTGCTAGCACTGCCTCGTACATCCATATTCATGGAAGGCGTGACACAGAATAACAATACCTTTGTGCATAAGGCATCGAACTCGAAAATAAACTCTGCCCATTGTCGTTAGAGACGCACTTAAGCTTTTAAGCCAGCTGGAGCTCGGGAAAGAAGGAAAAGCAGCCTTTATTGTGCTTGGTGCCTTAAACGCTTAATCCTCACAGCAGTCCGGTGAAAGGGGTTTTATCATCTCTGCTTTTTAAATGTAAGCACTTTGGGCCTAAGAGATGTTAATTCACTAGGTCAAGGTCACGCACCTTTCGGACCAGAGCTGGGATTCAAACCCCATGTTCTTCCCTACTCCGCAGGCCACCCTTAGGGCCTCCCCTACTCCTAATAAGCCAAAAATACTGATGCTACGTCAAAAGATGTCTCTAGTTCCGTTTCCTCTGTGATGTGACCAAAACTGTAAGAAGAAAACTGGAACCAAACTACTTTTAGTGAAATCGGCAAAGACCGTTCAGCCCACACCGTTCAGCCCTACTCCCAATATATGTGAAGGGCTGCTCCTAAAAATGAGGCTTGGGCAGTGACAGGAGGTATGTGGAACTGGAGACGTCCAGCCGGAGCAGGGGCAGAGCTCACTTCTCCAACTTTGGAGGCACGCGCTGGGCTGCACCACTTTGCTCGGGGTGCACGGGCTGCCCCCCAGAACTCCACAGCGCACAGCCGTTCAGCACGTTCTGACATCAGTCAACACCTAGACTGACTGCTTCCGCACTGTTCACAGATCAGCTCGTTAGAGATGCAGAATCTCGGCCCCATCCCAGACCTCTGGAGTCAGGATCTGCATTTTCATTAAGACCCACAGGTGACCCACATCACCATAATTCCCAACACCTCTAAGGGGAAAATACGCCAGAAAAACCTCTCTACAGCAAAATTCAAGGAGAGCAGTGTTCCCAAAATCCTCCCGGGAAAAGACTGTGACCTGAGAGTTTTATACCCACTCACACTGTCACTCAAGTATAAAACCACAGGATGGATGTGTTCACACATGCACAGTCCAGGGATTATATGTCCCAAGAGCTCATATTCAAGAATACAAAAGACAAATTTAGCCAGCCAAAATAGTGATGGAAAAGTTCAGGTCAGTAAGAAGGTGGTGAGCGTTGGACATTTTAAAAAATTTGTGCATTTCATTGTGTGTAAATTTTATATCACAAAAGGGACACTGAACAAATATGGACTTCTTGTTAATGAGATTCATGCTGACATAAGGAGAAGTGTACAGGGGCCTTCATCTTTCTTTGAAATAGGAAGTAAATATCACACACGATAGATTGGTGGGTGGATAAACATAAGTATAGTAAAAGGTTAATGGTAAGGTTTAGGTTGTGAGTATACAAGTGTTCCTTGTCATGTTCTTTTACAGAACTAAGCCTCCCTTTGTGGGAGAATTATGGTTACAAAATGGAACACAAATGTTACACACCATGTTGATGTAGGAATAATAATACAGCTTACCCAGATTAGGGGAGGAAAAGGGAGAGAAGCTATAGGGTTACGTAAGCATGCCAATTTCCTCATCATTAGCAGTGGAAAGTGAGGGATTCAATAGATATTAGTTAAAGGTGATAAATCAACTGACAGACTTAACAAGGTTCTCTAAGAGAAGTAAGAATAGTCATCAAACAAGCCAAAACCTGAGTGGTGGAAGGCACAGAGAAACTAGCCCACATGCCCTACTTTGAGCTTGCTTGTCCCAGACGTTCAGCAGATACAGTGCAAATAAGAAGCTTTCAAGGTACAAATCTCCACTTACAAAGAAGCTACTGGGATATAACGTAAAAGCATAAGGAATACGGCCAGTAATATGGTACTAACTTTGGCGACAGACGGTTACTAGAATTACTGTGGTGATCATTTCATAATGTATGCAAATATCAAATCACTATGTAACTAACATAATATTGTACGTCAACTACATTTCAATTTAAAAACGTTCCAGGTGATACTAGGGCTATATAGTAAATCCTTAAGATATAGTGGTCAGTGGAAACTGTAAGGTACAGAATTGCTGGGCAGGGTACTATCCTTTGCGCTTTTAAGGGAAACAAACATATATGCATAGGCCGTTTTGGAAAGATACTGTTAACAGTGGTCCCTTCTGGAATAAGGGGTTATGAGTGGGTGGAAGCGAGACTTTCATTTCTACTGTGTATTCAGTTACACAACTTCATCAAAACAAGCAAACCAACCAACTTTGAGATGTGTTGCCTTAAACGTTACTTAATGGGGAGGGGTGGGGGGAATTCAGCCCCACCTCAGCCCTCTCCTAAATAAAAAGAAACATTTAAAAGGCCGTCAGACACAGGTCCTAATGGTAAGTTGGGAATGGCTTTTAGAGGAGAATGATCAATGCTGCTGTGAACTGCCAGGGGACAGGAAGATTTCTTCCCCTTGGAAATCTTTAAAGAGAAAACACTCCCTCGTCCTAAGCTTTGTAAAGGGCTAAGTGGAGAAACTGAATGTGGGGATTCATTACTCCTTTGAGTCTTTGGCCTCATCAGGAGTATTTAAGGAACTGAAACTACAGCTGAGGTCGCTCTGAATTCAATGTGCAATGTTCTGTGGGTTTTAATTCGCTCTGAGTGAGTCATTTTCACTTCTAGA
This sequence comes from Lipotes vexillifer, assembly GCF_000442215.2. Classification (NCBI taxonomy): domain Eukaryota; kingdom Metazoa; phylum Chordata; class Mammalia; order Artiodactyla; family Lipotidae; genus Lipotes; species Lipotes vexillifer. Next base: position 2,398,790 of record NW_006779163.1, on the reverse strand, counting down.
CGGCAGGTATTTTTAACTTCACTTCTCCGGATGGACCTGTCAAGTCAAGGCTGTGTTCTGCAGCCTCTCTCCCCAGCCATCAGGGTGGGACCTGTGGCTTCCAGGAAGGAAGTCAGCCCCCAGCATGGGGCACTGACTCCTCTGCTCCTTGCACTGGGTATGTGATCCCTGGGTACTCCAAGAAAGCAAAGGTGTGACATTAACTGCCTGCCTTGGTGTTGTTTTTCCACTCTGCAGGATTTAGATCTGTTCCTCTGAAGAACGGCTACAGTGAAGACATGGAGCTGGCTTCCCTCCTGGTTTTCTGTGAGATGCGGCCAGTCCTGGTGGGTGGAGACCCTCCAGCTGGGGTGCCCTGAGCTATGTATGTCTGCTGGTGGGGTGGAGACGACCAATGAGTATGGCTGAGGGACTTGGAACACATGGAGAATTATCAAGCCAAACATGCCACATCATAAAAGAAGGATTCCTTTTAGCTACAGATTTCCTCCGAGGTCCTAGGGTTTTCCTTTCAGCGGCCTTTCTTCTGGCAGGATGCTGTACGATTCTGTGACGAGGTTGTGTAGTTGGAAAGGGGGACGCTCTTTGGAAGTTCTTTGGTTTCATTTCAGCCAGAGCCAGGCAAGACAGTGCTCTTCTAGGTAAACGCATCTTTCCTGCGTGCTTTACCTCACCTGTTGGTCTTTGGTAATCCCTTCCAAAGGTCTGCAAGCATCCAGCAAAGCTCTGTCAGGGCTTGTCCTGGGGAAGGGAATTCATGGGCCTCAAGTTCCCACAGCGAGCGGCACTCCTTTTGTGGTCCTGTCTGCTGTTGGTGGAGGCTGCCGCCTTGTTCTTTTGGTTTGCAGCAGCCTTATTGCAGCCTTATGAAGATACTTATTCTCTCCTTTGGTTAACCAGTTTGGGTAGGCTTGATGGAAAGGGCTTGGCCTCCTTGAAACAGGACGAGATAAGGTTGGTGAGGACTTAAGGTTAAGAATGCAGCACCGAGGAGTGGGTAGTTCGGGTCTTGGGTTTGATGGTATGTATTGTGATTCTAGAGCTTCAGAGTCTTTGTGACGGCCTCTCTTATAGAACGAAACCCACTAGGCCCCACATGTGGCCAGTACGATCTCCCAAGGTCTTTCCACTCCCCTAACCACAACGCTCAGCATGAGCTGGGTCAATCTGTGCTCGCCCCAGTCCTCTCGGGAGAACCTGGAAAACCCGGAGGGCTGACGTGGCCTTGGTCCGTGTTGCATACCTCGTTTTATTGCGCTTTGCAGCTGCTGCGTTTTTTAAACGAACTAAAGGGTTATGGCAACCCTGTGACCAGCAAGTCTGTTGGCACCGTTTTTCCAAGAGCATTTGCTCTCTTTATGTCTCCGTCTCACATTTTGGTGACTTGCATATTTCAAACTCTTTCATGATTACTGTATTTGTTATGGTGATCTGTGATCAGTGATCTTGGCTGTTATAACCATGACTTGTTCAGATGATGGTTAGCATTTTTTTTTAGCAACAAAGTATTTTTAGTTAAAGTAGGTAGGTACATTGTTTTTTAGACATAGCTAATATAGTACAGTGGAAACGTGACTCTTACATGCACCAGGAAGCCAAAAAATGTGTGTGACTCGCTTTATCGCACTATTCACTTTATTGGGATGGTCTGGAACCCAACCTGCAGTATCTCCCAGGTGTGGCACCATCCGGTGGGGACAGAGAAGGCAAGGATGGGGATGCCTCTGAACCGCCGTAGTCATGGCCCAGGCAGTAAAAAGCCTAACGTTAGGTTTTCTGCATCGCTGTTTGCCTTCTGTTCAGTTTTGATAACCTTGATAGTTTCAAAAGCATTTTAGAAGCATCAAGGTGGAAGAGGATGCAAAAATACCAGGCACGCTAGGTGGGGCCAGAGAACCTCAGTGACAGTTTGTTGGTATAAAATAAGCTCGTGATGATGCAACTGTCTGAAAAAGATAAGGGGACGGATAATGAAGGTTTTCCATTTTGAAACAAACTTTGGATTCTGTCAAAGTAAATGTAATGTTTACAGGAAGATCAGTTTTCACTTGAGCCTTAAATTATGGATCCAAAAAATTGGCCTTTGAGGATTCTAAGTGACTGATAGAAATGCTCGACGTGACTTTTTTTTTTTTTTTTTTTTTTTTTTCTTTTTCTTGTCCACAATCTGACTTCCAGAGAATCTTTATGCCGTGGTTCAAGCCTTGCATCATGAAACACAAATACACACATTCAGAATATGGTCATTCTGCACACAGCCTTCATCTGATTCCTAGTATGAGTGTTACAAAATGGTACTCACTGCAGTACTTAAAAAAAAAAATTATGCATAGTAGTTTGTTTGCGGTACGCGGGCCTCTCACTGCTGTGGCCTCTCCCGTTGCGGAGCACGGGCTCCGGACGCGCAGGCTCAGCGGCCATGGCTCACGGGCCCAGCCGCTCCGCGGCATGTGGGATCTTCCCAGAACCGGGGCACGAACCCGCGTCCCCTGCATCGGCAGGCGGAGTCTCAACCACTGCGCCACCAGGGAAGCCCGACATGGAAGTTTTGTATACGTTCCTCCCTTTCCTGGTAGTCCTTGTTGAGCATTCGGCTACACACTGCTCTACAAAGCTGTCGTTAAACAACCCGGAAGCATTATGAAGAATTTTAAAAAGAAAATGTATTTATCCAGCTTTGACTTCCTTAATGAGGGAAGCTTCTGCTGGGGAGGCCACTGAGAGGGTCAGGGGAAGAGGGGGCTTTGTGTGGCGTCCCCGGGGGAAAAGTTGTCTGAGTACGTGCAGGTTTCATCTTTGCTAAAGCTTCCCGAGCTTTTACTGAATTAATTCCACATCTGTCACCTGGTTGTAAGCCATTCACAGGCACCGTCTGGCCTGTGTGCCCCACACTGTGATGAGAGGTGTGTGGGGGGGACACCTGGGTGCCCAAGGTCAAACCGCGTTTTATCTATCACTGTATCCTCTGTGACGCCAGGCACACACTCTGGTAAACAGCTTCCAGAAAGCCTTGTCTGAGCAAATGATTGATCCAGTGCGAGCTGAGATGGAGTTTACTCGTAAAACACTGGCTGCGATAAGAGTTTAAAGCCCCCAGAAAGCTGTCAGTAAGCACGTTGAGCCCTTTCTGAAGAAGCCATTTAAATATCACAATCAATCACTTATCAATTCTGTTACTCTGTTAGCTGTATATATGGTTTACAAGGGGTCTTTTTAACACTGTTTTATTACCTATGATATTTCATTTGAGAAGTAGGAAAAGGAAGGAAGGAAGGGGGAGGTTGAAGAAATCCCATAAACCACCTGTACATAACTACTGCTAGCATTTTGATATCTTTCCTTTGCCTGATAATTTTTTGCATATGATATTTTCATAGTTGGATTCATATAATATGAATATGTGCCCTTTATTCACTTCACAGATGATGCTAAGCATTTTTCCATATTCCTACCATTTTCAAAGCCATTAATGCCTGTTTCATCAGGTGGAGGTCCCTAATTCACTTAGCCTTTCTCCCACTGATGGACAGTGAGGTTGTTTGCACCTTTTTACTTTATAATAATTAATTAAGGTCTTCATATAACATTGATTAAAAATTCCTGAGGCTAGCTACTTTGCAATGGAATGATAGGTCAAAGAGGAAAATAAAAGACCGTATATTTTTGGATACATGTCAAATTGTTCTCTGGAAGTAAACAGTTTCTTTTAAGTTGATGTATTATATGCAATCCTGCCCTTAATTGAAAATGGCCTCCTTCACTCAGATGATCTAAACTTGTGAGATTCAGAAGAATGGAGCAGGAAAAATACGGAAGCTCGAACAGTCACCCTAATTATCATTGCCGGGCAAGCTGGCAGTATCCAGAGGGTAGGTTTGAGAAAACTGGCAGCCCCAGGATCTCTGAGTACAGATCCCGGGGTCGGCAGCGCTCACCTTCGTGCTGGGTGGGAGCTAAGGTGCAAGGGGGTAGAGTGGCCTAGTTGTAAAGACCAGGGTCTGTGGCTCCCAACAAGGCTCAGCCGGAGCCGATGTGTGGATTCACACACATCCCTCTGGAGAAGGGCTGCGGGGCACACTGAAGTCCCGGAGGATGAGTAGGGGGTGCTGCACTCGGGAGCTGAGCTGGGCCTGGCGTTGGAGATTGGGAAAGACTTCTTTACCGTCGGGAGACCTGGAGACAGAGAGAAAGGCCCTCCTCGTGCCTCAACAGCCAGCGTTGGACCAGTGCTGCTCCCAAACAGCAGAAACCAGGTGCCTCCACCGTGTCCCAGTGCCTTGGTGGGACTGCCGCACAGGCAAAGCCATGAGCATGCAGTGGAAATCCAGGCACGTAGCAGCTAGGAAAGACCAGGTGAATACCCGGTACAGGTGGCTGGCAGTTGAACTAGAGCTGCCGGAAGCATCTTATGAGAACCCTAACGCATCAGTGCTTTATTTGGATGTACATTAAAGCTCTAAAAAAGACCTTCTGGAATTTGAAACCAAAGAAAAAAATTATCTTTTGAATTTAAAAATTCAATACATAAATAGATCCATATTAGTCCACTCAACGACCGGCAAGCTACAGTGCTGGATACCCTGTGCCAAACAACTAGCAAGAGAAGAACACAATCCCACCCATTAGCAGAGAGGCGGCCTAAAATCATAATCAGGTCACAGACACCCCAAAACACACCACCAGACGTGGTCCTGCCCACCAGAAAGACAAGATCCAGCCTCATCCACCAGAACAAACAAATGAAGAGGACACAGGCGGTCTACCTGAAAAAGAATTCAGAGTAATAAAAGTAAAGATGATCCAAAATCTCGGATACAGAATGCTGAAAATACAAGAAACGTTTAACAAGGACCTAGAAGAAGTAAAGAGCAAGCAAACAATGATGAACAACACCATAAATGAAATTCAAAACTCTCTAGAAGGAGCCAATAGCAGAATAACTGAGGCAGAAGAACGGATAAGTGACCTGGAAGATTAAATAGTGGAAATAACTGCCAGGGAGCAAAATAAAGAAAAAAGTATGAAAAGAGCTGAGGGCAGCCTCAGAGACCTCCGGGACAACATTAAACGCGCCAACATTCGAATTACAGGGGTCCCAGAAGAAGAAGAGAAAAGGGAAGGGACTGAGAAAATATTTGACGAGATTATAGTTGAAAAACTTCCCTAATACGGCAAAGGAAATAATCAAGTCCAGGAAGCACAGAGGCCCATACAGGATAAATCCAAGGAGAAACACGCCAAGACACATACTAGGCCATCAAACTATCAAATAAAATACAAAGAAAAAGTATTAAAAGCAGCAAGGGAAAAACAACAAGTAACATACAAGGGAATCCCCATAAGAGAAACTCTGCAAGCCAGAAGGGAGTGGCAGGACATATTTAAAGTGATGAAAGGGAAAAACCTACAACCAAGATTACTCTACCCACCAAAGATCTCATTCAGAGTCGACAGAGAAATTAAAAGCTTTAAAGACACGCAAAAGCTGAGAGGATTCAGCGTCACCAAACCAGCTTTACACCAAATGCTAAAGGAACTTCTCTAGGCAGGAAACGCAAGAGAAGGAAGAGACCTCCAATAACGAACCCCAAACAATTAAGAAAATGGTAATAGGATAATTACCTTAAATATAAATGGATTAAATGTTCCTGCCAAAAGACACAGACTGGCTGAATGGATACAAAAACAGGACCCGTATAAATGCTGTCTACAAGAGACCCACACATACAGACTGAAAGTGAGGGGATGGAAAAAGATACTCCATGCAAATGGAAATCAAAAGAAAGCTGGAGTAGCAATTCTCATATGAGACAAAATAGACTTTAAAATAAAGACTGTTACGAGAGACAAAGAAGGACACTACATAATGATCAAGGGATCGATCCAGAAGAAGATGTAACAATGATAAATATTTATGCACCCAACACAGAAGCACCTCAATACAAAAGGCAAATGCTAACAGCCATAAAAGGGGAAATCGACAGTAACACAATCATAGGAGGGGACTTCAACACCCCACTCTGACCAATGGAGAGAGCATCCAAGATGAAAATAAATAAGGAACTACAAGCTTTAAATGATACATTAAACAAGATGGACTTAAGTGATATTTATAGGACATTCCATCCAAAAACAACAGAATACACTTTCTTCTCAAGTGCTCGTGAAACATTCTCCAGGATAGGTCATATCCTGGGTCACAAGTCAAGCCTTCCATACCTTCCTAGATTAGTTTAGATAACGGATTATTTACTTCATTGACTCTGTGTTTGTGTTTTTCCCATAAGACAGCCTCGCTCTTGCATTTATTTTGTATTTGGGCTTACCAGTTCAGCCATTTCTAAATTTATCTTCACTGATTCAGTCTTTCCTTAGCCTTTTGTTCTTTTTATTACTCCTTGTGTTTGGATACACAATTTAGGTGTTTCATTTGTGTGTGCTAATACAAATGGGACTGTACATAGGCTGTACACAGATAGATGGCCTGGGGCCAGTGGGCTTCACTCTTCTGAAACATCCTTCATAAAAAGAGATTGGGCAGGTGCCCAGGACTTAGGCCAGCAGTCAGCTGCTTGCTTGAGGGGATGGGATAAAAGTGGATACAACCCTGCAGCCAGGACACAGACAGGGTTAGTAGTATTCCTGAGAACCTAGAGCCCCAGACTATCACTGTAACACTGCTGGCCCTGCCCTTGGGAGTCCCCCATTTAGAGCATTCAGAAAACCAGATGCCCGTGTATAGACTGAGGGAGGAAAGAAACTTCCCATTCCAGATGAGCTTGCACATTAAAATTTTAACACTCAAGGAAAAGAATGCTAATATAGCTAACAAGCACAAAAGCAAGAGAATTGACTCCAGTGAATCTAACTTTGAAATTATTTTAAAAAAATGTAAAAGGGAAGCCAGTGGACGCATGGATTTTAAGAAGAGCCACCCTTCTTAAAATTAATCAGAAAAGGTAGGAATGAAAGGACCAATAAAGAAATCCCTGGAGAGACGAATCAGAAAGTCCTGAAAAAAGTTTTTAAAGATTAATAAGTAGGAAATTACAGAATGGGTACAGTTAAGGAAAGAAAGACTGTGAAGAAGACTGTGTTTGGGGAATTTGCTTTAATACAGCAAGACAAGGTAAAAATACTGAAAGGGTGAAACGTAAAATGAGAAGCTCCAACACTGGAACAACCACGGCCGAGAATGTTCCAGCACTGAAGAGACAAGCATCCTCCAACTATAAACAGAGCAGTATAGAGACCCACCTACAGGCATATTCTACTGAAGTGGCAGAAGACAGGGTAAAGAGAAAATTAGAAAAGAAAAGACAGATTAACTACAGACGACTGACACATAACAGCAGTGCTTCCATGTGTAGCAACAGCAGCCTGAAGACGGAGGGAAGCCTTCAACACATGCCTGAGACACAGCGGTGGGTCTAGATATTCTACATCCTAAGAGCTACGTTCAAGAGCGAGGGCAAAATGAAGGTGTTTTCAGAAATGCAAAGACAGATAATTTAGTACTAATAAACCTTTGCTCAAAGAATGACCATGGTAAGCAAGAAGGAATGTAATGCAAGAAGCAGTGGTGAGAAAAATTGGTAAGATACATGTATTAGAAAATAGAAATAACCATTGACTTGGAAAAGAAAAACTCAATTTTTGTGACAACTCAGACTCAACAGCAAGCCAGGAAATAATTATCACCAAATTCTAAGAGGGAAGGAGGGAGTCTTGATTGGGAGGGGTACGTAGAGTAGACCACGCTCTGTTTCTTGACTTGTTGGTGCCTCCATAGCTGTTTGCCTTATAGTTATTCACTAAACTGTATATATGTTTTACGTACTTTTCTGAATGTATGTTGTATCTCATAGGACTAAATTATATCACAGCTGTAAATGCTTTGGGATTCAGAAAAGGAGACAAAGGCCTGCAATTGTAAAAGCATTAGTGGAAAAGGTGTATTTTTTAAATTTTTACGTCTTTATTGGAATATAATTGCTTTACAATGTTACTTTCTGCTGTATAACAAAGTGAATCAGCCATATGCATACATATGTCCCTATATCCACCCCCCCGTCTCGAGCCTCCCTCCCAGCCTCCCTATCCCACCCCTCTAGGCAGTCACAAAGCACCGAGCTGATCTCCCTGTGCTACGCGGCTGCTGCCCACTCGCTATCTCTTCTACGTTTGGTAGTGTATATACATCAGTGCTACTCATCATTACATAACATGAAAGCAACCTAAGTTGTTTTCTTCTAGGCGGAGAGCAGGTGAAAAGAGACCATTTGTAGTACAGTGTGAAGACTTCAATGTGGCTTGCGTTTTGTTTTGCTTTAGTTTTAACAGGAAGGAAAGCTGGTCTCCTTGAGGAAGGATAAACGTTTAAGAGAAGTCAGTATGGACCCTTGCCAGTGCCTCACTCAGTACGTTGAATCAGTTACCAAGAACTACCCATTTGACCTCCACTCCTTGTGCAAAGACAATCATCGTTTTACTCCTCGGCACTTTGCCAGTGGCCAGAATAACCTTTACCATCTCTATCCCCACTCTCCAAAGTCAGAGTTCTACCTGTTACCCCAGGGATATCCGTGATGGTTTGTTAGGTCGTTAAGGTGAGAAGAAAATTTCAGACCAAGCTATGGTCTGAGCCACGTTTTATAAAAATAAATGACAAAAGAAGCCCACTTGTGTATATGGATGCCCGTTTTTGTAGCACTGGAGTCTCTCGACCTACTGCACCAGTGGTAACAGCTACTAGACCCACCCCGAGTAGCCATCCTTTGCACAATAGACAGAGACCTTTTAAAAACATCAGTGAAGCAACACACCCTCCTCCTCCCATGCTGAAATACAAACACCTTACCCGATAAGATTTTTTTTTTTCCCCCTTAGCATAATGGGGGGAATATTTTGGCTCGGACAACTGCGGGGTTTAGGAGTAGGGCCTGTTACAGTCGTGGCGGGATCCAGGTGCTCTCCCAGTGGCTCTGTTTCCCTCTCTTTCTCTACGCGATAGCAAAGGGACCGCTAGCAACTGGAAACAATCATCACTCT
>NW_006779163.1:2353542-2389639 GCF_000442215.2 Lipotes vexillifer | reverse complement strand
AACTGGAAACAATCATCACTCTTTCCACCGATCCCCAAGAAAAGAAACTTGCTTTTTACCAAGAGCACTGACCGGAGGCCCAGGGCTGCTACCCATCTGCCTGGCTGCGGTCACACGCCTGGGGGCAGCGGTGACAGGGGAGTCGTCGTTACTGGCCAGAGTGACAAGCCCATCTCTGGGGGTATAGCCTAATGTTTCCCTGCCTCTTTTTGCCACAGCGGGGGTGACAAGTTTATTGAGCTGTAATTCGTATACCGTACATTCCACCCACTTAAAAGCATACAGTTCAGTCGTTTTTAGTCTATTCAGAGTTGTGTAACCATCATAATGACCAGTTTGGGAATATTTTCATCACCCCAAAAGCAACTCCTGCTCATTAGCTGTCTCCACTCACTGGATCCAGCCCCCAGGCCACCACTAATCTACCTCCCACCCAGGCTGCCCTCTGCCTCACCTGCTGTGTTCCACTATAAGCACAGAGCCTTTGCATTTGGATGAGAGCCAGAAGGTGACACAGACCCACGAAAAAACAGATTTGATTAAGAAACAGGATCAGTGGGCAGTGCATTTGTTATTTCAGTGTTTCACAATAAAGCTCCCCCTCCTCGAGAACCAGAGTTTCTAAACTGCTTGCTTCCCGTGGAGTAAATGACTGCAAGTTTATCTTTGGTTAAAAGAGGCCCTAGATTTTCTGGGAAGGTCCCAGCAGCTGACAGGTCTGCCCTGTGCTCCCTTCCCTCACACCCTCCAGGTGCCATGCCCCACATCCTGGTTTGGAGGACACTGTGCCCACATGGTCGTTCTCACCTCTGTTCTCCAGGAGAGCGAAGAGGAGCTTTACTCCTCCTGCCGCCAGCTGCGGAGGCGGCAAGAAGAACTGAACAACCAGCTCTTTCTGTACGACACACACCAGAACTTGCGCAGCGCCAACCGGGATGCCTTGGTCAGAGAGTTCAACGTCAACGAGAACCAGCTGCAGCTGTACCAGGAGAAGTGCAACCGCAGGTGGGTCAGCCCCCCACCCCCCAACCCCGCCCGCAGACCCTGTAGCCACTGTGATGCTGGGCCCCGGGGCCAGGGCTGCGGGAAAGCCTCCATCTTTAGAAATCCTGATACCCTTGACTCTACTCTTTGTTCCATCAATCACTTATAGTTAGAGCTTAAGCATCTGCACCTTCCCTAAGCCGAACTGTCCTCATGAGAGGGACACTTGAGTGTCCGAGTGCAAATAAGCCATGACCACTACGGTTTAAGGAACGCTTCCAGACTTCCCAAGCATGGGCTAGTCCAGTGGTTCCTAAATCGAAACAGAATCCCTCCCCCTCCGCAACAAGGGATGCTTTGAATTGTGCTACGGACGCGTAAGGAGGGCCAGCCAAGTGTGCCAGACAGACAGTCCTGCTTCACCAAGAGCTATCGTCAAGAAAACGCCAGCAGCAGCCTCCGTTGCAAACAGCATGGAGACTCCTTACCCATGTTACTTTCATTTCATCTTGATCACACCTACACAGTAGCAGTGACCCCAGGACAATGACCAGTGGGGAAACAGACCCACGGAAGTTACGTGTCTTTGCCAGGGACTCACTTCTCCAATTCTGCCCTGTACCCTCCAGCCCCGAATATCCTGCACGTGTGTGGACAGAGAAATGTCAGAGTTCAGCACGCGGCCCATGTCCTAGACTAATGGATGACGGTGAAATCTGTTTCATTTCAGGTTAAGAGAGAAGAGAGTCAGCAACAGCAAGTTCTACTCATAGAAGCCGGGCTCCACGTGTCAAGGTGTCGTGTGTGTGCGTGTGTTTGCATGTAGGACTGTGTGCTCTCTTCTGGACCCTGGGGACATGCTCATGTGTGAGGTCATCCTCTCCTCAAGCCTGTCAGCGAGATGACGTTTCTGAAGTCGGCCCAAGCGGCATGAGTTGGGGTAATTTCTTGGTAACTTTTTTGTCTTGGACAATTTCTTAACTTATAGTCTCTGTAGAGGACCCCCAAAACCTGCTCACATTTGGCCTCTCGTGTTCCAAACCTCACTGAATAAAAGCAACCAAACTCTTGATCGGTTAGAGCTTCTGTGCACGACCTGTAGAGTGAGCAGGATTCCTTCTCTGGCCCCTAAAGACGCAGGTAACTGACTTCCACAGAAGATGAGCCCTAGCCCTGCCCCGGGTCAAAGCACTTTAACTACCACCAGCAGGCTGAACCGACCTGCTGCCATACACGACAGGGGGCTGGGGGTGGAGCCCATCCATTAAGACAGAGACTTGCTTCGTGACTGGGGCAGTGGGGGTCAAGGGTGAAAATCTTGGGGCCTCTCTGAGTCACAGAGCTGATCAGAGCTCCTGAAGGCTCGGCCAGCTTCTCACTCACCCCTGCACTGTCCACTTATGAGCTTGGCTGCATAGCCACAGGGAAGCTCTGGGTCTGCAGCTGTCCACAGGCAAGAGGTCACTCACCGCTTAAACGGCGTGATACAGGGTAGGCTCTCTGGATTATCCAGTTTTCTGGAGCAGTGAGCAAAGCCTTAGGAAACTACAGAAAATATCAGATTCGGTCACCCACAAAGGGGCAGACCCACCTAGGACAAGATGACCCTCCTCTACATCTTGAGATGCAGTTTAATGATTTGTACAGTGTGATGCTTTAATTAGGCATTTTCAAGGCGAGGATAGTGTGCGGGGGTGGGGAGCGGTGCATAGAGCCACAACTTGGTCAGAGGGAACTGAGAACTAACTTAGGAGACAAAAGGGAACTATGGGAAACAAGTGACTGCTGGGGAGCCACAAACCAGCAGTCAGTCTGGTGGCTGTACTTGGATGGAACTGTGTCCTAGAAATCCACTCCGCCCGCCCCTTATTATCCTGGGTTTAGCGTGCACGAATTAGCTGGAGAGTACCTTAAAGGCAGCCACGCTCTGTCTCATCAAAAGACCCCATCCCTCCATTCCACGCAAGTTTATCAAGTACTTCCATACACCAAGCACTGTGCCAAAGTCTGGGGGTTCCAGGTCTTAAAAAAATTAAGGAAAGAAAAAAAAAAAAAGCCATGGTTACCGGTCTCATGGAACCTACCCATGTGCTTCTTGAAGCCCTGAGTATACCTAACAGCCCCACCTTGGTCAGGCTGCTCTTATTACTTAGTTATTGCTTGAGTTGGAGTTGCTATTTTATTTGGCAGCCAGCAACTGAGGGAAGAACATTCCCGATGGTAGCAAATGTTCACATCAACATTCAAGAAAGGTTAGATGGAAAAGGCACTGAATTGAACGCTGCATGGAGGGAATTTTCAGACTCTGTAGCCAGTGCCCCGTTGGCTGTTGGCCAGGAAGCCACTGGAGCCTAATTATTGCACCTCCAGCCACAAGCCCCTTTTGGCTCCAGCATTACCTCTACAAGCTCAGGTGCTGATGTCATTACCTGTTTTCAGCTAGGGATGAATGAAAGACATAAACCTTCCACCTCACTCCATTTTAAAGCCAAAAGGTAAGACCAGGATCCCCTTTCTGCTTAAAATGGATTTTCTGCTGCCGGGTCAAAAAACATTAAGAAGCGGTAGCACAGAAGGCAGAAGCTAAGCATCTCTTCAGCTGCTATCTCGTAGAATCCATACCGAGCCACACTCATGCAAAGACAGAGCAGGCACATGACAGGGTTTATACTCTCGATGGTGCTGGGAAGAACCCTCTCCCCTAAAACCGGCTCCTGCTCCTCCGTGCTACAGTGACTTGAATCCACCATTAGAGAATATTTGCTTTGGCGCTACACTCTCCCCTTAATAGGGTAACACATTAATCTGGTTCTTGGTGGTGGTAGGATTCTCTAGGTTGAGAGAGAGAAAGTGAGGGGCACAGATGACATCAGAGCCTGCCCAGATGCCACATAACCTAAGTATAAAATATCTGGCTGAGACTGTGGTTTAACAGCCACGTAATGAGCACAGCCAATTCAGGTCAAGGAGAATCGTGACTGATAGGAACAACCTGAAATGGCAGCAACATCGATGGAGTCAAGCCATGGTTGCCTGTGTGTAAAATAGTCTTTATTCTAATTGATAAAGGAAATGGTGAACTTCACATCCGTTATTACGTGGAAATATAAATGGAGGAGGCTGGTTAGATCATTGGAGTTTGTGAAATTTAGGTTATAGAAAGTTAATTTCTCAACTGTAAAACCTGGCTATTCTAATGTGCACGGTGAAGAGGGGTGTAGAATATCCCTTTCCCAAATTTGATCTGAGAACCCTTTTGCCAACAAACATCTTACGGGACTAGTTACAGTGGAATACATTTGAGGACCTGCTGCTCTATTAATTAGGAAGGCGACATAATCTAATAATTTATATGCTTTATGACATAGTTAAATAAAAACTAAACTTAAGCCCCCAAGGCCAATAATTTTTAAAGTGGGCCAGTCTTACCCCTAGCCATCTACCAGACCTTCCCAAGGAGTTAGTTTTAGGGGATCAATTTTCAGATCCTCCCCTTCCTACTGTACTCTCTCCTAAGATTCATCTGCCCGAGAAAATGCCCTTTTCTCTCCTTACCGAAGAAAACATCTTTCCCCATAGTCAGTCTGACTGTCGAGCATGACTCAAGATGTAAACATCAAAATATGGTGTTTGGAAAGTGAAAGCCTCTTATCTTAACAGGATACAAATCCTTCTGCAAAGCTGGTGGTTCCCAATTCTTTGCTTTCAACAAAATTGAAGGAACACCCAAGATTTCTGAGTACTGATTTTAGCATGTAGTTCTGAAGGAGTCGGAAGAATTCAGCTACGCTGCTGTCACATAATTCCTTCTGTTCCCATCTATCTGTGTGAAAGACCATCAATATTTCCATACATAAAATCAAAAAGGGAGAATAGAAGTGATACTGTACGGTGACAATTCTAGCAAAGATAATATTAATCTCTACAGAGATGAAATAGTTGGAGGGAGAAGCCTTCTTCGGCTCCTGGAGTGATGCATTGCCAAGGACATTTTACTGTGTTTATTTAGGACTTTACTAAAATGTGCACTCTATTAAGCTCAGCCCAGAAGAATTTTAAAATATGTAAGAGCCTTATGATGCCAGGATATGTAATTTTGTTACAGGTATGCAACTAAACAACATAAAAGCCAAGAATAATTGGGCTAAAATTTTGCGGGGGAAGTAGAATAAAAATACAAATTCAGTGAGTAAAAAAGAAAAATGTAGCATTTCCTACCATTAAAAAATTGCCTTGTTTAAGTTTTTGAAAGGATGGTAGTGGCTACCACCTATTGTACTTAGAGCCTCTTGGCTAAATTTAAAGGGGAATGTAACCATTTTGCAGCATCTACAACATGCCGGCACTTCGGTCCTCTGCAACTATTTAGGATGAAAAATGTTAGACATCAATTTGGAAATGTGTAAGGGCATACACCGGTTTTCAAAATTCACTGCTGAGGTCTCTGAACATAAAATTTTACAGTCGCTGATCTAGGGCCACTAAGGATGAGTCGTATTTGGAAATAAGAAGGACAGCTAAGAGGGGCTCTACTCCTTTTAATTTTCAGAAGGAATGTAGCTGAACTTTCTACTTAGGTGACATCTAACTTTTTGGAGACAACCCTAAAAGCTATATTCTTGCCAACAGAAAGCTAATAAGTAGATTAAGAAATGTGCACAATTACAAAACTGGCATTTGAAGAATACTCAGTGATTTGTCTCAGGCTTTTCATTCTCAAAATATTTTCTTCTTGAAGAGCCAGCTCCCACAGTGATCCTGTCTCAGAAGTGTCCATATTTCTTACTTTTTGCTAGGCTTTAAGAAGATGCATTAGTAAATGTGTTTCATTATTAAAGCTTAATTTATTTTTTATGTAGTGTGTGCTTGTGTGTACACAGAAGATCGTGTGAATGAGTTACACAAATGTTGGCTGTTGTTAACGTGGAAGTTTAACGGCTGTGTCACATTTTTAAAAAATAAAATTTGGTCTCACTGAATACAGCAATCTACCCGGAAGCATTTTGTTGTTATTGTTTTTAAATGCTATTCACTTCTTTTGTTCTCCTAAAAACAAGAAATAGGTCAGTCACAAGACAGGTACAGTTACAATTCTCTTTAAACAATCTGTTTTTCTATCCTTTACTCTTTTCTCTAGGTTACTGGTCTTACTTTCAGCAAAAGCTCACTCTATGTAGAAACCCAACTTTCTAAAACTAACACGTGACCACTCTGCAATTTGTCAGTCTTTGGAAGAATACTCTGTGCTAGAGGGGCAATAATGTTACTAAAAACACCTGTATTTCTCGACTAAGTGATAGGGCACAGGAGAGCTGTCAGCCATTGTATTTTCTTGTCATCAAGTCCCGTGTGCAGGAAGCCACACTGTGTACCTTACAACTGTTTTATCCCCAGCCCTCATCCACTGATGACTGGACGAGTCACCCTGGTCCAAAAACTTCAGAACAATCTATGACAAACCCTTGCAATTGAAGGTAAACACGGAGGAGTAAAAAGCAAAGGAATAGAACTGCTAAAAGTTCATTTTTTAAAAATGCATAAAATCATAACTCTCATAAAGATATAAAATTGAACACATGTCCAAAAATTTATTTAACTCCTTTATTAACAGAGGAACCAAGAAAATGTTACAACTGGTTCAAAGGAGAATTCAAAGAACAATACATGTTTAGGCTACCAGCTGTCCTGATTATCTGATTCTACACCTTCCGCTGTGAGTAATTCAGATGATTCTTGCCCCTAGAAATGCAAACTGTGTCCAGGGGAAGCTCAATTGATCATTGGCTGTGAGTCGGTACTCACAGCTTTTGCCATTTATTTATATCTATTAAGCAAATTCATTTTAGCATCACCAATAGACATGAAATCTGACCCCTACTGACACCACACAAAAATCAAGCCCAATTAGGGCTTCCCTGGTGGCACAGTGGTTAGGAATTCGCCTGCCAATGCAGGGGACACGGGTTCGATCCCTGCTCCCGTAAGATCCCACGTGCCGCAGAGCAACTAAGCCCGTGCACCACAATTACTAAGCCTGTGCTCTAGAGCCCGCGTGCTGCAACTACTGACCCTGCACGCCTAGACCCCGTGCTCCGCAACAAGAGAAGCCATCGCAATGAGAAGCCTAGGCACCGCAACAAAGAGTAGCCCCCGCTCCCTGCAACTGGAGAAAGCCCACGCTTAGCAATGAAGACACAACGCAGCCAAAAAAAAAAAAAAAAAAAAAAAAAAAAAAAAAAAAACAAGCCCAGTTAGATTACAAATCAAAATGGAGAAGATAAAACAGTAACAGTTCCAGAAGGCGTTTACAATCTTAGCAGTTGTTTCAGCAGAACACCAAAAGCACTACCCCTGAAGGAAGACAAAATTAGACTCTGCTAGAGCTCAGAGCTGCTGTTTATCAGAACATATAATTAGTAGAAAGGAAAGGCAAGCAACAGGGTGGAAGAAGACATTTGCAACAATCTATCTGACAAAGAACCTCAGTCAAAATGTGACTCCATCCTTCTAAGTCAATAAGATGACCCATTAGGGAAAGGTGTATTTCATAAATAAGCACCTCACAAGAGTACATCCAAATGGCTGATAGGCAAATGAAAAGGTGCTTACTCATTATCTGTAAGAGAAAATGCAAATTAAGACAATAAGATACCACTAATTGCTTACTGGAGTGGCAAAAACTGAAAAGCCTAACAATACTATCAATTGCTAGCAAGAATGTAGAGCAACTGGTTGTTCTGTAAATTGGTAGCAAACTACATTGTAAAGACGTTTGACTCTCTCTGCCGAAGGTAACCACGTGCATACCCTATGACCAGCAATTCCACTCCTAAATACGGTTGGCCCTCAGTATCTGCGGGTTCCGCATCCGTGGATTCAACAAAACTTCAGGTAATGTACTATGTTTCCAATACCACACTGGCTGAATCTGCAGGAGCCAAATCCGCCGATAAGGCGGGCCGACGATGAGACTTAAGCATCCTGGGAGTATTGTAGCACAGCAGGTCCTAAAACCAGTCCCCCACAGATACTGAGGGACAACTGTATACCTACTAGAAGTGCATACCTATGCCTCCAAAGGACATGTACAAGACTGTCTGTAGTACTGTGATTCACACTAGGCGAAACCTGAAAGAGTTCTTCTGTCCATCTACTGCACAACTGTTAAACTGTGTGTCTTTACACAATGGAGCAAACACAGCGACTACAAATCACTGAGCTGTAACAGCATGGATGGATCTCACAACTATAATTTGAGAGGAGGGAGCTACATACACTCAAAGATAGCAAAGGAAAAAAAATGGAACAACACAAATTAGTAGGAGGACATGCAGGAAAATGCAGGCTATTTGAAAGATGGAATAGTACAAGGAGGTGAAATGGAATGGAGATCAGCACATATACACAACATGGATGCATTTAAACAATACAGTTTGAGAAAAGCGAAATGCAGAACCACGCATACCCAGTGATACCATTTATACACATTTAAAAAACTACATGCAAAACAATATTACATATTGCTTGTAACAGACATATGGATAGCTAGGTAAACGTATACAAATGGACAGAAAGGAACATTCAAAAGTCAAGACAATGATTGTGCTGGAGGCAAGGCAGTGAGTGAGATAAGAAAAGGTAGTTTTAGCTCTATAGTGTGTTTTATTTCTTTTTTAAATATTGGAAGTGCTGCTCTGCTTGGTAGAAATGTAAACGCAGGCTTGCTTACAAAGAACTTATACCGATCCTCCTCAAACTCTCCCTAAAGAATGAACAAGAAGGAATACTCCCAAAGACATTCTATGAAGCCACCATCACCCTGATACCAAAACCAAAGACACTACCAAAAAAAATTACAGGCCAATATCTTTGATGAATGTAGTCCCCCAAATTCTCAACCAAACATTAGCAAACTGAATCCAACAACACTTAAAAATGTCATACACCAAGTTGGATTCATCCCAGGGTCACCAGGATGGTTCAACACACACAAATCAATGTGATACACCACATCAACAAAAGAAAGGACAAACACCACATGATCACCTCAGTAGATGCAGAAAAAGTATTTGACAAAATTCAACATGCATTTAGGATAAAAACTCTTACCAAAGTGGGTATAGAGGGAACACATCTCAACATAATAAAAGCTTTTCATGACAAACCCACAGCCAATATAATACTTAAAAGCTGAAAGACTACCCGCTAATATCTGGAACAAGACAAGGATGCCCACCCTCACCCTCACTTCTTTTCAACATAGTATTGGAAGTCCTAGCCACAGCAGTCAGACAAGAAAAAGAAAGAAAAGGTATTCAAATTGGTAGGGAAGACCTCATATTGTTATTATATGCAAATGACATGATACTACATACAGAAAACCCTAAAGACTCCACACAAATACTACTAGAACTGATAAACAACTTCAGCAAGGTAGAAGGACAACATTAACATACAGAAATTGGCTGCGTTTCTTTACACTAAAAATGAATTATCAGAAAAGGAATGTAAACAAACAATCCCTTTTAAAACTGCATCAGAAAAACAATAAAATACTTAATGGAATAAACCTCACCAACGACGTGAAAGATGTATATGCCGAGAAGTACAAAACGTTAATAAAGGAAATGAACGAGGATTCAAAGAAATGAAAAGATATTCCATGCTCTTGGATTAGAAAAATTAATATTTTTAAATGGCAATACAATCCAAAGTAATCTACAGATTTAATGTGATCCCTATCAAATTACCTATGCCATTTTTCACAGAACTAGAAAAAATAATCCTAAAATTTATATGGAACTATAAAAGCCCCAGAATTGCCAAAGCAATCCTGAGGAAGCAGAACAAAGCAGGAGGGATAACCCTCCCAGACTTCAGACAATACTATGAAGCTACAGTAATCAAAACAGTGCGATACTGGCACAAAAACAGACATATGGATCCATGGAACAGAATAGGGAGCCCAGAAATAAACACACACACCTACACTCAATTGTTCTTCCACAAAGGAGGCAAGAATATAAAATAAGAAGAAGACAGTCTCTTCAACAAGTGGTGCTAGGAAAGTTGGACAGCTGCATGTAAATCAATGAACTCGGAACACACGCTCGTACCATGCACAAAACATAAGCTCAAAAAATGGCTTAAAGACTTACACGTAAGATATGACACCATAAAACTCCTAGAAGAGATTGTAAGCAAAACATTCTCTGACATAAAGTGTACCAATGTTTTCTTAGGTCCATCTCCCAAGACAAGAGAAATAAAAACAAAAAATAAACAATGGGACCTAATCAAACGCACAGGCTTTTGCATAGCAAAGGAAACCATGAAAAAGACAACGTATGGAATGGGAGAAAATATTTACAAATGAGGGGACAAGACAAGGGCTTAATTTCCAAATTATACTAACAGCTCATACAACTCAACAACAAAAAAACAAAAAACCCAACTGAAAAATATGCAGAAGACCTTAACAGATATTTCTCCAAATAAGACACACAG
Source organism: Lipotes vexillifer (assembly GCF_000442215.2). NCBI lineage: Eukaryota > Metazoa > Chordata > Mammalia > Artiodactyla > Lipotidae > Lipotes > Lipotes vexillifer. Next base: position 2,379,148 of record NW_006779163.1, on the reverse strand, counting down.
ATGACCAGTAGGCACATGAAAAGATGCACACCATCACTAATTATTAGAGAAATGCAAATCAAAACTACAATGAGGTACCACCTCACATCAGTCAGAATGGTTGTCATTAAAAAGTCTACAAACAACAAATGCTGGAGAGGGTGTGGCGAGAAGGGAACCCTCCTACACTTCTGGTGGCAATGTAAATTGGTACAGCCACTGTGGAGAACAGTATGGAGGTTCCTTAAAAAACTAAAAACAGAACTACGGTATGACCCAGCAATCCCACTCCTGGGCATATACCCAGACAAAACCATAATTCAAAAAGATACATGCAACCCTATGTTCACAGCAGCGCTATTTACAATAGCCACAACACGGAAATAACCTAAATGTCCATCGACAGATGAATGGATGAAGAAGATGTGGTACATATAGAAGAAAATTGGATATTACTCAGCCATCAAAAAGAATAAAATAATGCCATCTGCAGCAACATGGATGTACCTACAGATTATCATACTAAGTGAAGTAAGTCATACAGAGAAAAACAAACACCATACAATATCACTTATATGCGGAATCTAAAATACAAGGCACACCAGATCTACGAAACAAAAACAGATTCACAGACATAGAGAACAGACTTGTGGTTGCCAAGGGAGAGGTGGGGAGGGGAAGGAAGGAATGGTACTTTGGGATTAGCAGATGCAAGCTATTATATACAGCATGGATAAACAACAACGTCCTACTGTATAGCACAGGGAACTATATTCAATATCCTGCGACGAACCATAACGGAAAAGAACATGAAAAAGAATATGTATATATATGCATAACTGAGTCACTTTCCTGTACAGAAGGAATTAACACAATGTTGTATATCAACTATACTTAAATAAAATTGAAAAAACAAAAAAGAACTGGCACCTGAACAGTACACTAAATTTAAAAAACTGCTTAGAAAAAAACGGGGGGAGGCCTTCAAGATGGTGGAGGAGTAAGACGCGGAGATCACCTTCCTCCCCACAAATACATCAGAAATACATCTACATGTGGAACAACTCCTACAGAACACCTACTGAACATTGGCAGAAGATCTCAGACCTCCCAAAGGCAAGAAACTCCCCACGTACCTGCGTAGGGCAAAAGAAAAATCAGAGACAAAAGAATAGAGATGGGACCTACACCTCTGGGAGGGAGCTGAGAAGGAGGAAAGGTTTCCACACACTAGGAAGCCCCTTCACTGGTGGAGACGGTGGGTGGCATGGGGGCAAGCTTCAGAGCCACGGAGGAGAGCGCAAAAACAAGGGTGCGGAGGGCAAAGTGGGGAGATTCCCGCACAGAGGATCACTGCTGACCAGCACCCACCAGCCCGAGAGGCTTGTCTGCTCACCCGCCGGGGCGGGCGGGGGCTGGGAGCTGAGGCTCACGCTTCGGAGATCAGATCCCAGGAAGAGGATGGGGGTTGGCTGCGTGAACACAGCCTGAAGGGGGCTAGTGTGCCACAGCTAGCCGAGAGGGAGTCCGGGGAAATGTCTGGAACTGCCTAGGAGCCAAGAGACCATTGTTTTGGGGTGTGCAAGGAGAGGGGATTCAGAGCACCACCTAAATGACCTCCAGAGACCGGCGCGAGCCGCGGCTATCAGTGCGGACCCCAGAAACAGGCATGAAATGGTAAGGCTGCTGCTGGCGCCACTAAGAAGCCTGTGTGCAAGCACAGGTCAGTATCCACACCTCCCCTCCCGGGAGCCTGTGCAGCCCGCCACTGCCAGTGTCCCGTGATCCAGGGACAACTTCCTGGGGGAGAACACACAGCACGCCTCAGGCTGGTGCCAATGTCACACCGGCCCCCGCCACCACAGGCTACCTCCGCATTCCATACCCCTCCCTCCCCACGGCATGAGTGAGCCAGAGCCCCCTCATCAGCAGCTCCTTTAACCCCGTCCTGTCTAAGCAAATAAAAGACACCCTCGAGCAACCGACACACAGAGGCAAGGCCGGATCCAAAGCTGAACCCCAGGAGCTGTGCAAACAGGGAAAGGGAAATCTCTCCCAGCAGCCTCAGGAACGGCAGATCATATCACCACAATCAACTTGATGTACCCTGCATCTGTGAAATACCTGAATAGACAATGAATCATCCCAAATTGAGGCAGTGGACTTTGGGAGCAATGATATATATACACTTTTCCTTTTTCTCTTTTTGTGGGTGTGTATGCGTATGCTTCTTTGTGTGATTTTGCTGTAGCGCTTTGCTGTTAACATTTGTCCTAGGGTTCTGGCTGTCCATTTTGTTTTGTTTTTTGTCTTCTTGTTTGTTTTTTTTTTTACTATAGTTAGTTTTTAGAGCTTGTTATCATTCGTGGATTTGTTTTTTGGTTTGGCTGCTCTCCTTTTTTTTCCCTTTTATTTATTACTTTAAATTTTTTTTATTTTTAATAATTATTTTTTATTTTAATAACGTTCTTTTATTTTACTCATTTATTTATTTTTCTCCTTCCTGTTCTTCTGAGCTGTGTGGCTGACAGGGTCTTGGTGCTCCGGCCAGGTGTCAGGCCTGTGCCTCTGAGGTGGGAGAGCTGAGTTCAGGACATCAGTCCACCAGTGACCTCCCAACTACACATTATATCAAATGGCGAAAGCTCTCCCAGAGATCTCCATGTAAACGCTAAGACCCAGCTCCACTCAACGACCAGCAAGCTACAGTGCTGGACACCTTATGCCAAACAACTAGCAAGACAGGAACACACCCCACCCATTAGCAGAGAGGCTGCCTCAAACCATAATAAGGTCACAGACACCCCAAAACACACCACCGGATGCGGTCCTGCCCACCAGAAAGCCAAGATCCAGCCTCATCCTCCAGAACACAGGCACCAGTCCCCTCCACCAGGAAGCCTACACAACCCACGGAACCAACCTCAGCCACTGGGGGCAGACACCAAAAACAACGGGAACTATGAACCTGCAGCATGTGAAAAGGAGACCCCAAACACAGTAAGTTAAGCAAACTGAGAAGACAGAGAAACACACAGCAGACGAAGGAGCAAGGTAAAACCCCACCAGACCAAACAAATGAAGAGGAAATAGGCAGTCTACCTGAAAAAGAATTCAGAGTAATGATAGTAAAGATGATCCAAACTCTTGGATATAGAATGGAGAAAACGCAAGAAACGGTGAACAAGGACCTAGAAGAACTGAAGAGCAAACAAACAATGATGAACAACACAATAAATGAAATTAAAAATTCTCTAGAAGGAATCAAGAGCAGAAAAACTGAGGCAGAAGAACGGATAAGTGACCTGGAAGATTAAATAGTCGAAATAGCTACTGCAGAGCAGAATAAAGAAAAAAGAATGAAAAGAATTGAGGACAGTCTCAGAGACCTCTGGGACAACATTAAATGCACCAACATTTGAATTGTAGGGGTCCCAGAAGAAGAGAAAAAGAAAAGAAGTGAGAAAATATTTGAAGAGATTATAGTTGAAAACTTCCCTAATATTGCTAAGGATATACTTAATCAAGTCCAAAACACACAGAGAGTCCCATGCAGAATAAATCCAAGGAGAAACACACCAAGACACATACTAACCAAACTATCAAAAATTAAATGCAAAGAAAAAATATTAAAAGCAGCAAGGGAAAAACAACAAATAACATACAAGGGAATCCCCATAAGGTTAACAACAGCTGATCTTTCAGCAGAAACTCTGCAAGCCAGAAGGGAGTGGCAGGACATATTCAAAGTGATGACACGGAAAAAACTACAACCAAGATTACACTACCCAGAAAGGATCTCATTCAGATTCGATGGAGAAACTAAAACCTTTACAGACAAGCAAAAGCTAAGAGAATTCAGCACCAACAAACCAGCTTTACAACAAATGCTAAAGGAACTTCTCTAGGCAGGAAACACAAGAGAAGGAAAAGACCTCCAATAACAAACCCGAATCAGTTAAGAAAATGGTAATAGAAACATACATATCAATAACTACCTTAAATGTAAATGGACTAAATGCTCCAACCAAAAGACAGAGACTGCCTGAATGGATACAAAAACAAGACCCATAAATATACTGTCTAAAAGAGACCCACTTCAGACCCAGGGGCACACACAGACTGAAGGTGAGGGGATGGAAAAACATATTCCATGCAAATGGAAATCAAAAGAAAGCTGGAGTAGCAATTCTCGTATCAGAGGAAATAGACTTTAAAATAAAGACTATTACAAGAGACAAAGAAGGACACTACATAATGATCAAGGGATCAATCCAAGAAGAAGATATAGCAATTGTAAATATTTATGCACCCAACATAGGAGCACCTCAATACATAAGGCAAATGCTAACATACATAAAAGGGGAAATTGACAGTAACACAATCATAGGAGGGGACTTTAACATCCCAGTTTCACAGGGGACAAATCATCCAAAATGAAAATAAATAAGGAAACACAAGCTCTAAATGACACATCAAACAAGATGGACTTAACTGATACTTGTAGGACATTCCAGCCAAAAACAACAGAATACACTTTCTTCTCAAGTGCTCATGGAACATTCTCCAGGATAGATCATATCTTGGGTCACAAATCAAGCCTTGGTAAATTTAAGAATACTGAAATCTTATCAAGTATCTTTTCTGACCACAACACTATGAGACTACACATCAATTACAGGAAAAAATCTGTAAAAAATACAAACACATGGAGCTTACACAATACACTACTTAACAACCAAGAGATCACTGAAGAAAGCACACAGGAAATCAAAAAATACCTAGAAACAAATGACAATGAAAACACGACTACCCAAAACCTATGGGATGCATCAAAAGCAGTTCTAAGCAGGAAGTTTAGAGCAATATAATCCTACGTCAAGAAACAAGAAACATCTCAAATAAACAACCTAACCTTACACCTAAAGCAATTAGAGAAAGAAGAACAAAAAAAAAAACCCCAAAGTTAGCAGAAGGAAAGAAATCATAAAGATCAGATCAGAAATAAATGAAAAAGAAATGAAGGAAACAATAGCAAAGATTAATAAAACTAAAAGCTGGTTCTTTGAGAAGATAAACAAAATTGATAGACCATTAGCCAGACTAATCAAGAAAAAATGGGAGAAGACTCAAATCAATACAATTAGAAATGAAAAAGGAGAAGTAACAACTGACACTGCAGAAATACAAAGGATCATGACAGATTACTACAAGCAACTACATGCCAATAAAATAAACTGGAAGAAATGGACAAATTCTTAGAAAAGCACAACCTTCTGACTCTGAACCAGGAAGAAATAGAAAATATAAACAGACCAATCACAAGCACTGACATTGAGACTGTGATTAAAAATCTTCCAACAAACAAAAGCCCAGGACCAGATGGATTCACAGATGAATTCTATTAAACATTTAGAGAAGAGCTAACACCTATCCTTCTCAAACTCTTCCACAATATAGAAGAGGGAGGAACACCCCCAAACTCATTCTACGAGCCCACCATCACCCTGATACCAAAACCAGACAAAGAGGTCACAAAGAAAGAAAACTACACGCCAATATCACTGACGAACATAGATGCAAAAATCCTCAACAAACAGAATGCAACAGCACATGAAAAGGATCATACACCATGATACACCATGATCAAGTGGGGTTTATCCCAGAAATGCAAGGATTCTTCAATATACACAAATCAATGTGATAAACCATATTAACAAATTGAAGGAGAAAAACCATATGATCATCTCAAAAGATGCAGAGAAAGCTTCTGACAAAATTCAACACCCATTTATGATAAAAACCCTGCAGAAAGTAGGCATAGAGGGAACTTTCCTCAACATAATAAAAGCCATATATGACAAACCCACAGCCAACATCATCCTCAATGGTGAAAAACTGAAACCATTTCCACTAAGATCAGGAACAAGACAAGGTTGCCCACTCTCACCACTGTTATTCAACATAGTTTTGGAAGTTTTAGCCACAGCAATCAGAGAAGAAAAGGAAATAAAAGGAATCCAAATTGGAAAAGAAGAAGTAAAGCTGTCACTGTTTGCAGATGACATGATACTATACATAGAGAATCCTAAAGACACTACCAGAAAACTACTAGAGCTAATCAATGAATTTGGTAAAGTAGCAGGATACAAAATTAATGCACAGAAATCTCTTGCATTCCTATACACTAATGATGAAAAATCTGAAAGTGAAATCAAGAAAACACTCCCATTTACCATTGCAACAAAAAGAATAAAATATCTAGGAATAAACCTACCTAAGGAGACAAAAGACCTGTATGCAGAAAATTATAAGACACTGATGAAAGAAATTAAAGATGATACAAACAGATGGAGAGATATACCATGTTCTTGGATTGGAAGAATCAACATTGTGAAAATGACTCTACTACCCAAAGCAATCTATAGATTCAATGCAATCCCTATCAAACTACCACTGGCATTTTTCACAGAACTAGAACAAAAAATTTCACAATTTGTATGGAAACACAAAAGACCCCGAATAGCCAAAGCAATCTTGAGAACAAAAAATGGAGCTGGAGGAATCAGGCTCCCTGACTTCAGACTATACTACAAAGCTACAGTAATCAAGACAGTATGGTACTGGCACAAAAACAGAAAGATAGATCAATGGAACAGGATAGAAAGCCCAGAGATAAACCCACGCACATATGGTCACCTTATCTTTGATAAAGAAGGCAGGAATGTACAGTGGAGAAAGGACAGCCTCTTCAATAAGTGGTGCTGGGAAAACTGGACAGATACATGTAAAAGTATGAGATTAGATCACTCCCTAACACCATTCACAAAAATAAACTCAAAATGGATTAAAGACCTAAATGTTAGGCCAGAAACTATCAAACTCTTAGACAACCCTCAGAATGGGAGAAAATATTTGCAAATGAAGCAACTGACAAAGGATTAACTTCCAAAATTTACAAGCAGCTCATGCAGCTCAATAACAAAAAAACAAACAACCCAATCCAAAAATGGGCAGAAGACCTAAATAGACATTTCTCCAAAGAAGATATACAGACTGCCAACAAACACAAGAAAGAATGCTCAACATCATTAATCATTAGGGAAATGCAAATCAAAACTACAATTAGATATCATCTCACACCAGTCAGAATGGCCATCATCAAAAAATCTATAAACAATAAATGCTGGAGAGGGTGTGAAGAAAAGGGAACACTCCTCCACTGCTGGTGGGAATGTGAATTGGTACAGCCACTATAGAGAACAGTATGGAGGTTCCCTAGAAAACTAAAAATAGAACTACCATATGACCCAGCAATCCCACTACTGGGCATATACCCTGAGAAAACCATAATTCAAAAGGAGTCATGTACCAAAATATTCATTGCAGCTCTATTTACAATAGCCCAGAGATGGAAACAACCTAAGTGCCCATCATCAGATGAATGGATAAAGAAGATGTGGCACATATATACAATGGCATATTACTCAGCCATAAAAAGAAACGAAATTGAGCTACTTGTAATGAGGTGGATAGACCCAGAGTCTGTCATACAGAGTGAAGTCAGAAACAGAAAGACAAATACCGTATGCTAACACATATATATGGAATTTAAGAAAAAAAAATGTCATGAAGAACCTAGGGGTAAGACAAGAATAAAGACACAGACCTACTGGAGAAAGGACTTGAGGATATGGGAGGGGGAAGGGTGAGCTGTGACAAAGCGAGAGAGAGGCATGGACATATATACAGTACCAAATGTAAGGTAGATAGCTAGTGGGAAGCAGCCGCATAGCACAAGGATATCAGCTCGGTGCTTTGTGACCGACTGGAGGGGTGGGATAGGGAGGGTGGGAGGGAGGGAGATGCAAGAGGGAAGAGATATGGGAACATATGTATATGTATAACTGATTCACTTTGTTATAAAGCAGAAACACACCATTGTAAAGCAATTATACCCCAATAAATATGTTAAAAAAATACTAGCAAACAGAATCCAACAGCACATTAAAATGATCATCCACCATGATCAAGGGGGGTTTATCCCAGGAATGCAAGAATTCTTCAATATACGCAAATCAATCCATGTGATAAAACATAATAACAAATTGAAGGAGAAACACCATATGATCATCTCAATAGATGCAGAAAAAGCTTTTTGACAAAATTCAACACCCATTTATGATAAAAACCCTTCAGAAAGTAGACATAGAGGGAACTTACCTATAATAAAGGCCATATATGAAAAAGCCACAGCGAACATTGTTCTCAATGGTGGAAAACTGAAAGCATTTCCACTAAGACCAGGAACAAGGCAAGGTTGCCCACTCTCAAGGCAAGGTTGCCCACTATTATTCAACAAAGTTTTGGAAGTTTCTGTCACAGCAATCAGAGAAGAAAAAGAAATAAAAGGAATCCAAATCGGAAAAGAAGCAGTAAAGCTGTCACTGTTTGCAGATGACATGATACTATACCTAGAGAATCCTAAAGACGCTACCAGAAAACTACTAGAGCTAATCAATGAATCTGGTAAAGTAGCAGGGATACAAAATTAATGCACAGAAATCTCTTGCATTCCTATACACTAATGATGAAAAATCTGAAAGAGAAATTAAGGAAACACTCCCATTTACCACTGCAACAAAAAGAATAAAATACCTAGGAATAAACCTACCTAAGGAGACAAGACACCTGTATGCAGAAAAGTATAAGAGACTGATGAAAGAAATTAAAGATGATACAAACAGATGGAGACATATACCATGTTCTTGGATTGGAAGAATCAACATTGTCAAAATGACTATACTACCCAAAGCAATCTACAGATTCAATGCAATCCCTGTCAAACTATCAATGGCATTTTTCACAGAAGTAGATCAAAAAATTTCACAATTTGTATGGAAGTACAAAAGACCCCGAATAGCCAAGGCAATCTTGAGAATAAAAATGGAGCTGGAGGAATCAGGCTCCCTGACTTCAGACTACACTACAAAGCTACAGTAATCAAGATAGTATGGTACTGGCACAAAAAGAGAAATATAGATCAATGGAACTGGATAGAAAGCCCAGAGATAAACCCACGCACATATGGTCACCTTATTATTGATAAAGGGCGCAAGAATATACAACAGAGAAAAGACAGCCTCTTCAGTAAGTGGTGCTGGGAAAACTGGATAGCTACATGTAAAAGAATGAAATTAGAACACTCCCTAACACCATACACAAAAATAAACTCAAAATGGATTAAAGACCTAAATGTAAGCCCAGACATTATAAAACTCTTAGACGAAAACATAGGAAGAACACTCTTTGACATAAATCACAGCAAGATCCTTTTTGACCCACCTCCTAGAGTAATGGAAATAAAAACAAAAGTAAACAAATGGGACCTAATGAAACTTCAAAGCTTTTGCACAGCAAAGGAAACCATAACCAATACGAAAAGCCAACCCTCAGAATGGGAGAAAATATTTGCAAATGAAGCAATGGACAAAGGATTAATCTCTAAAATTTACAAGCAGCTCAATGTCAAAAAAACAAACAACCCAATCCAAAAATGGGCAGAAGACCTAAATAGACATTTCTCCAAAGAAGATGTACAGATAGCCAACCAACACATGAAAGAATGCTCAACATCAGTAATCATTAGAGAAATGCCAATCAAAACTACAATGAGGTATCACCTCACAGCAGTCTGAATGGCCATCATCAAAAAATCTGCAACAATAAATGCTGGAGAGGGTGTGGTGAAAAGGGAACCCTCTTGCACTGTTGGTGGGAATGTACATTGATCTGGCCACTATGGAGAACAGTATGGAGGTTCCTTAAAAAACTACAAATAGAACTACCATATGACCCAGCAATCCCACTACAGGGCATATACCCTGAGAAAACCATAATTCAAAAAGAGTCATGTACCACAATGTTCACTGCAGCTCTGTTTACAACAGCCAGGATATGGAAGCAACCTGAGTGTCCATCGACAGATGAATGGGTAAAGAAGATGTGGCATATATATATAATGGAATATTATTCAGCCATAAAAAGAAATGAAATTGAGGTGTTTGTAGTGAGATGGATGGACCTAGAGTCTGTCATACAGAGTGAATTAAGTCAGAAAGAGAAAAAGAAATACTGTATGCTGACACATATATATGGAATCTAAAAAAAGAAAAAAAAGGTTATGAAGAACCTAGGGGCAGGACAGGAATAAAGACGCACACGTAGAGAATGGACTTGAGGACACGGGAAGGGGGCAGAGTAAGCTGGGACGAAGTGAGAGAGTGGCATGGAGTTATATAATCACTACCAAATGTAAAATAGGTAGCTAGTGGGAAGCAGCCACATAGCACAGGGAGATCAGCTCGGTGCTTTGTGACCACCTAGAGGAGTGGGATAGGGAGGGTGGGAGGGAGACGCAAGAGGGAGGAGATATGGGGATATATGTATATGTATGGCTGATTCACTTTGTTATACAGCAGAAACCAACACAACACGGTGAAGCAATTAAACACCAATAAAGATGTTTAAATAAATAAATAAAAATAAAATTATCCATCACACACACACACACACACACACACACACACACACAAAGCAGTGCTGCTCTACCAAAAGTGTATACAGGCATGCTCACGCTCTCTCGTCGATAGGTGACCACCCAAACTGAAGAATATTTAACAATGGAAAATAAAGGGGGGCGGGAGGGGGCGGGGGTGGAGATCAGAGGGAGGAAGAGAGACTGAGGGAGACAGACTAAAAGAAACAGTTATTATTAGCAGCTAATAATTCTGGGGAATGAGAAGATGCCATTATATTATCTTTTCATTTTTCCTATTTTTAAAGATTTATTTTCAACAAGAATAGAAAGGAAGGAAGAAAAAAGTTATATAAAAAGGTGAACCCGGCAAAGTTGAATAAAAACTAAGCTGGTGTAGCACTGTTAAATCAGACAAATTACAATGCAAGGTAGGTACCACTAGGGGCAACGTTTTACATTGATAACAAGACACTGCCCCAAACTGTTACAGGCACAAACGTTTATGCTTTTCACGGCATAGCTTTGAAGAGCAAAAAGCAGATTGGGAGAGAAAATCAACAAGCTCCTAATTACAGTGAGGGACAGAGTTCTCTCTCAGAAATCTATAGTTTAAGGAGACAAAATAAGGACAGAACCTCTGAGTAATGCAAGTCACAGTTTGATCAAGTGCACACATAGGCTTCTACAAACACACTGAACTTTGTACACAGACGATACTTGTTTCGTCCAAGCACAGCACATTTATAAATATTCACTAGACACCAAGCCACAGGGGCTAGGGATTGGGAGAGGAAGAACTATTTTAATAGCTCCAATACAAGTCCAAATTCACTGCCACAAGAAGTCACAAAGTAAAGATATCCCTCCAAAGTCCTTACACTTTAAAACTTTAAAACCTATTTCTAAAATATTTTTAGGTTAAAGGGAAAGGACAAAACTTCTGCTCAAAAAACATTAAACCTTTAAGTGTGTTTACTCCAAAACAAGAATAAGTGAAAATAAATGAGCTAAACTTTTAACTTAGTAGCTAGGAAAAAACCTCAAAAGTAAAAAATGAAATTAATATAAAAGAAATTCATGATGCAGAGAAACTACAATCTAATAAAACTGATAAAACGGACCTTTTAAAAAGACTAAAATAATAAAATAGATAAATTAAGGAAAAAAGCAAAGAAAGTGCAAATGAACAGTACTAGGAGAGAAAAAAGAGCATTCATAACTATACAGATTAAAAACGAAAGGAAAAGACTATACTCAACTCTATTAATATAATAAACATTTGGGAGCCTAGACAAACTAGGCAATATTATATTAAAATAAAAATGATTAGATGTCCAACAATCACTAGAAGCTAGACCAATCCAGTTACAATCAAAGAAAAAACAGTGGCCAAAGACCTGCCCTCCAGGGGTCATCAACTCCATATGATTTTTATGGAGAACTTCTACCAAACTTTAACGCAAAAGAATATTTGAAAAACCATGTTGAACAATAGATACCATGAGGTGTACCTACTTAAATTTCTAAGTGTACAGTATTGTTAACAATGAGCACAGTGTTGTGTAGCACGTCCTTAGAAATTTTGCATCTTGCATGACCAAACTTTTTTTTTTTAATTTTTTTTTTGGCTGGAGTGGGTCTTTGTCCCTGCACGTGGCCCTTTTCTAGTTGTGGCGAGTGGGAGCTACTCTTCGTTGTGGCGCACGGGTTTCTCATTGCGGTGGCTTCTCTTGTTGCAGAGCACAGGCTCTAGGTGCGTGGGCTTCAGTAGTTGTGGCACACAGGCTCAGGAGTTCTGGCTCACAGGCTCTAGACTGCAGGCTCAGTAGTTATGGCTCACGGGCTTAGGTGCTCCGCAGCATGTGGGATCTTCCTGGACCAGGGCTCGAACCCGTGTCCCGTGCATTTGCAGGCGGATTCTTAACCACTGTGCCACCAGGGAAGCCCTGCATGACTAAAACTTTAAATCCTATGAACAACTCCCCATTTTCCCCTCCCCTCAGCCCCGGGCAACCACCATTCTAATATTTTCTGTTTCAATGAGTCTGACTACCTTAGATGCTTCATGTAAGTGGAATCATGCAATATTTGTCCTCTGTGATTGGCTTATTTAACTTAGCATAATGTCCTCAAGATTCACGCATGTTGTAACATATGACAGGATTTCCTTTTTTATGGTTGAATAATATTCCACTGTATGTATATACCATTATTTTCTTTATCCATTCATCTGTCTATGGACATTTAGGTTGTTTCCACATCTTGGCTATTGGGCATAAGGCTGCAGTGAACACAGGACTGCAGATATCACTTCAAGATTGATTTTGGTTTTTGTATAAACACACACAAGTGGGAGGAAGAGGGAGAAGGGGGGGGAGGAAGGGAGACATAAAGGAGGAGGTAGGGAAGGGAGAGAGAGGGAAGGAAGAAGGGAAGGGGATGAGGGAGAAGGGGAGGGAGACAGAGAGGAGAAGGGAGGGAGAGAGGGGAAGGGAGGGGGTGAGAGACAGAGAAGGGGAGGGAGAGAACAAATTTGAATTTAGTAGAAGGATAAGTAATCCAATTATACTGAGCCAGGTGACTGTTCATTTAGAAGACACCAAGTTAGGAACTTACTTCCCATTGTCTATACAACTAAATACAAGATAAAGGTAACAGGGTAAAAAAACAGAACTTTAAAATTATTATAAGAAATATTCGATATTTTTTCTTCTGAATGGGAAAGACTTTCACAAATAAATATCAAAAGAAAAACAGGGGACTTCCCTGGTGGCTCAGTGGTTGAGAATCTGCCTGCTAATTCAGGGGACACGGGTTCGAGCCCTGGTCTGGGATGATCCCACATGCCGCGGAGCAACTAAGCCCGTGCACCACAACTACTGAGCCTGCGCGTCTGGAGCCTGTGCTCCGCAACAAGAGAGGCTGCGATAGTGAGAGGCCCGTGCACCGCGATGAAGAGTGGCCCCCGCTTGCCACAACTAGAGAAAGCTCTCACACAGAAATGAAGACCCAACACAGCAAAAATAAATAAATAAATTAATAAACTCCTACCCTCAACATCTTAAAAAAAAAGAAAAGAAAAACAACCAAAAAGATGCATTCATTTGATGTCAAAATTAGAAGTACTATATAATGTAAAAGACAACTGAAAGAAGGTTAAAAGGCAAGTGGAGAGAGATACTGTCCATGCCTTCTTTTTCTTCCAGTTTTACAGAGATACGGTTAACATACAGCACAATGATGCGATTTACATACACCATGAAGTGATTATCACAAGTTTAGTGAACATTTGTCATGTCATATAGGTACAAAATTAAAGAAACAGAAAAAAAATTTCCTCTTGTGATGAGAACTCTTAGGGTTTGCTCACTTAACAACTGTCGTATACAACGTAGAGCAGCGTGAATTCTATTTATCATGCTGTACATAACATCCCTAGTAATTCTTTACCTTATAACTGGACGTTTGTATGTTTTGACCACGTTCATCCAATTAGTCCTCCCCTGACCCTATCCATGTCTTATGTGATAAAAGACACGACCCTGAATATATCCTACAAACCCATACAAAGAGGATGAGGGAAAAATGTGACCATGCAATTCACACGAGAGGAAACCCAAAGGTCTCCCAAGTATTTGACGAGGTGCTATCTTTAGCAGTAATCACAGAAGTGTAAATTGTTTAAAACGATAAATCATTTTTTACTCATCAGATTGGCAAAAATTTAAATGTGAGAAAACCAGGGTGAGGGACTAGCAGGTCTGGTGGGAGGGTAAACTTGTGCAGCCACTTCAGAGGCAGACGATCAGTGTGGCCAACCCAACCCAAGCCCCACCCAGACCCCATCTCCCTCACTACCTTCCAGTGCTGGTCTAGGGGTCGCTGTGGGTCTCAGTTCTGGACAACGGGTGTGAGAAGAAACCACTGATACTAAGCAGCTGTTAAAAGAATTAGATATGACTACCTTATGGTGGTCATAAATATGACATGTTCCATAACATCATCATATCACAAAGTGCCACACATGTTGTGGTCCAGTATCACAAAGGCAAGATCTACGCTGGGGGCCACCAAGCTCACACTCCTAGTCTCCTCCTTCAAGCCAAGGTGCAGCCCAGCATCGTGCCCAGGGTGGGAAGCAGAAAGGCACCCTAGGAGTTGGACCTCCCTGCACTAAGACTTCACCCTTGGGGGTAGATGAGTCACACTGATGACGCTGGGAGACCGGCAGGGAGGTGGGAGATTAGATGGAGCACAACCAGAGGTACGTGGCGACATGAGTTAGGGAAGTTCTGGTGTGCACACAGAACAGGAGCTTTTCCCACACCTGGGGAGCCACAGGCTGGCAGCTCCACCTGAGCACCTGTTCCCTGGGCTGGCCCAGGCTTTCCCAAGTTTGACGCAGCAATGTGATTACTAAAATAATAACCATAATATTGAGAATGACAATGCATTGTTTGAGGCTATTATTGACTCAACTACTAGCACGGTGATGGCCAATCATAAGGAGAATTACCGGCGCTCAGGCAGCACAGATGGCTTTTAAAATTTGGCAAAAATGAGAAGTAAAACATTTATAATGCATTTTACAAATACTTTTGGACTCAGGTTGCTGCATTTACTGAAATAGCAAGTTCTATTTGAATTGAAATGTTTTTCTTGTTGCTTGAATACTATGGTATCCTGAGAAATAGTTTATTTTACTTCAATCAAAAGGTTGGCATTGGAATTCTTTCAAGTGTATTCATTGTCCTGCATAATTTGTACCAATATTGACTGAAATACTTCTTTACATGCACAATGGCTACTGGCAGAGGAATTTATGCAAACGTATTAGAGTTTGCTACATGGCTTTGTCAATTTTTATTTGCTTTATTTTGCATGCATGGTAGAGGCATTCCTTCAAATATATTTTACATCATGACTTTTTCTAGTTACCAGCATTCAGCGTAGTACAGTGCCAGTGTCTGCTCTCACACTATCGGATGTGACATTACCTTCTCTTCCACCAGTAAATTTGTTTTGCTGCCAGTTACATTAAAGGATTGCCAGTAAACACATACATAAAATTTTGTTTAGCTAGGTAATTTTATAACGATATTTCAGTGTTGGTAGAATATTGGTGCATACTCAGAATTTAGCATTTCCTACTAGATTCTACTGTACACATTCAAAGTGATTATTTTTCCCTCAAAACCACTTCACTACAACTTGTAATACAGATATTATGGGAAAATATGTAATCCTTTCTATTATAACTGTAGTATCTTATATAGAGAGTGATCATATAATTCATTATACAAAATGGGACACATGTGAGAGTGAAAAGGGGCAATATTAAAAATTCGGATGGGACTACAGGCATAAAATCACAACTGTCCTGGGCATACAGTCAGACCTGGGACATACAGTCACCATATTCATATACCTGCACACCTCCTACATCAGCAAACAAGGAATATATACTATTATCAGTAGATCATCATGATGCACAATTCAGTGAGAAACACAAGGAGCAGAAGAAAATGTGAGGTAGAATACAATAGTATGGAAATAGTAATGAACACTACAGCCTAATTTTCTATACAATACCTACATATACATAATTTGGGACACATTGGTAAAAGGGTTCTTCGGCCTCATCTGCAGTGTTTTAACTTCTTATAAGGAAAATTCATTTATGAATTATTTATAGTTACTTTAAAACTGAAAAGAAGTATTCTGCATACAGAATTAAGAGCTTGACCTTTTCAGCTTTAAAACCAAGATACAGTGATAGGGATAGAGTACAATGACAGTTACACAGGTACTTTTAGAAATCCCACTGGAGGATTATAGATAGAGAAGGAGCTTTAGGGAATTTTGGGAGACCACTGTGAGCTAATGATAGCTCAGGAAAACTATCGGAACACTACGAAAAGCAGCAGGCTTGCTGAACTATAAGGCCCTAAATAAAAGGACAAGATATGCCCTAGGTCATTAAGCGAAAAAAATGAGGCCTGCATCCTGCTGGTCGAGTTCAGCAAGATAATGATCCTTAGGACCAAGGACAGAACTATAAGGGAAAGGTGACATCCCGAAGCAGAAGACCCTCGTTATACTGAGACCTGAGATGATTTAACATATTTTAGTATATGTTACCACCCTTCAGCTGATTTGAGTAGCGCCATGACAGTCCTATTTGGCCTTACAGGGTCAAACACTCTCCTGCCTGATGTGAAGGAGGAGCTAGTGATGTAAGCCTGACATCTACTCAAAGAATGAGGAAGAAGGTGGTCTTCTCTCCTTCCCCGCTTTCCTTTAATTATAAAAATGTAGCCCACTTAATTCTCGGGGTAGAGCCCTTTCGCCTGCCCTTCTGTATCCCTCACAAACGTCCTATATTAATAATCTACTTGCCTATCGCTTTTCCTCTCGCCGAATTCCTTCTGCACTGAGACATAAAGAACCTGAGCTTCATTAAGACCTGTGACCAGGTGTGCAGTTTCTGCTGGGAGATTGTGAGTTCAAGTCGCAACTGAAGCGTGGCTGGGTTCCAGTCCCAGGCAAAGGAGTGTGGTTCGGAGATTGTGGGTTCGAGTCCCAATCTGAACTGTGCAGTTTCAACAACAATTTTAAGTGTTTAAAATTTAAAGCAAAGAGGCATAGGTTACCATTTTTTCTCTAGCATGGTGTCATCTACTCTGCAACTTAAAAAATACCATCTCATTAATCTCCAAAATATACAAACAGATCATGCAGCTCAACATCAAAAAACAAACAACCCAATCAAAAAAATGGGCAGAAGACCCAAACAGACATTTCTCCAAAGAAGACAGACAGATGGCCAAGAGGCACATGAAAAGATGCTCAGCATCACTAATAATCAGAGAAATGCAAATCAAAACTACAATGAGGTATCACCTCACACCGGTCAGAATGGCCATCATCAAAAAAAGCTACAAACAATAGATGCTGGAGGGGGTGTGGAGAAAAGGGAACCCTCTTGCACTGTTGGTGGGAATGTAAACTGATACAGCCACTATGGAGAACAGTATGGAGGTTCCTTAAAAAAATAGAATTACCATATGATCCAGCAATCCAACTACCAGGCATATACCCTGAGAAAACCATAATTCAAAAAGACACATGCACCCCAATGTTCATTGCAGCACTATTTACAATAGCCAGGACATGGAAGCATCTGTCCATCGACAGATGAATGGATAAAGATGTGGTACACATATACAGTGGAATATTACTCAGCTGTGAAAAAGAATGAAATAATACCATTGGCAGCAACATGGATCATACTGAGTGAAGTCAGAGAGACAAATACCATATGATATCACTTCTATCTAAAACATGACACAAATGAACTTATCTATGAAACAGAGACTCACAGACAGAGAAACTTGTGGTTGCCAAGGGGAAGGGGAGCTGGGGGATGGATGGAGCGGGAGTCTGGGGTTAGCAGACGCAAACTATTAATATACAGCATGGATAAGCAACAATGTCCTACTGTATAGCACGGGGAACTATATTCAGTATCCTGTGGTAAACTATAATGGACAAGAAGATGAAAAAGAATGTATATATATGTATAACTCAATCACTTTGCTGTACAGCAGAAATTAACACAACATTGTAAATCAACTATATTGCAATTTAAAAAAAAAGAGTTGGTGTCTGGATTAAGCTTTGCCACTTCCTAGCCAAGCGACTTTGGGTGACCTTGGGCAAGAATATTCCACCTCCCTAGAGCTCCATTTCCTCACATGTACACTGGAGATGAGAAAAAGTGCCCACTTCTTAAAGCATTGAGAGAATTAAATGAGCTTAAGAAATACAGAGAGTCGTACACATAGTCACAGCTCAACAAGTAGTAGCAATTAACTAGTAAGAATGACCTTCTTTGAATAATTTCGTTAATGAGAGTGATGGATTACATCCATCATTATCCCAGTGATAAACATGCCCAGAGGCAAAAATCCCCTGAAGAAGTCGCAGGGCCACAACTCAGTGAGGGTGTTGTAATTGCCCCAGCAACACAGCACATAACTCCTCTCCTATGCTGGGCAGCATTTCATACTAGCTATTCAGGACACTAGCTCCTAGAGGTGGTTAGGAGCGCATGGCAACTCATTCTAATAACAAAATCTAAAAATATGTATTGGTAAGAAAGTATTTTACTTTTAGATCTAGTAATAAGGCTCCCCTGGAGGACGGGAGAAAAATAATACATCTAGAATATTTGCCAGGATTAAAATTCGACATATTAGTAATGAAGAATTTTTTAATTACTTGCATGCTTCAACCAGCTCTGTTAAAAATAAACATTGCAAATTAATGCAGATCAACCCCTTGTTGGCTGAAAGACACTTGCCCAGGTCATTTTGTTATATGTGATTTCTTGGTAGTAAGCTAGATTTTGCCTCCGTCATAATTACTTGAGGTCAATAGCAGAAGTACCTTCCCTGGTGTGCATGGAGTTCTAAAATCCCGAAGGGTAACATCGTATGGATTTGCATAGCTTAGAGATGCTGTGGTCTGGCTGACTCCACTTCTGGTTCGATTTTCAATAGCAAAAATGGCTCCTTTGTGCCCAAAAGATCAGGTAACCAGGCCCAACCGGATGGGCTGCTAAAGGAGCCTTTTGGCCAAGGGAAGCAGGTTCCAGGTGGCCTGGAGGAGTCAGCACTGAGAAGGAGCGTGCTTGTCAGTCAACAAACAACTGGGCCTATTGTTGAAAAGAGGATGCAGGAGGCCACCTGAGTTCAAGGTCCTTTTGGGAGCCCCATCTCCCCCTCCATTCATTCAGCAAAGGTGTGCTGAGCACTTGCTGTAGCAAAGCACTGGAAGGGGAAGAGCAATGAGAATTCAGGAGCCGCTCACTTAGCGTCTTGCAAAGGGAGCACGTGTTTGTTATCTGGCAGCATTTTCCACCTCCTTGTTGGAAGATAAGAAACACCTGGAGTGCAGATTCCCAACACACACAGACCTGAACCAGAACCGCCAGGGGAAGAGTTCAGACTTTGCATATATTTATGCATATATATTTTTTCTTGTGTGTGTGTGTGTGTTAAAATATACATAAGCGTTCTGCAATTGTTGGTTCAATTTCCGCCCAGTTTAGTGGTTGTTTTCGCAAAGGACTGACCCTAGAGCTTCCCGCTCTCCTATTCTGCATGACATCACTCCTCTGGAACCTGTATTTTCTTTTCCTTTTTTTAATCAAAACTGTATATATTTAAGGTGCAAAACATGATGACTTGATATACATATACAAAGTGAAATGATTACGACAGTCAAGCTAATTAACATTTCTCCTCGCAGAGTTAGCTTTTTTTGTCATGAGAGCCTCAGAAATAAATCTAGAGACTTATATTTAATATACAGCATGATGACTGTGGTTAATAATACCGTATGGAATACTGTCTTTTTAAATACTGTATTTTTAAACTTGGACCTCCAGTGTCCTCTTTTTCAGGTAGGGGTGGGAGCTACAGGTTTAAAGGAAGGAATAACTGGGATATCAGCGTCGTAATCTCAGGTGAGGTCACCTGGCTGATAAATGCTTTCAGCCAATCAACAAGCATTTATTGGATCGACGAAGGAACATGTTCTCTGTATAAAGAACTCAACAAAACAGACATGGTCTCTGCGCTCACAGGACGCCAAAATTCCGAGGAACAAACTAGTTGGTCACATAATTTTCTTATCATAGAACAAGAGAGGCTGAACAAGACTGCTTAAACACGGGCCCAGCCCAAACATACACGACTCTAGAAGAGGAAATTAGTCCGTTCTGGAAGAACTCCAGCAAATGTTCAGTTCCCCAGGGGCTAAAAGAGGCCCCCTTTTTAAGGAAGAGGGCACAAAGGAGAATGGAGTGTCTTTGGAAACCACAGAGTATGTTCACCTGTGCCCAGGAGTGGGCTGTGGAGACTATAAGCCAAGACCTTTTCCAATTCATGGAGAAAAACCCAACTCAAAAGACTAAGCAGAAAATAAAATATACTGAGACTCACATGACAGCATGATCCAGGATGAAGTTAGCCTTGGGCACGGGTGGGTGGCAGAGCCGCGGTGACGTCTTCAAGGGCCTCCTCTCTCTCCATTTCTTGGTCCGGCTGTACTTAATTCACACCTGGGAGCCAAGAGCCCAAACGTTATCGGAATTCAGTCTCTCCTTCGGGGTAGGCCAGTCCACGGTAGCGCCAAAGCCTATCCACCCCACAGAAGCAACCTCCGCAAAAAGACTTTCCCTCCACAGCTTTCCGAGAAAAGTTGAGAGGGGGACGCTCATTGGCTCACTTTGGCCCAATGACTGCGGTCAGAAGGATGACAGCCTTTTGATTGGCCAGGCCTTGCAAGTGGAGGTCAGCCCTACCGAAGGGCTGGGAATGGGTTTCTCGCTTCGCAAAGGGGAGTGGAGTGTCATCTCCCACAGCAAGGGATGCTAGCAAACAGTGGCAGTTTTAATCATACACGAACCGCTGGTGTGAGCTGCCAGTGCCGGCTAACAGGGGGGCCATTAGCTCCAGGGTGCACAGCTGGGTTGAGGGTGGGTGGGAGGAGGGGGGTAGAATTCTGCAGGCTATTTCTTCTAACGTGTCTGTAAGGCTAGGGGAACTGCTGGAGATTTGGAAGGAATACAAGGTAGAAGTTGCCCCAAGAATTGTTAGTAAACCAATTAAATCTATGACAAAGCAATACTGGCTTTCTTACAGTCACCATGTTAAGTGATTTAGGAAAATTAAACCTCTTAAAAAGAATCCCTGGGCCTACTCTGTAGGCTTGAGAAATACTAAAGCCTAGGTAATTTGGTGTCAGAATTAGTCATTTGGCCCTTGGGTAACTGCTACAATTCGTAACAGGGCACCCTCTGCCACCCATGACGGGAGCAGCACGAAGGACATCAAGGACTTGAACAGGCGTACTAGGCCCCTCTTCCTTTTTGCAGACATGGGCAGCTCTGGCATTACCTTTGGGTTCCATGACAGGAGACTTGGTCACACGGTGTAATCCTCCAACAGGCTTACTATAACTGCCCACCTACTCCTTGGAAGCAGAGGTTGGGGTGGCAGTGCTGGGTGGCTTATGCCCAGGCATCTAGGAGAGCCTCCATACCCACAGTGTGGCCATCATTTCATGGCTCTGTGCAAGTTTAGGGATTCCACCCACGGTTGAGGAAAGGGGAGGGAAGTTGGGAACCATAGAATAATGGAATTCCTCAACTGCAGTATCTCCTGACCTTAGAAAGGAAAGCAGTTGCCTTTCAGATAATAGATTGAGTTCTTTAAAGTGGTCAGTTTCGGCTCAGAATATGGAGGGAGTGCCACCATATCATATGGAGAATAACATTACTTATTTATTAGATAGACTTCATCTAGTCTTGACTTAGTCAACACACAATTCTAATAGGTTGAATATTTTCCAGTCTTCAAGAGATTAGAAACAGTTAAGTTCTGTACGCGACAGAAAGGGGTAGTCACCCTTAGAAAGAAAAATAGCATTAATTCAACAAATACTTACTGAATTCCTGTATTGTCCTAGGCATTAGGGGTACAATAGCAAGCAATATGAAGTTCCTGCCCTCGTGGAGTTTACAGGCATTCCACAAATGATTACTCAAACTATTACAGTTGTGATAAAGGCTATAAAAGCAGGGTGTTATGAGGGCTTGTAGCAGAAGGACCAAGCCTAAATTGTTAGGATCATAGAATGCCTCTGGAAGAAAATTAAGCTGAGATGTGAAATAAACATTATAAGGTCAATAAGTGGGGCAGGAGGTGTGAGAAGCTTGGAACTTAGGAACCTGCAAGACGCCAGTGTAGCTGGGCAGAGAAGGCAGCATAGTGTGAGATGAGCAGGGAGCAGTAGGTGGGGGGTCAGATCAGGCAAAGTTTCGGGTTAGAGTGAGGATTCTCAAACTAAACCTACAGAGTTTTGAGCAGGGAAGTGATGTAGATTTACATCTTTATAGGACCACCCTGCTTGGTATGTGGAGAATGGATCCAGGGACTGAGGGACGCAGAAGTGGATGCAGATGGAAGAGAAAAGAGGCTATTGTTGGAGCCTAAGGGGAGAGAAGTAACACCTGTACACTGGGCGCGAGCAGAAGGTAAGATCAAGGGCTAAAGGTGGATTAGGTGTGTCAAGTTAACGGGAGGCAGGGGTCAAAGATTATCCCAGATTTCTGGCATGAGAAATTCAACCCTGGTGACATCTGTTAAGGAAAGGAACCCTGTAGGAATTTGGAGGGACTGTGAATTCCATTTTGGATATGTTGACTGAAAGGTGCTTGTGACATATCCAGGCGGAGATGCAGAGGTGGCTGGCTGGAGCGGAGAATGGTCTGGGCCGGAACTATAAAGGCAGTAGTATGTATTCAGAATGGAGATGGAAATTAACACCAGGGGCCTGAACTAGATCACCTGGGGAGAAACTGCGGTGTTAGCAGAGGGCCTAGCACTGAGCACTGAAGAAATCTACCATGTAAAACTGGTGTGGAGGAGATGGGAAAACTGGTGAGATGCAGGCATGTGGTAGCAGACTCCCACATGGCCTCCAACAATCCCCACCTCCCGGTATTCATGTCCTTGAGTCTCCTCGCATGTGGAGTAGGGCTAACCTGTGTAGCCCATATATTCTGGAAATGACAGTGCACGACCAAGGTTGTAGCTAAAATCTTTTAAGACCCGAGAGAGACGTAAGGGGGTGCCTCAGAGGGCTGTTCAAACAGCTAGGCTTCTAGGAAGCTTAAGGGCACTTGTCCCTGAGCAGTCTGAGGAGAAACCCCAAGTAGAGAAGAATGTATCTCAAAGAAATTTGTGGGTGTGGCTTTTGCCACATGGAGTGAACTGCAGTGAAGACTCAGAGGAGACACATAGTGTTCAGAATAATGAGGACTGACAGGGATACAGTACAAAAGGCAAAGAGGCCTTTGGATGCCCCAGATTCTACTGGGTGGAAGCAGGCTGAGAAAACTGTGTAGCTGTAAATATGGGCTACCTTTCCTGGAAAAGGAAGGATGAGTCAGAGGGTGCAGGCCAGCCTCCAAGATGGCCCCCAACACTCCCCTTCCTTCTGGTACTCATACCTTTGGGTAGCCCCCTCCCACACTGAAGAGGACTGACCTGTGGGAACTGTGTA
This sequence comes from Lipotes vexillifer, assembly GCF_000442215.2. Lineage (NCBI taxonomy): Eukaryota > Metazoa > Chordata > Mammalia > Artiodactyla > Lipotidae > Lipotes > Lipotes vexillifer. The sequence goes on along the minus strand of NW_006779163.1, from coordinate 2,355,492 downwards.
TATTGTGGAGTGCAGTGTAAGACTTCTGAGGGTAAGTCATGAAAGACACTGCAGCTTCCACCTTGCATTCTTGAATCACCTGCTCTGGGAGAAGCCAGCTGCTGTGTCATGAGGACATTCAAGCAGTCCAACAGAGATGCTCACGTGGTGAGGAACTGAGGTCTCCTGCCCACAGTCACGGGGATGATCCTGGAAGTGGATCCTCTAGCTTCAGTCGAGCTTTCTGATGACTGCAGCACCAGATGACATCATGAGATGACCCTCATGAGACCGTAAGCAAAAGTTTACCCACGTAGGCCACATGCAAATACCTGACGCACAGAAACTATGAGGTAATGTTTGTTATTTTAAGATATGTCTTGGGGTGACTTGTTATGGAGCAATAAATAATTAACACAAGGAGAAAGGCCAAAACAGTTCAAGTGCATGAAAAGTAAAGGAACTGTGTTCCAAGGACAGAGCAGACAACTGTGTCAAATGTTGCAGAAAGGCCAAATGTCTCATACCTGGATGACAATAAAGTCCACTTATCAATCCTGAATTTCATTTAGACACCTTGATTGTGTAAAACAAAAACAAAACAAGAAACACACCCACCTCCCCGTGCTCAGTACACCTAGCTTAAGAAAACTGAGAAACGTCTATCATTCTTTTGAAGGACTTCATTAAAAACATGTTTTGAAAGTCTGTGAGACCTCTCAGTAACAACGGATCAATGTTTTCCTGTACTTACCTGGTTTCTCAGTCACCTTTGCGTATGGACACACCATGCCATTACTGGACTGTAAGTCTGTAAAGGGCAGAGAAACCTGCCCTTTAGCACCTGGAGTGTTACACATGCTGTAGGTACTCGGACAACTTCACTTCAGACTAAAAAGCAAAACCATCTCATGATATAAAGGACTCTATAGATACTTTACTAAAAACAATCACTACCACCACCTCATATTCACATTGCAATTTATATATTAGAAGTACTTTCGCTGCGTCTTATTTTACGCTCACAACAAACCTGTGTAGAAAGGGCAAATACAGTCATTCCTATTTCCCAAAGGAGGCAACTAAGGCCCTAGAGAGGCTTCAGCTATTTGGTTAAGGCCACACAAGATATTCATGGTTGTAGGTCTTCTGGTATCAAGTTGAGTGCTTTTCCCAAAACAGCCAGGTGGCAGGCGCCACGGCCTATTTCTCCAGCATCCTCCTCCTACAAATACTCTCAGGACAACTCTAAGATGACTTTCCACAGCCATCTGTCCTTCTTAAGATGTGTGAATACTGCCCTTTCTATAGCTGGAATCATGGAATGGGTGAAGACCCTCGGTCTTCTTTCCACTTTGGTTCCCATGCAACAGCGCAACCTGAACGTGTGCCACAGTAGTCCCCGGGGTGGCCAGACAATGCCGCCATCGTTCAGAACATTCCTCACTGGAAGTGGCCTTCAGAGAAGCGAAATTCTTCCCAGTAAGAAAACCAGTCTATTACTTGAGAGTTATGCTTTATTTTTTAATTGCAAATGGCATCATTAGCTTGAACATCCTCATGAATCATCAGCTTTTTAGCTGTTTTCTAGACTTCGATCTCTCCTCAGAGACCACCACTTTACAAACATTGAATATATTTAAACACGCTCGTTACAGACTCTGAGGACACACCACAAAGGCATTCCAGAAAGGTCAGTCGCAACAGCACCCTCTAAACAGAATACCCTGAGGAAGAAAACCCTCATAAGGAATGCATAATAACAATATTGATAAAATTAATGGCTTAGGGCTTCCCTGGTGGCACAGTGGTTGAGCTGCCGATGCAGGGGACATGGGTTTGTGCCCCGGTCCGGGAAGATCCCACATGCCGCGGAGCAGCTGGGCCCGTGAGCCGTCGCCGCTGAGCCTGCGCGTCCGGAGCCTGTGCTCCGCAACGGGAGAGGCCACAACAGTGAGAGGCCCGCGTACA
>NW_006779163.1:2330293-2353134 GCF_000442215.2 Lipotes vexillifer | reverse complement strand
AAAAAAAAAAAAAAAAAAAAAAATGGCTTAAGTGTGTTGAGTGGCACTTTATATGCCTTGTCTAATTTAACCCTCAAAAGAATCCTGCGAGGCAAGAGAAAGGTCTATTTGCGTCAACATCAACATTACCATGTGGTCACACAGGCATAACAGCCTTATATCACAAAGGGCAAAAGCTAATTCCCAAAACGCACGCCCTGAACAGCAAATACCTCCTCTGTGACGGCCACCATCTCCTCAGAGGCTTGGGCTGTAGGGACGCAGCCCAGTTGGTGTTTTTCACACATTTTCAAGCCTGTTAGCATTCTGCCGTCCCCGTATCAGTGTGTGTTTTAGCCCGCGTGAAGCAGATGCCGAGTGTATGGAATGGAAGTAAGTATATTTTTGGCTTCTGAGAAATTCAAACAAGACATTTCCCATCTAAGGAGGTTTAGCTCTATGGCTCCAGAATGACTTGTACTGTACTGATCGAAAGAAGAAGCACCCAAGGAGCCAAATCTCAAACTTATCTTTTTTTCTTTAACATCTTTACTGGAGTATAACTGCTTTACAGTGGTGTGTTAGTTTCTGCTTTATAACTAAGTGAATCAGTTACACATATACATATGTCCCCATATCTCCTCCCTCTTTCGCTTCTATTTCTCCCTTCATGCTTTGTGCAAGGAGGTAGGAAATGAAGACTTAATCCAAGAATCTATTCTTAAGCAGCGATTTGGAGATTCAAAATCTGACACCAGGTATCTATCTCTCTGTCTGTCTGTCCATCTATTTTTCAAACCTGTGTTTCTTTTTTCTCCTATAAATTTATTTATTTATTTTTGGCTGCGTTGGGTCTTCGTTGCTGTGCGCAGGCTTTCTCTAGTTGCGGCGAGCGGGGGCTGCTCTTTGTTGCGGTGTGTGGACTTCTCACTGTGGTGGCTTCTCTTGATGCGGAGCATGGGCTCTAGGCGCATGGGCTTCAGTAGTTGTGGCATGTGGGCTCAGCAGTTGTGGCTCGAGGGCTCTAGAGTGCAGGTTCAGTAGTTGTGGCACACGGGCTTAGCTGCTCCACAGCATGTGGGATCTTCCTGGACCAGGGCTTGAACCCACGTCCCTTGCATTGGCAGGCGGATTCTTTACCACAGCGCCACCAAGTCCCAAACCTGTGTTTCTTGAAAACCATCTCAGCAAGTGTGATCAGCTCCTTATTTCTAGCTCCTCCTTCACACAGACAGAATCACAGAAGGCGGCAGCCATGCGACAACCACTATAACCAAGAGTACAACCAACAGCCCGTCCCAAACAAGACACTCAGAGTCACGACTTCCAGGACTTCTGCCATGACCACGGGCTTTAAACCATTCTACTGCTTCCTGGAGGTCAAAGGGCTGAGCCTCATAACCTAGCTCCTTCTTTGCTTTCTCTAGGCTAAAGTAATGTGTGACGCCGGTTTTGTAAACTTCGGAGCGGGTGAGGAAGGGCTGGAAGTTGTACAGTCGACCCAGAATGAAGTGGGCCGTCTCGGTTAGGAAAGCAAAGTAGTAGATGAGAGTCAAGGGCAGGCGGATGGATGGGAACTTGTAGCCCAGGCCCTCAACCAAAGGCCGGAAGAACTCAAAGCTGTTCACAGGTCTGCCATCTGAGACGAAGTAGGGCTGCCCAGAGGCAATGTGGCCCTTGTCAGCTTTCAGGGCCACTGAAGCCAGAATGTGAGCCTGCACCAAGTTATCCACATGGACAAATTCAACCAGACTCTTGGGTTCTCCGTACACAAACCTGAACAGGCCCTTCTCAATGTAGCTTACTATCCTGGGGAGGTGCCTTTGCTCTCCAGGCCCATAGATGCCAGCCGGCCTCAGAGCACAGGTTCTTAAGACCCCATCACTCCTTTCCAGGGCTGTACCATTGGCCTCCAGCACCTTCTTCTCTGCAACAGACTTGGTCCGAGAGTAGTGATCAGGATGGAGGTGAAGAGGTAGGTAAGGCAGAGATTCGTCTCCATTTCTGATAACTTGACCTCCGAAGATGACATTGAAGGTGCTCGTATAAACTAACCTTGGCACCCCTTGCCTCCTGCAAGCCTGGAGGATGTTGTCTGTGCCCCCCACGTTCACTTCTTCAATCAGGTTTCGATTCAGTTGCTCGCGCCCCGACATACCGTAAGAGGCAATATGGAACACACAAGCGACATCCACATCCTGGAAGGCTTTCTCTATGTCAGAGACGTGGCGGATGTCTCCGTGTATAAACTTGATTCCTTCTGGAATGGTTTGAGCAGGGCTGCTGATGTCAAACAGAATCACACGGACTCCCTTCTGGTTCAGAGCACAGCCTAGGCTGAAACAACCAAGAGTAAAAGTTAGATCAAATCACTATTAAGCTGTGCCTAGGAAAAGTGTGTAAAATAATTTCCCCAGTCTTCTTGGCTTATCCTGAGCTCCTCACTTTCCATGTTCACTGGTACTAGTCTTACTTATGCAAATATTCAAAAATAAGAATCTTCACATTCACTTAAATGAAAATGAGAGAGGCTTTATCTTCAAAGACGGTGATGTCTACATGTTACATTCCCCCACCCCCCATTCTAGGACCCACCATCTATTCTTCAGAATATTTATGAATGATAAGGTAATTGTGAAAAAACAGCGATTATGTTACATTGTTTTCGGTGTTGTGCATATCTCCCCTCCCGAATTCAATGGCTTTGTAAAGAATTTTTCTTAAAGCAGAATGTACCTGTAGTTCTCCATTTCAGTATCTGAGCCGTGGGCAACACGGTTCATTCCTGGTTTAACACTATACAAACAAGTAAAAGTCTACACTGCATTAGTGTGAGCTGAAAGCTATACTTTTCCCAGTAACTACCAATAAAATAATCCCATGGACATATTTTGCAGATGCACTAACCGGAAGCCAAAATAGCCACCTCCTCCCGTAACAAGGACTGTTTCCTTCAGAGATTTTTGGGAATCCATATATGGCAGTCAAAGATAACTGGACCTATAAGAAAGTAGTATGCATCACTGTTACTGATTCAGACGCAAATGTGATTGTCCCTCATTTGGGGTTAACAAAATCAAAAAGGCAATACGCTCTAGTAAAAAGAAAAGCTTAAGACCTGGGTTCCCGTCATGGCTTTGTGACATTAACCAACTCCTCCCCACACCCCTCCTTTCTCTTCTTGGGCTTCACATTTCTACCTATGAATCATGGGAACAGTAATATCTGCCCTGACTGCCTGGCAAGGTCAATGTGAAGGTTAAATAAGATAACGTACATGGGAGTGCTTTGAAAACCACAAAGCACTCTCCAAATGTAAGGTATTTATTCTGAATCCTCAGAAAACATTAGAGCCTTTTGGAAAAGAAGTCGTTCACATTTGGTAGGGAGAGGCATTTTCCCCACACACCAGAAAAAAATCCAGGACAGAACTTTAAAGCAATTTCCAACATCTTTGTTTTTAAACAGCACACTACAGCACAGTTTAATACTGGTGTTTTGGGACTTCCCTGTGGTGCCATGGTTAAGAATCCTCCTGCCAATGCAGGGGACATGGGTTCAAGCCCTGGCCCGGGAAGATCGCACATGCCACGGAGCAACTAAGCCCGTGCACCACAACTACTGAGCCCATGTGCCACTACAACTGAGCCTGTGAGCCACAACTACTGAGCCCGTGAGCCACAACTACTGAGCCTGCGAGCCACAACTACTGAAGCCCATGCGCTTAGAGCCTGTGCTCTGCAACAAGAGAAGCCACCGCAATGAGAAGGCCGCGCACCGCAAGCGTAGCCCCCGCTCGCCTCAACTAGAGAAAGCCTGCGTGCAGCAACGAAGACCCAATGCAGCCAAAAATAAATAAATAAATAAATAAATTTATTTATTTTAAAAAATACTGGTGTTTTATTAACCCTATATGTTAAAAAAAAAAAGTGGGAGGGGACAAAAACATCCTTTGTGTAGCAAACCACGTTCCCCCACCCAGGAAATCTTCTAAGTACAGCATGTGCTCAATACCTATGGGGATCTTGCTTCTCCCTCCCTCCGCTCCTATGCTAAAATAATAATTATTTTTATATTTTATATTTTTATTATTTTCTCAAGGCTCCAAGAGCCCTTTCTCTCAAAAACAAGACAGAGCAAGCAAAAAGTGGGCCACTCAACTCTTTCCACTTAAGAAGAAATGGAACAGGAGGCATGCGGGTCTTCAGATGTGTTGGGAATACACACACACCCACACACACACACACACACACACACACACACACTCAAGTCACTGGAGACACTCAGCGGTGCGGTTAGACAGGGAGACTGCAAGCAACCAAGAGCCCTATCACTTGGACAAGCTCATCCCTCTGTGCCTGTTGCTGCATCTAAAAAGCGGAGCTAATGATAAGCTCACAGGCTTATGGAGACCAAATGGGATAGTGTATGAAAAATGCCTGACATAGTGCAGGTGCTCCACGGATGTCACTTCTTGAATTTCCTTTTCTTCAGGCTCTAGAGTCTGGGGATTTGACTTTTTTCTTACATTCCCACATACCATGATTAGGTCTCTCAAAAGCACAGGGTTACAAAAAGTTTGTTGGGTTCTTCTGGAAAACTCTACTAATGAGATCTGAGTGCCAGGAAAGCCAATCAGATCATTCAGGCAGAAATCAGTTGGTGTGACAGCTGAAGACAAGATTCAGCAAGTGACTGTCTCAGTGGCTTAAGGGTATGCAGAAGAGTGAGAAATATTAGGAAAACTGAGCAAAATGACGTGGAGGATGGCTGATGGAGTCCCAGCGTTTGACAAAGCAATTGCCACTGCCACTGCACTTACAAGAAAATCCATAAAGAATGAACGTCCCGGCACCCCTTTAATATACCCAACAGTGACCTTCGGAGTGCAGAACACTCCCCCTTGGATTTGGAGTAGCCATAAAACTTGCTGTAGTCAATTCTATCATTTAACGTAAGCACGTGACTTTGTTAACAGCTGCTGTTTCCAAACACAAAAGATGTCAGTCACTGACATTTCAACCCAGGCTTCTTACTGTCCCCATCACGACCTGGTGGCAACCTCCTTCTCTGACTTCAGCTCACTCTTCCACCACTGGTACTCTACCCTCCAGCCACCTGAACTTTTGCCCTTTTTTGAAGATGCCAAGCTCATCTGTGCCGAGGTCTACACACACTTCTTCTTTTTTTTTTTTAACGGTACGCGGCCTCTCACTGTTGTGGCCTCTCCCGTTGCGGAGCACACCTCCGGACACTCATCTGTGCCGAGGTCTACACACACTTCTTCTTTTTTTTTTTTAACGGTACGCGGCCTCTCACTGTTGTGGCCTCTCCCGTTGCGGAGCACAGCCTCCGGACATGCAGGCTCAGCGGCCATGGCTCACGGGCCCAGCCGCTCTGCGGAATGTGGGATCTTCCCGGACCGGGGCACGAACCCGCGTCCCCTGCATCGGCAGGCGGACTCCCAACCACTGCGCCACCAGGGAAGCCCCTACACACACTTCTTGCTTCGCTTCTGTGTGAACCACCTCTGCAACAGATCTTCGGCTGGCTGCATCTTTCTCAATATTTAGGTCTGCTCAAGGGCCACTTACTCAACGCAAAGAGGTGTTTCTGATCACCCCTTCTCGAAGAGCTCTCCCTTATCTAAACGCTGCTCTGTTTTCTCCTTCGCACATTTCACTATCTAAATTTATTTGTTTCCTTTTTGACTACCGATCTCCTTCCAACAGAACGTAGGTGCCATGAGAACCAAGACCTTCAGCCTTTCTCACTGGCGTGTTCCCACCAGAACCTCGGAGACAGTAGATACTCAACAAGTATTTGTTGCTTATGGATGATTTTGAACACTGTGAAATAATACATGCAATTTAGTAAAATGATGATGGGCACAAATTATGCAGGGCACTGCAGTGTCTAAGAGTCGTTATTATGTATGCCAATCAATGTTGCCATTTTAATTTAACATCTCTTAAAAATAAAAGTCCTGGCGTGAAAATGACATAAAGCAAAATGGGACAGAATTCCTGCATTCTGGAGCTTATGCTGGAGGAGAGAGGCTTCTACAAATACCTGAAGTACATGGCAAAAAGGAGAAACCAAGATTACTGCCATGCTGGTATAAACCAGGTGCCGTGGGGGCACCGAGGTCGAAGGGAGATGGGATAAGTTGATTCTGAAGGGCCGGTCTGAGAAAACCTCACTGAAGAGTAGGCACTAGAGCAGACCGGGGACAACGGGAGGACGGAGGCAGGCTGAGGCTAGGCAGAGGGCTACCACAGGCTGAGGGGGCATCACACATGAACAGAAGAGCAACAGGGTGGGCTTGTGTTGGGCAACCGATACGGGGCGTGCAAATTGAAGCCGAAGTGTGTGGCTGGTGATTTAGGGAGGAAAGATGGCTGGAGTCGGCTTGGAGACAGCTTGGCATCCTCTTTGGGGGAGCCTGAACTCTATTCTATAGACCAGGGGCTCCCAACCCCTGGACTGCTGACCAGTACCGGTCCATGGCCTGTTAGGAACCAGGCCGCACGGCAGGAGGTGAGCGGCGGGCGGGCGGGCAAAGCTTCATCTGCGGCTCCCCAACGCTCGCGTTACTGCCCCCGGCCCCCAGTCCGTGGAAAAATGGTCTTCCACGAAACCGGTCCCTGGTGCCAAAAAGGTTGAGGACCGCTGCTATAGACAACAGAGGGTCTTTGTACGTTTACGGAACATCGGGCTCACTTTGGTCCTTGTGAAAGATTAAGCTTTCCCTGGAGGAGGAAAGAGTCTAGGCAAGGGCCGATGAGGGTGAAATGCCAGGGTGCTCAACTGAAATGAGGATGAGGCGGCGGCAGCAGGCAGGGCCCGGGTGAAGTGTGAGGAAGGTGATGTCATTAACCGAAACAGCCCACACGGGTTTTAGAAGTGCTCTCTTTGGTTAATAGGGTTTTCATTAAGAGGATGCCAGATACAAAAGGTTAACATATTCTTAGCATCTCCACAAGAATTCCTCTGTAAGGAAATCAGAAAATGGACAAGGCCTCAAAGAGTCCAGTTAAAATTTTCCAACAGAAATTCTTCCTAATCTTTCATTGTCCTTTGTTTTTTAAAACTGCACATTCCAATCCAGTCATAAGACCACAGGTCAGTCATGGCTCATGTGCACATTAATCACACCAGGAATGTACAAGTTCAAATTATCAATGCTTCAGGGTACCTGTCAGGCCTATTCATGCTACTCCTCATTACCTTCCAACTCGTTCCAGAATGATCTGGGGCAAGAACTGGTGTAAATGACCTGACCGGCAGGGTCAGACGCGTGGTGACGAGTAAGGAAAACGTAATAATTTCACAAGACAAACAGCAATGAAAGAAGCCTGCAACCTTCGCAGATGACCAGCCATTAACAAACGGTGTCACCCAGAGGCCACCTCCTCCTTTCCTGGTTCCTTGCGTCAACGAGCACAGAAAAATTGCTGCAAACACATTTTGCAGGCAACCAAAAGAAATTCCCACAAACACTAAACCAGCGGGGAGAAAGAGAGTGTACACAATTTTCTCTCAATCAGCTGCCCGATTTTTCATATTTCATGGCTTCTGTTTTATTAGTTTCCACCTGATTCCTTCTAGGGCTGGGTACTCAGACCAGTGTTTATAATCTCAGTTTCTTTAAGGGTCTTCCAAAACGTGGCTTTGTTCAGTAGTTGCTTCCCTCTGGGTGGGGGGGAGGGTCACATTTGATCTGAGCCATCATTTTAGCAGATACAGGTTAAGGTTAAGTACACGACCCAAAAAAAGGAATCTTAATTACAAACAAGAAAAAATGAAATTTAAAATCTGCCTGACCCCTTGATAATACTAAGAAAGAACGAGGGTAATAAAACTGACATCACAGGGAATTTATGAGAAGAAACTCATAAAAATGACTGGGAGTAATTTAGATTTACAAAGACCTAATTAACTGTGAAGGATCAGTAATAAGAACCTTAACTTATGCACACAGTTCCTTCATCTCCAGGGTTCAACAGGACGACGCCACTAACTCTCTGGTATTACAATGCAATATACAAACCTAGGTGCCACTCGAGTACGGAACAGAGAGCAGAATTGAAGATGGCTTTCATAAAAACAAAAATTTACTGTATTTACTTTAAGGAAGATAAAAATATCTCCAGGTAGTTTAACCCTTTGATGGTGTGTTTTAAATTACTGCCCAAGTACTGACCAGAGGCAAAAGGTAACTGTTCTTACTGTATTGAGACCAGGAAAGTATATTGAGACTAGAGGGCTTAGAAATGGTGCCGTTCAAATTCCATATGTGATCTGAAAGTAATTTGTGTTCAATACAAAGCAGTCAACGCCATAAAGATGATAGAAGTAGTGAGAAACAATAAGGAGAGTCACCCTGATACAGGTAAAAGGATGTGAGGTGCAAAACCTAAAAGGCCAAACACATTCGGGAAGAAAACTAAGGGCACAGCATTAAGTGGAAAGTTGATATACTCATGACAAACAGTGGTATTTGCACACACAGTTTTGAATACAACTGACGGTGGGCAGGGAAGCTAATTCTCATCACCTTATCTTCTTATCCAGCTACCCACTCAAACTCCTTTTACCTAGATATTTGTTGCACAGAAGATCCTTGCAGGGCTTCCCTGGTGGCGCAGTGGTTGAGAGTCCGCCTGCCGATGCAGGGGACACGGGTTCGCGCCCCGGTCTGGGAGGATCCTACATGCCGCGGAGCGGCTGGGCCCGTGAGCCATGGCCACTGGGCCTGCGCGTCCGGAGCCTGTGTTCCGCGGCGGGAGAGGCCACAACAGTGAGAGGCCCACGTACCACAAAAAAAATAATAAAATAAAAAAAGATCCTTGCAATTATTCATGATGCTTATGATAAAAGTAAGTACATAATTTTATAATTGGTATTTCCCACCTGCTTCCCAAACTACCACATAAACTCCATACAGGCCTAGGCCACTTCCCCAGGAATGTCTACAGGAACGAGGAGTATTTGGTGGATCACACACCCGGTAAATCCAAATGCAGGGAAGGCTCTGCACACTTTTCAAATGCCATTTTCTGCTGTACCTGCAAGTACTACACTTGTGCTTCCTCCCCTCTAGGTCAGCATGCCTGCCACTTCAACATATCAAAGTACTGTCATCTGGCATTTATTAAGCACTTACTGTGTGCCAGGCATCGTGCTAGGCCTTCTCCACAAATCATTTCCCTTGACGCTCCTAACAACTCTCTGAGGCGAGTACTAATTGCTTAATCCCATTTACTGCAGCTAGTAGATGGGGGAGCAGGGAGCTGTACCTACTGGAACCCAGGTGCCTCTGACTCCACAGCTTACGCCTCAACCACAACAAGCACTCGGGGCTGTGCAGAGTCCCTGACCTGAAGCAGCCAAGTCAGTGCTGACCAGAGTCCTGTAGGGGCTTTAACAGCTAACATATTCTGCAACCTGATAGGGGTCCTTCCAATTTCCAGCGGAGAGGCAGGAGGCGCCCCATCCCCTGCCATGAGGTAGAGTTCGGAGGCAGGATTAAGCTTCCTAGGTTAGAAATCAGAAAATCTGGGTCCTAGACTTGGTTCTCCCACCAATTCCCTGTGTGACCCTGGCAAAGTCACTGAACCTCTCTGATCCTGTTTCCTCCCTGCTAAAATGAAAATAACAACTATGGCTACATTTATTAGTTATTATGGGCTAGGTGCTTTAAGGTTTACTACTGAAGCCTCAGGACAATCTTCTGAGGTAGTTATTATCCTCAGCTTTTCAGATATGAGGAAAAGGCTTAGAGGTTAAGAAACTTGCCTACGCATAAATATATCCAAAGTAAATGAAATCACTATCTGGAAAAGATACCTGCACCCCCATATTCATTGCAGCATTATTCACAATTGCTAAGTCACAGAAACAACCTAAGTGCCCATTAATGGATGAATGGATAAAGGAAATGTGGTGTGTGTGTGTGTGTGTGTGTACACACACACACACACACACACACACACACACACAATGAAATATTATTCAGCCATTGAAAAGGGAAGGAAATCCTACCATTAGTGACAACACAAATGGACCTTGAGGGCACTGTGCTAAGTGAAATAAGTCAAAGACAAATACTGCACGATATCATTTATACAAAGAATCTTAAAAAAGCTGAACTCTAGAAACAGAGAGTAGAATGGTGGTTGCCAGCGGCTGCGGGATGGGGGAAACGAGGAACCGTTGGTCAAAGGGTCTAAGCCTCCAGTTATGAGACAGAATTAAGTTCTGGGGATCTAACATACAGCATGGGGACCATATTTAATGATACTGTATTACATGCTTGAAAGTTGCTAAAGGAGTAGATCTTTAAAGTTTTCACCATGCACACAAAAAAAACTGTAATTCTGTGAGGTGATGGAGATTTAACTAACCTTATTGTGGTTATTATTTCACGATATATAGGCGTAACAAGTCATCACATTGTACATCTTAAAATTACACAATGTTATATGTCAATTATATCCTAGTAAAGTTGGAAAAAAATCTTTTAAAAAGAAACAAACAAACTAGTCCACAAATTATGCAGGTGTCAGTGGCTGAGCTGGACCTAGGACTTGAAGCCAGGTCTGTAGGAGTCCCCAGCTGGCTTGGGACAATGCAGTGTTGTGCACTTCCCACGTTCATAATTTCTGTCACACCTGGTATCTCTGATACTATGTCTTCCCTATTGTGTTTCATTTAAAACTACTTATCTTTTAACAATAAATACGTTCATTTTAAATGGTAACCTTACATGGCCACTTAAATGGAAAACCAGAATCATTTGTCATCAAGAGACGGTAATCTTTACCCCCAAAGTGCGATGAAAATTAAAAATGTGAATCAAGTCTAGCTCGATACAGATGCTTGTTGAAAGCTCTGAGCTTGGGGCCCAGATATCTGAAAAAAAGAGAGAAAACGAGGGCTTCCCTGATGGCGCAGTTGTTGAGAGTCCGCCTGCCGATGCAGGGGACACGGGTTTGTGCCCCGGTACGGGAAGATCCCACATGCCGCGGAGCGGCTGGGCCCGTGAGCCATGGCCGCTGAGCCTACGCGTCTGGAGCCTGTGCTCCGCAACGGGAGAGGCCACAATAGTGAGAGGCCCGCGTACCGCAAAAAAAAAAAAGAAAGAAAAGAAAAGAAAACGAGAGACAGAAGCTAGCCTGTGCTTGAGACCTTCGCGACATTCTAGAAAGCCACGCTGAGCCCCGCTCCTTGAAATCCGAGAGAACTAAAAAGGGGAAGACTTCGGTCATCACTCGCGACCGCGCCCCGTACCAGCAGCCAGTGGGCTCGTCCCACCTGGGCTGCCGCCCGGCGCAGGTACAGGCAGCGTCGCCCTCCGCGGGCCCCGACGCGCGTGCGAGCCTGAGCGCCCCCGTAAGCCGGGCCCAGGTCCCCGCGGAGGGACGGCCCCCCCCTCCCCAGGCCCACTCACAGCAACAGAAAACCACAGCAACGCCGGGTCTGCTCGAGGACTTGCAAGCCAGGCCTCTAACGATCGCCGCCGCCCGCGCTCGGCGCCGGAGCCGTCAGACCGGCCACCTGGCTCCACTTCCGGGCCTCTCTAGGAAGCGCGGAGGTCTCGGCATCTCTATGATGTGCAGGTTGCTCATCCACCGTCACCTATGCATCATGCTCACTACATGAGACTCCCCGACGTGTCCAACCCATGTGTTCCAGCTTCGCGGGAGCCCTTTCAGGGCACATCTACTGCTGTAACTACCTCCAATTTCTGCCTTTAGACTTGCACCTCCGTCTCTGTGCACCCCCAACGCTGAGCACAGGCAGTGCCTGATAAATAGGAGGGGCTCAGCTCAATCAGTTATTGCTTGTATGGATGGATGAGGCTCTCCAGACTCCTGAATATTCACTCCGCATGTATCTTTTAAAATCTCTATCTCTGAGTTTCCATGTTTTCCCTATTTTTACAGTTCCATTTCTGATCACTGAGCAGGCAATGATGCTAAGACTAACCTTTGCTGCTTAAGGAACCAAAGACTTAAAAACCATGTAGAAAGGAACGTTGGCATCCACCTTCAGAGGTCTCCCGGAGAGGCCAATATTCTGTCTCCTCGTCAGGAGTCTGGTTCTATGGAAAGTTGCAGGCACTGTGTACACACACACACACATCACACACACACACACACACACACACACACACACACATGAATTGACCCCTGGCTGGGAAGGATTTCATTTTGGTGGCTCAAAGGATGGGAGTTTGACTTCATACGCTTCTCTTGCCACATGCAGACTCAAAGAAGCTCATATGAAGTAAGTCATTTACTGCTAAATTTTCACTGGGACCACAAAGTCACAAGGAAAACCTCAAGCCCTGGGATATAAAAATTGATGAAGGCCATGTGAAGAAAGCTAAGTCCCCAGCATCGGTGTCTCTAATCTTTCCTCTCTGATCTTGTCTATCTGTCTGTCTCGTCCTCAACTGGGGTTCAGCCATAAGTCTTAGGAGACTGAGATATGGTTGTACCACGTAGTCTTAAGGAACAGCTTTTCTCTGGCTGCCCTGGATGTACAAAGATTAGAAGAGGAGAAGAGGAAGCCTAGTGAGGGGGCTACAGGTGACCAGCAACATGCTCTTCAGACCAGTAGCCAAGGAAGAAAAGATTCCTCCAGGGATGCAGTATGTAAGACAGATTTCCTTTGGGGAACTTCAGGGTCCTCTAAGGGTTGCCCAGATTTACTGCATGTTGATGGCCCATAAGACGAATTGTGGCAAATTTAATATTATCATGCCACCAAGGACTCTTTTAAAATCTAAGCACTTATGTTTTAAGGGAAAATTATAAACTTTATAATTACTTCCTTAGTTTCCACTGCAATTTAGTGAGTTGATTTCGTAAAGGTCTGAATAAGAACTCTAAGATAGAAATGGCCAGAGAAAGAAACTGACCTCAGTATGAGTTTATATGTCAATGCTTTTTTAGTTTTTTTCCCTAATAATATATCCAGAAAGTGGCTACATTTCAGAAAAATCAGTTTACTGTTATAATTCCTCACAGATGGCCAACACTTTATACTTTACTATACCTATTAGCTCATCAGATTCTCGCAGAAAGTGTATCCATTAAGGCTCTTTGGGTTTCAAGTAGCAGAGAATAGCTCTAGCTCATTTAAGTGAAAAAGGACAACTTTTAGAATCTCAGAAAGAGTTTAACAATTTGTGTATTCATGGTAAACAGTTCTAGCTTCTGTAATAAATAAACCCTGAAATCTCAGTGGTTTAATGAAAAAAAAGTTTATTTCTCACTCTCATCACAGTCCAGTTAGCCTTCAGAGAAGGGGTGAGTGGCTCCCCTGCACACAATCACAAGGGACCCAGCCTTCTTTCATTTGTTACGCCATGTTGTATTCAACATGTGGTCTCCAGGGTCATTGTAGAAAGGGAAGGCAGAGCTTGGCTTTCCCCAACACGCCTGTTTAAAGTAGGTCTCCTGCAACCCTTGAAATTCGCCAAACACTTCAAAGCACTTAGCTTATCTGAAATTATCTTGTATCTTACTAGACTGAATGCTCTATGAGGACAGAGACCCACCTGATTGACTGGTACATCCCCACTGCTCATTATAGTATCTGGAACAGAGAGAATTTGAAAAGAACTGCCGAATGAACGAGCAAGTGAATGGATGTCCCAGCTCTGGTTGTCTCTGTTCAAAACCGGATTTGCAGGTGAGAACTTCTTTTGGCCGAGGTTGGGTCAGAAATCACCTCTACTGTAGTCAGCTTTGGCAAGGGGGTACAAGAACAACTATTAATAGCCCACCACTAAAAGCTGAGGCAGTTTCTAGAGAAGGAAAATCATTGTGAGCCTGGAAGCCACCCTAAACCTTGTCACCCCCAAAGTGTGAAGCAGCAACATCAACATCACCTGGGAGCTTATTCAAAATGCAGATCTTGGGTCCCACTCCAAATGTAACAAGAATCCACAAAAGTCTTTCAAAATTTGGAAGTCCCCAGGGAATTCCTATGCATAGTAAAGACTGAGAGATACTGCTCTAAAAGGTGTTTATCACTACAGCTCTCAGATATGCGTAAGAGATTCCTGACAGTAGTCTCATGCTACACCTGGAGCCCAAGTGAGATTCAGCAACTTACCCAAGGTCACTGATCTAGTAATTGGCGAAGCTGGGGTTAAAAGCCAAGGCTTCAGACTCCCAATCCCACTCCACTCCATGCTCATTCTACTATGCTGCTCTATCTCCTGGATAAACCTATTTTCTTCCACTAATGAAAAAGATTCAAAAGGGAGAAATAAGTAGAAAAAAAAGAGTGACATTTAAATGGTGGTTAATGGTTTCAAGAATTGATGAAAAGGAAACAAGCATTTATCACTTGGCATTTCATACACCGTTTTCCCCCATTACATATTAAAGAACTCTCCAAG
Organism: Lipotes vexillifer; assembly: GCF_000442215.2. Lineage (NCBI taxonomy): Eukaryota > Metazoa > Chordata > Mammalia > Artiodactyla > Lipotidae > Lipotes > Lipotes vexillifer. The sequence goes on along the minus strand of NW_006779163.1, from coordinate 2,338,733 downwards.
TAACAAAATGAATGTTTATATTTCATTTATTCAGCAATTAGGCATCTTAACATTCTCTTATAAGCATTTACAGCACTTATTCAGAATTATCAAGCATCCTATTTGGGTCAATGGTTTTTCTTTCTCCTTCTCTGATTAAACTAAGAGTTTAAATAGTGCTAATTAAAACTACATGTTATTTTGAGCATCTTGGCCAAGGGTTCTCTGCTCAGGGCTCAGGTATTTAGAGCTTTCTTAGTAGGTCACAAAAGACCCCCGGAGATAGCAAAGCTTACCTCTGCCACTTTTGTTCTTTCGTGTTTGCAGAGATTGAAGAATGTAGATACCAACCATGTTAATCAGGTCTATTTGGGTTGCAAATCACAGAAATCCATCCCAATATAGGTAAATCAAAGGCAGAAATGATTGGCTCCTATAACTGGAAGCTCAAAAGTTGGATCTAGCTTCAGGGCCTCAAACATCATCAGAGTTCTGTCTCCCCATCTCTCAGCTCCCCTTGTTACTGTTTGAGTGGTTCTCTTCCTAGGGCAACAAGATGGGATTTATTGGCAACCAAAGCCAACAACTTCCTTATCCTTGGATTCTTGAGAAAGACGATTTTTTCTGTTACATTTAGCAAAAGTTCCAGGGAAGACTGTGATAGGGCAGTCATGGGTCGTGTGATTATCTCTTAACCAGACACTGGAGATAATATATTCTGATTGACTGAAACTGGATTATCATCTGCCTTGAGATAGTATATTTGTCTCCTATGGCTACTGTAACAAATTACCACGAACTTGGTGACTTAAAACTGTACACATTTATTCTCTTACAGTTCTGGAGGCTGTAAATCTGAAATTAATTTCACTGGGCTAAAGTCAAGGTGTTGGCAGCTCTGGTTCCTTCTGGAGGGTCTAGAGGAGAATTTGTTTCCTTGTCTCTTGCAGTTTACAGAGCCATATTCTTTGCATTCCTTGGCTCCTGGCACCTTCCTCCATCTTCAAAGTCAGGAACATAGGGCTTCAAATCTCTCTTTGCTCCCATTGTTGTCACATGGCCTTCTCTCTCTTCTATAGTTTAGTCTTCCTTTGCCTCCCTCTTATAAAGATACTTATAATTACATTTTGGGTCCACCAAGAAAATCTAGGATAATCTCTCTGTCTCAAGATCCTTAACTCAAGCACACCTGCAAAGTCCCTTTTGCCATGGAGGGTAATATTCACAGGTTCCAGGGATTAGGACTTGGATATGTGTAGGAACCTTTATTCTGCCTACCACAGATGGGAATCAGTCCCACGCAAGCACTGGACAGAGAAAGATTACTATAGAACATGTCAGACGTGGCTTTCTAAAGAGAAGGGATTCTTGGCATATAACCAAAGGACATACTACACCAACCAACAAAACCAATGTGTGCTTTGTGGAAGACTGCCAGTTGTTACCCAAAATATATCTTTCCCTTCTTCTGTAATAATAGGGTTTTGTTAGCACATGATAATCCAGAATAAAGACAACATTTACCAGCCTCCCCTGAAGCTAGATGTGTGCATGTGGCTAAGTTTTTGCCAGTACAGTGTGAGTGGAAGTTATGTGTGCAATTTCTGCATCACAAGCTTAAAAAAGAAATTCCTTGCCCTCTTTCTTCCCTTCTTGTGGACTGGAACTCAGCTTGGTCTGCAAAGAATATCTTTATTAAATGAGAGCATGTGTTGGGCACCTGTTGTGTTCTAAGCACCATGCCAAGCATGGGACAATACAGTGAGAGGTAAGACAATCCTAGGAATGACAACCACAGCAGTTAGGTTTATCATTCAGCTGCCCATTCCCCACTGCTGTGCAATAAGCCGGTTATAAAAGACGCTCATCCCCACGATGACTAGGGATTGTCCTCAAGGAGACATCTGCTCCATACCTGCTTCTTTTGAATTCCTTTCAGGAAATGAAGAACAAACCCCATCAATATTTCCTTCTTGTATATGGGGAGTCCTCTTAGGAGGGGGTGATGTATCTCAGAATAGGCTTTGCAAGGGATTCCGGCGATTGGATTGTGAGAGAAAACCACCGTGTCCTAGTTTGAGCTTCCCCAGAAGCAGACCTTGAGGCAAGGATTCAAGTGCAAGTAGTTTATTTGGAAACTGATCCCAGGAAATACCAGTACGTATTTTTGTGGTGATGAAATGTGGTGATGGTTGCATAACTCTGTGAATACTAAAAACCACTGATTTGTATACTTTAAATGGGTGAATTGTATGATTTGTGGATTATAGCTCAATAAAACTGTTACTTAAAAAAGATAACCACTACAATAATGCCAGTTTCATAATTTCAACGTTGTTTGAGTGGGAGAGGACAGGATGGCTTGTTACCCCAGATATGCCCATGAAAGTGTGTCATGGGTGGCAAAATCAATACATGTAAAAGTTTAGGACCCATTGCCGTAGAAAAATAAACATAATTCTCTTGCTCCACCATCTAGATAAGATGGCTTTTCCACTGGGACGTTCCTGTCCCCTCCTTCTTTCTTAGGGCAAGGAGAAAAAAGGACAAAGCAGGAGGGAAAGTGAGGTTTGAATAACAAGTGGTTTTCATTTAGATGCATTGAAAACCGAGGGTCGACGTGTATTAATTTTCATGATCAAATTACTTCGTTTTGTCTCTCCTCCAACTGTGAGGGTAATTTTATGCCAGGATTATTTTAGTCATTCTAATTATGCATGCATCAATATTTAGCGAGTGTTTACCTAACCCACAGCACACCCAAACGTTTTCCTCCCTCAGAGACCGTGGCAGTACAATATAATGTAACTAGGTCGTGCACAGTACAGAGATGAAGTTCCTTTTATTTCTCCATCTTTGTTTGTAAGGAACGTTCAGGTGGTGTTTCTTGAAAATCAACATATGTACTATTCACATGCATCCATAAAACCAAAGGCGGTGTTGTGAATGCTATGCGTTCACTGCATGATACTAAATGTAATTCCTGCACAGATGTTTCATTAGGGATTCAGTTATGTAAGACAAATTAAAATTTACCACTTGTGGGCTTCCCTGGTGGCGCAGTGGTTGGGAGTCCGCCTGCCGATGCAGGGAACGCGGGTTCGTGCCCCGGTCCGGGAGGATCCCACGTGCCGCGGAGCGGCTGGGCCCGTGAGCCATGGCCGCTGAGCCTGCGCGTCCGGAGTCTGTGCTCCGCAACGGGAGAGGCCACAGCAGTGAGAGGCCCGCGTACCGCAAAAAAAAAAAAAAAAATTTACCATTTGTTTAGATTTTCCTTCTTTGCAAAGAACCTTCCCTCTCTTCTTGTCATGCATTGGAATTACCCTGTCACAGACAATATTGCTGATCCTAAACTTTTCCTATAGAATCCCTTCTCCTTTAACTATTTATGTGCTTCTCTGTGCTTCTCTGTCTCCTCCCCCTCCCCTCCTCCTCCTTCATCCTTTCCTCTCCATTTTCTTTCTTTGGCTCCTTTGTATTTTCTTCCCAGCTCCTAACTGCGTAAAACCTAAGACTGAACCTTGAGCCTTTTATTCTTTTATGTTTACATCCTTCACTTAAAGGAACATTGCATTTCTCTTCGTCTCAACTCTGAACCCCAAGCTGACGAATCCCAAATACATAAGAATTTGGCACTTGGATGTATTTATGGGGATGGTCCATTTATCTTCACCTGATGTCCAGAAGTGGATCACTTATCTCCAGCAACAGCTGTCATTGGCCGTACCGTTTTTTTCTTTTTTTTTGGCCGCACCATGCAGCATGCGGGATCTTGGCTCCCCAACCAGGGGTGGAACTCGTGCCCCCTTCAGTGGAAGCACAGAGTCTTAACCACTGGACCACCAGGGAAGTCCTGGGCCGTACCATTTTGATACCTCCCTTCTTTTCCTTCATTCGCATATTAGTTTAATTTTGCCTCGCACAGTCTCTTGGACTCATTCTGTCTTTCCATTCCTTCTGCTTCCACTGTGTTTTCCCGATGGCTTCCTAACCAGAGGAACACCCCAGAGTGTCAGCAAGTTAATCTTGGTGGTCTGCAAGGTTTGATCATCTCTTAGGCAATCCATCCTGAAGCCAGACCACAGAGCTGCCTTCTCTCTCTATTCTTCCACTCCCATGATCGAAAGACAGCTGGCCCCTGCACCATTCCCAAAAGTCCTGTGGAACAAGATAAAGCTGAGAGAGAGCCTTAGGTAAGAGAGTAGGATGAAATGGGGCAACACAGGGGAGGGTGTTGGGGACCAAAGGCACAACATGGCCCACAGGGTGTTGAGAATGTGGAAGGAGAGAGAAAATACCAGGGGGAAGGCTTCCTGCCCATTAGTGGGATAGCCCTGTGGAATGGCTGTTATTCTTCCATTCAGAAGAATTTTGTTTAACTAGGTGTTCTCACAGTTGGGTAAATCAAAACAGTGTTCATTTCAACACAAATGCAATCTTGTGAACACAATATTTTTGATAAAATACTTTAATCTTATCATGTGTCTTAAACATATTTTAAAGCAACTCTGTAATTGAAGATTTACCTCATTCAATTTATGGAAAATATTCATCATATAGTTGGCAAAGCCATTCCACATTGTGAAATCAACTAGGCAGATCAAAGTATTTGAATTCTTTTTGAGTTGTATGCCCCAAATTATATTTAATGATCATGTTAGAAAAAATGACTTCATATTTCAGTTTGAATGAACATAACAACTTTCTCATGACAACTGTTTCATTTTTGGCAGATAGATAGATAGACAGACAGACTGTAGCCTTTGTTGTTGCCATGAGTTTGTTACTTAGGTTGAGGGGGAAGGCAGTGGGGGCAGGGTGCCTTGAGCAGAAGACCATGAAGAAGGAATCAGAGAAGGTGAGAGAATTAAGCAAGCAGACAAGAGTATTCCAGGCAGAGGGAAGAGCTGGAGGGAGACTCCAAGGCAGAGGGTCCTGCCCGTGTGTTTGAGGAGTGGCAAGGAGGACCTTGTGACTAGAATGGAATGAATAACAGGATAGAAGTCATAGATCAAGGGCAACAGGGGCCAGATTATCTAGCCTTGGAGCCACTTGAGGATTTTGGCTTTTACTCTGGGTGAGATGGGGAGACCTTGCCAGGTTTTTAGCAGATGAGTGATGCGATAGCACTAAGGTTATGAAAGGATTTCTCCAGTGCTGGGTTGAGAATGGATTGGAGGGAGGCAAGGGTGGGATCAGAGGGACCCACTGGTAGGCTGTTGCTGTCATCCAGGCAGGAGGTGATGGTAGCCTGGACCAGGTTAGTAGCAGTGGAGTCGTCAGGTAGTGGATATATTCTGAAGGTAGAACCAGCAAGATTTCTTGATGGATTAGTTGGGGGTTGAGTCAAAGTTCAGAGTCAAGGGGAGTCCAGTGCTTGTATGCTGTGCTACTAGAAGGATGACCTTGCCCTCACTGAGATGGGGAAGGATGCGGGTGAAGCAAGATTGGAACATGTAAATTGGGGCATCAGAGTGAGCTGTGAGCTGAGAAATCTGCAGGATAGAAGGAGAAATTAAAGTCCATGGGATAATAAGGGAAGGAGGAAGAGGAGGGGGTTAAAAAGAGAGTGAGAGAAGCACAAAGAAGCATCTATGAGGTCGGTGACACTCCACAGTGCTGATGGTGGGAGGACACGTAGGCCCTTGTTAAAGCTCCCGGTACTATTACGTGCACTTCGGTGATTGTGTTAGTTTCCTAGGATTGCCATAACAAATTACCACAAACTTGGTGGCTTAACCAATGGAAATTGGTTCTGACAGTTCAGAAGACTAGAAGTCCAAGGTCAAGGTGTCGGCGGGGCCATCCTCGTCCTGAAAGCTCTAAGACACTTCCTTGTCTCTGCCAGCTTCTGGGGGCTCCAGGATTTCCTTGGCTGTGGCACCATAATTCCAACTTCTCCCTCCATCTTCACGGGGTCTTCACCCCGTCTCCCTCTGTTCATGGGAATTAGGGTCCATCCTAATCCAAGATGATCTTATCTAGAGAGCCTTATGTTAATTACATCTGCAAAGATCCCTTCTCCCCCAGATAGTGTCACCTTCACAGGTTCATGGATCTAGGACCTGCACATATCCTAGTGGGGTCACTGTATGCAAGTACAGTGATGCTCCTGCATCCCCCCCATCCCTCCCACCTGAACTTCCAAGCCTCTAAAAGTAGGAGGAACTTCAATAAAGTCGACTTTACTGCTTTAAGTTTTGTTTTACAAATGAAAAAGAGAGGTTGGGTTTCATACTGAGCTCAGAATGGTAGTGAGAAGCAGTGACTTACAAGAAGCAGAAGGAGCTGTGAGAAGTTAGGTCCCTAGGATCTTGAAGAAATCTTGGTAAGGCTTTGACATCCCCAGGCTGTGGGATTGGGAATTTGAGCCAGTCTTACCTGGTTCCCAGAGTTTAGGAAGTTCCTACTGATATCTGGGTTATGAGGACATAAAATATGATCATGTAACCTGCTCTCCTTGCTCAAAAAATATTGCAAAAGTTTTCTCAAGTCATTAAATATTCTCCAACAACATGATTTTTTTTTTTTTTTTTTTCGCTGCAGAGCACAGGCTCTGGACGCGCAGGCTCAGCGGCCATGGCTCATGGGCCCAGCCGCTCCGCGGCAGGTGGGATCCCCCCGGACCGGGGCACGAACCGGTGTCCCCTGCATCGGCAGGCGGACTCTCAACCACTGTGCCACCAGGGAAGCCCATATGTACTATTATTATTATTTCCTTTTTATTTTTATTTTTTTTTGCGGTACGCGGGCCTCTCACGGTTGTGGCCTCTCCCGTTGCGGAGCACAGGCTCCGGACGCGCCGGCTAAGCGGCCATGGCTCACGGGCCCACACGCTCCGCGGCACGTGGGATCTTCGCGGACCGGGGCACGAACCCGTGTCCCCTGCATCGGCAGGCGGACTCTCAACCACTGCGCCACCAGGGAAGCCCCCAACATGATTTTTAATGGCTGCATAGCAGTCCATCATATGAAAGTACTGTAATTTATATAACAAATCCTTTATGGTAAGCCATTTAGGATGTTTCTGTGTTTAACATATGAAAAAAAAACACTGACATGAACAACTTTCTCTATAAATCATTGTGTACATCTTTGATTATTTTCAAATGGTCTCATGTTAAATAACCATGAACAATTTTGTGATAGCAATTTCTGCTCATCATTGTTTTCTTTATGAACTAAAACTTTTCCTTCAGGCAAAAAAAAAAAAAAAAAAAAATGGAAAGTTCCTGGAACATCTGGCTTATGGTATAATTTACTATTGGTGTTCAGCTGCGCTCCCAAATTTTGAGATGCCTTCTTTCTAATAGATTCATCCTAGATTTAATCTCCCTTCTGGAGATACAGATGCCAGCACGTTTCTTTCTGTGAACCTTCAGCCTGGGAGCCATGGCCTCAGGAGAGAAGCCACATCAAACTGTGCACTGGTTGCCTGCAGCTCCTATTTCTCAATTTGTAAATCCCAAGAAGGGACAGAAACTGACAGAATTATACTGCTGGAGTTTTTGTTGAGGCTGAAAAGATTCCTGTGATAATGGCTGCCATGGAAAACGCTGATACGCCAGGCCGTTTACATAGATTATCTTTATAACCAATATGAGGTACAAATTATTATCCCACCATTGGTGAACAGCCTGCTCAGAGAAGAGAGGGCAGTTCATACAGTCAAGTAAGTAGCAGAGTTGGATTTCTACCCAAGATTTATCTTACTGAGATCCACCATGTTGTATGTTAGAGGGACTCCCATGTTTTTGAATTTTGAACACTGGTAAGATTTCAGATCAAAATCTGGGAGACACGCAATTTCGCCAACTTTTAATTTTGCCAAGTAAGGGCATCAAAACAGAAACAACAACCAAACTGTGATATCCTATCACCACCATTTCATACACGAAAAGATAGTTTAATGCCAAAAAGAGAGGAAGGCTATACTCTCCAAAGATAATCCTTTAAATTAAATGAATTCTATCATATGCAGACTCAATACACTGTCCGTACTGATGACCTTCATGTCGCCATGGATTAGTGAAAGGCGAGTGCTATCTCTAGACCCCATTCAAGAACTGCTTTCAGAGGTCCTGTTGTCATCACTGCCTCGATGGAATGGTTTCTCTGCCTTGGCTGACCAACATGGAGGGGGATGCATGGCCTCCCTTCTGCTACAGGAAGGAGCTGGCAAAACATTCAGCCTAGTGAGAGTGGGGCATTCATGTCATCACCAACCCCCCCTTTCAGGGGAGAATTCTCACACTCCAGTCCTTTCCAAGAGTGAGGAAAGGAAGTGGAGACCGGGGTGTAGACTAATTTCAAGACATTTAAGAGGGAGAATAAGAAGAGAGAGAGAGAGGGCTTCCCCGGTGGCACAGTGGTTGAGAGTCCGTCCGCCGATGCAGGGGATGCGGGTTTGTGCCCCGGTCCGGGAAGATCCCACATGCCGCGGAGCGGCTGGGCCCGTAAG
>NW_006779163.1:2301390-2330012 GCF_000442215.2 Lipotes vexillifer | reverse complement strand
CCAAAAAAAAAAAAAAAAAAAAAAAGAAGAGAGAGAAATATTTGGATACATGGGCAGAAATATTTGGGGACTGATTCCTTAATGTATTCATAAGAAGTAGAGCTATGTGGATGGAGAACCCCTGTCAGTCTCCAAGTGGATAAATCAAAACAGAACTCATGGATCTTTAAAGCTGGCCCTTTACTAATATGGTTGTTCTGATATACAATGTACGGGAGGGAAGGACGATGGATCACGAGCCCAGCTTTCCACTCCTTCGCTCACACTGGGTCCCTCAAGGACTACGAGGGGTCTTGGCACTGAATGGACACTAGGTAAGTAATTGATGGACCATGAAATAAGCAAAAACCAGTTATTACGTCAATCTCTTACCGTTTAATTTTAGTAGCTCACTCCACCCCATCCACCCTCATTGCTTCATTATTGGATTTATGGTCATAAGTGGCTAATAAAGGCAAAGTTGGCTTGTGGATGGTCTCCATGATTGAAAATGTCAGCAAAAAGGTCATGAAAATGAAGGTCAGGATGGTCTCCTGACTCAGGAGTAAGGTCGGCGTTCCGGAAGTCAGCCGTTATTGAATGAGCACCTTGAACCTGACATCGTACGAACCGCTTAACTGGCCATGAGCTCACATGATCCTGCTAAGAACACAGCGAGGGAAATACTACTAATATTATCTCCAGTTTACAGACTGCAGAGAACATGGAGATGCTTAGTGGCTGGGCTAGAGAGCTATAATGGAACAAGGATGGAAGCCACATCAGCCTTGCACCCACAAAGCGCAGGCACACATACATACACTCACACACAGACACACCCCCACCCACACACATACACATATACACTCCCACAAATACCCACGCACCCACACAAATGTGAACATACACATAATCACACACCTACACATATATACACATGCATGCACACACATACCCACAGACACCCACACACATACACAGGGTCATATATATTCACAACTACACACATATAGTCATATAGACACACGCACATGCGCGCGCGCACGCGCACACACACACACACACACACACACACACACACACACACACGGCAAGAGCCCTGGTTATATACCAAATTCTGATGCTCATTGTTTGTATGACTCTAGTTGAATGTTATCCCCTCTCTGTTCCTCAGGCTCCTCACTGCAAGCTTAGATTCAATCAGAGATCATCTGGTCATGTGTCCAGGAGCCCTTGGGTCCTGTGGCGGTGCCTTGGGGCTGCCTCAGGGGTGAGAGAAAAGCTCGGCAGGACAGCTGCCCGTACCTCACCTCGGCTTCAACCAGGACAGCTAAACTTTCCATTGTTTCACCCGTTGCTATTCCACTTAATTATTTCATTAGCACAAAAGTACTGGAAGCAAGCAGAGTAGAGTCCCGGGGAGAGGATCAGCCTGAGAAAATGCTCCAGGCCAGGCAGGGCCAAGGGGTTTCACTGAGCAGCAATGGTAAGCAACCTATGCTCGGGTAGTCCTCGTGCAGCCCCCTAGTGGCCATCTCCCACCCTGCAGCTTCCAGGGAAAGTCTGTCATACAGGAGAGCCTTGTCCTACTGACGCCGCAGGAGATTGTGTGAAAGGGTATTGAACAGAAGTGCAGCCTGTCTCAACTCACCCTTATGCTGAGGACAAACACGGTGATCATTCTGCCGTGTGAAGAGAAGGCTCTGGGCTCAGAGTGCCACGCAACCGACTGAAGGGAATCACTGGGGTCCAAGGGAACTGAATTGCCGGTAGGAGCCAGACCCGGACCTGGACCTGCTGGTGGCAGGAAATGCTTTATGAGAAATGTAACTCCCCCCAAATCCTCAGGGATAATGTCGAGCTCTGTATGAGGCATTAGGACTCCAGCCTTATGAGAGAGAAGGAAGGTCCCAGAAAGCCAAAGACTTCGGAATATTCAGGTTTTATATCTATGTGTACCTAAAGCCAAAATTACCATCAGGTTGGCAGAGGAATGTTTAAATCTTTTTTTTTGGGGGGGGGGGTATGCAGGCCTCTCACTGTTGTGGCCTCTCCCGTTGCAGAGCACAGGCTCCGGACGCGCAGGCTCAGCGGCCATGGCACACGGGCCCAGCCGCTCCGCGGTATGTGGGGATCTTCCCAGACCGGGGCACGAACCCGAGTCCCCTGCATCGGCAGGCGGACTCTCAACCACTGCGCCACCAGGGAAGCCCTAAATCTTTTTTTTTTTAATCGAGAATACAAACCTACTTGGCAGGAGGAGGACTACCTTGTAATCCGTGCTTAAACATACTTATTGAACTTAAAGGGTGTGTGTATGTGATCCTGTGCGTGCGTTTGTACTTGGCTTTTCCATTTTGGTGCTTGTTGTTTATTACCCCTTGCTGTGGTCAGTGCTAAGAGTCAAGAAGGGGACGGGCCCCCAAACAAGAGCAGAGATAAAAGTATTGGGATTTCACATGCTGCTTCCTATCCACAGAATCCACAATTTGTTCCCTACGTCTCTTGAGCATGAAATTCTGTCGTCTTAAGAACAAGACCTTTTCCATTCTTACATCTCACATTTTGGTTCCCAAGTGGCAATCCATTGCCTGCTGCCAGTTGGTGACAAAGTTTTTCTTTTCTGCGGTGATACCTGAAAAAGGAGGACAACATAGAAAGTTTCTTATAAAGTTAAAATTAATCAGTATGAGACCACATTTTACTCTGAGACTGTGTCCATCTTTTCAGTTTTAAAATATCTTTTCTTGTGTAGACTGTCGGTAGTTGATTTCTTAATGCATTTTCATTTGGCAAAGCTAAATATTTGTGACTCCATGTGCATCTGTCTCATTTTGAAAATAGTTTACTGGTCTATGAAGCGAAAAATTTGGGAACTACTGATCTAGGCAATTTTTTTTATTAAGTTGCAGTCCAATTATTTAGTTACAGTCCCAGGAAAATTATCAGCCAGAATCACAGCAAAGATTTTCTAAGAAAATTACACAGGAAGAGTTTTGCAGCCTACAAACATAAAATGTTACTACACTTAAAGATAGGATACCTTCCTCTGTGAAGCTGAGATCCAGATTTGGATTTTACCTACAAACACCCATGATGCAATGGGCATAGTCATGGATTAAAATTTTTTCTTCCAGTTTTATTGAGATATAATTGACATACAGCACTATATAAGTTTAAGGTACACAGCATAATGATTTGACTTACAGAAAGAGAAAGACAAATACCATATGATATCACTTCTATGTGGAATCTAAAATATGACACAAATGAACCTATCTATGAAACAGAAACAGACTCATGGACATAGAGAACAGACTTGTGGTGAGGGGGCTGGGGGAGGGATAGAGTAGGAGGTTGGGGTGAGCAGATGTGAGCTTTTATATACAGAATGGATAAACAACAATGTCCTACTGTACAGCACAAATAACTATATTCAATATCCTATGATAAACCATAATGGAAAAGAATATTAAAAAAGAGTATACATATATATATATAACTGAATCACTTTGCTGTACAGCAGAATTTAACACACTGTAAATCAACTACACTTAATAAAAAATAATAAATTGACTTACATACCTCATGAAATGATTATCACAGTAAGTTTAGTGAACATCCATCATCTGGTATAGATCAAAATTAAAGAAACAGAGAAGAATTTTGTGTGTGTGATGAGAACTCTTAGGACTTAGTCTCTTAACAATCTTCACATATAACATACACAACATAACATACACAATTATATTTACTGTATGGTACTAGTACTTAGTTATCTTGTAACTGGAAGTTTTTACCTTTTGACTGCCTTCATCTAATTTGCCCTCCCCTCCACAACCCACCCCTGGAAACCACAAATCTGATCTCTTTTTCTATGAGCTTTTTGGTTTTGAAGTATAATTGACCCATAACACTACGTTCGTTCCTGTTATACATAATGATTTGGTCTTTCCATGTATTTCAAAATGATCACCACAAGAAGTCTATTTACAGTATGTCACCACCCAAAGATAGTACATAGTTATTCCTAACACCTATTTCATACCCATAACTCATTTATTTTGCAACTGAAAGTTTGTACCTCTTAACCTCCCTCACCTATTTCTTTCCTCCCCTCACTTCCCTCCCATCTGGCAACCTCCTGTTTGTTTTCTAGGACTCTGTTTCTCTTTTGTTATGTTTATTCATTTGTTCTGTTTTGTTTTACATTCCACATAGAAGTGAAATCATACAGCATTTGTCTTTCTCTGTCTGACGTTTCACTGAGCATAATACCCTCCAGGTACACCCATGTTGTTGCAAATGGCAAGATTTCATTCTTGTTTATGGCTGAGTAATATTCCAGTGTGTGTGTGTGTGTGTGTGTGTGTGTGTGTACCACATCTTCTTTATCCATTCATCTATTGATGGGCACTTGGTTTGCTTCCATATCTTGGCAATTGTAAATAATTCTGCAATGAACATTGCTGTGCATATATATTTACAATTGTTATATCTTCTTCAAGGATTGATCCCTTAATCATTATTTGATGTCCTTTTTTGTCTCTTGTTGCAAGCTTTGTTTTAAAGTTATTTTGTCTGATATAAGTATTGCTTCCCCAGCTTTTTTTTCATTTCCATTTACATGGAATGTCTTTTTCCATTCCCTCACTTTCAGTTTGTGTGTGTCTTTAGATCCGAAGCGAGTCTCTTATAGACATCATATATATGGGTCTTGCTTTTGTATCCATTCAGCCACTCCATGTCTTTTGATCAGAGCATTTAGTCTATTTACATTTAAAGGAATTATTGATAGGTATGTACTTATTGCCAGTTTGTTGTTTTGGGGGTTTTGTAGTTCTTTTTTGTTCCTTTCTTCTTCTTTTGTTCTCTTCCCTTGTTATTTGATGACTATTTTTAGTGTTGTATTTAGAATCCTTTCTGTTTTTTCTCTCTCTGTGTGTGTGTGTGTGTGTGTGTGTGTGTGTGTGTGTGTGTGTATGTGTATTATAGAGTTTTGGTTTATGGTTACTGTGAGGTAGGTATGTGTATTTGTGTATATATATATATAAATGTATATATACACATATACATGTGTGTATATATATATTTTTTAAGTTGCTGATCTCTTAAGTTCAAATGCAGTTTAACAACCTCGCATTTTTACCACCCCCCATGTTTACTGTTTCTGATACAATATTTTACATCTTTTTGTTTCGTGTATTGATTAATTACTCTGAGAAATGATTTTGAGTTCTGAAAGCCCTACACTCCCAGCTTCTTGTCTTTTTTAAAAAGGGAAAGAAAATGTCTTCTGAGAACCATGGACCAGAGGGAGGAATTAGATTCTCATCATGGGTCTTACAGAAAGAATGGCTTGGGTAATCTTAGAAGTGGACTCCACAGTTATCAGGAATTAACTTTGCTGACCAGTAAATAAATATGTCAGGTTAGAATTACTCTGCTGACTGGTAGAATGAATAAACATACTGACTTTGGATTTCAGCAAGGGATTTGACAAGGTCACCTCTGATATCACTGTTGGCAAGATAAATAAATGTCAGATGATTAAAATCAACTTGAAACAATGTTTTCCAGTGGTACATCTCTCATAGCTCTATTGAATTAGCTATTTACTGGTCTGTCTCCCTGACTAGAATTTAAACTCTGTGAGAGCATGAGCCAAGTCATTTTTTTTCACTGTTGTATTCTCAGTACCTAGAACAGCACCTGGCACATAGTAGCAACTCTATAAACATGTGACGAATGAATTAATGTTTTATTAAATGTCTTGCTTCAACACTTAGATAAAGCTATGGAAAATACACAGAGATTTTCCCATGACATGTTGCTAGGAGGCTAGAACAGTTGACCCAATATTAACTACATAAAATTTAATAGGATTTCCACTTTTATATAAAAAATATATCTTATGAGGACAGGGAGAGCTGAGCATTACCAGAAGGTATAAAAAAGACACAGGAACTTCACTTCTGGTAAAAGCAGACAAGATAATTAGGATGAACCCTTTTGCTGACAGCTTATCCAATAGAGCCAGATAAAATAGAAAACGTATCTCCTCAGAGGCATCAAAATGCTGAAAGAAAACAACTGCCAACTAGAAATTCTATACCCAGTGAAAATATTCTTCAAAAATGGTGAAGTGAAGACATTCTTAGAAAAACAAAAACTGAGAAATTTCCTCACCAGCACCCATACTAAAGGAAATACCAAAGAAAAATGACCTCAGGAGTAAGTGTGGGGATGTGGGAAGGAATGAGAAGCCACAAAGGGTAACAACTCTGTGGGATAATTAACGGAACATTGTATAAAACAAATATAGTAATGTCATATGGGATTTGACATATCTAGATAATAAAAACTTATGACAACAACAGCATTTAAGTCAGGAAGGGTGGAATGGTGTTAAGGTGTTCAAAGGTCCTGTGTTATGCAGATAGAGAGCCAAAATACCAAGTCATGTTAGACTTTGGTAAGCCTCATAAGTAGCTATTAAAAGAATCATAAAAAGTATGTAACTGTCAACGTAATGAGGGGAGAGGGTGGAAGACGGACTAGCAAAAAATAATTAATTCAAAAGAAGCCAAAAAGGAGAAGAAAAGTAATATAGAATAGAAGGGACTAATAGAAGGTAAACAGTAAAATGATGGGCTTAAACTAAATATATCAAGCCTCACATTTAAGGTAAATGAAAAATTGTTTGATTAAGAGACAAAGATTATTATACTGGATTTTTAAAAGTACCCTAATATGTGGTGCTTTGAAAAGACATATCTGAAATGTACGAATATAGCAAAACTGAAACTAAAGGGATGGGGACTTCCCTGGTGCTCCAGTGGGTAAGACTCTACGCTCCCAATGCAGGGGGCCCGGTTTCGATCCCTGGTTGGGGAACTAGATCCCACATGCGTGCTGCAGCTAAGAGTCCGCAAGACGCAAATGAAGAACCCGAGTGCCACAACTAAGACCCAGCGCAGCCAAAATAAATAAATAAAGCACAAAAGTTTTAAAACAAAAAGAAACTAAAGGAATGCAAAACATCTAGTTGACATGCATGGAACAGTGGAACCAACAATAGACTATACATTCTTTTTAAGTACATGTGAACGTTTACAGAAATCAGCTGCATGATGGGCCATAGAGCAAGACTCAAGATATTTCAAAGGACTGCAATCACGTATGTTTTTTGATCAGAGTAAAATTAATCTAGAAAATGCAATAAAATTATCACTAAAATTACCCATATGTTTGGAAACTACAAAATACACTTCTAAATGACCCACGGAACAAAGGACAAATCCCAACAGAAATTATAAAATATTTTTCAGTGAATAATAATGAAAATAGTATATACTGAACATGGGGAATGCAACTCAGACATACTTAGAAAATACTGTATAGCTTTAAAATGAATATAGTTTATAAAGAAAAAGGCTTAAAAGCCATCCATCTAAAGAAGTTAGAAAAATGGAGAAGAAACTTCATAAGGCACTTCACCAAGATGATCACATGAACAATAAACATATGAAAAGTTGCTCAAAGTTATTAGTCATCAGAGAAATGAAACTTAAATCTCAATTAGATCCTACTACAAACCTGTCAGAACAGCTAAAATTAAGAAGCCTGATGATACCAAACTGGGGAAAGAAGGTAAAGCAATTGAAACTCTCATACTCCACTTTGAATTGGTGCAATCATTTTGGAGTTAATTGGCACTAAAGTTGAATTTATGTATATGCTATGGCTCCCACAATTCCACTCCATTGAATATATTCAACAGCAGTAGATACTCATGTGCCTCAAGAGACATTTCTAGCAGCTTTATTCATGACAGCCAGTAAAGTGAAAAACAATCTCCCATTAATATCAATGGAGAAGTAAATAGTGGTATAATTATGCAGTGCAACGCTCTACAGCAACGGTGGGCAAAATGTTTATATAAAGAACAAGATAATGTTCATTGCAGCTCCATTTACAATAGCCAGGACATGGAAGCAACCTAAGTGTCCATCGACAGATGAATGGATAAAGAAGATGTGGCACATATATACAATGGAATATTACTCAGCCATAAAAAAACAAAATTGAGTTATTTGTAGTGAGGGGGATGGACCTAGAGACTGTCATACAGAGTGAAGTAAGTCAGAAAGAGAAAAATAAATACCATATGCTAACACATATATATGGAATCTTAAAAAAAAAAATTGGTTCTGAAGACCTAGGGGCAGGACAAGAATAAAGATGCAGATGTAAAGAATGGACTTGAGGACACGGGGAGGGGGAAGGATAAGCTGGGAGGAAGTGAGAGGGTGGCATGGACATATATACACTACCAAACGTAAAATAGATAGCTAGTGGGAAGCAGCCGCATCGGACAGGGAGATCAGCTCCGTGTTTTGTGACCACCTAGAGGGGTGGGATAGGGAGGGTGGGAGGGAGACGCAAGAGGGAGGAGATATGGGGATATATGTGTATGTATAGCCGATTCACTTCGTTATAAAGCAGAAACTAACACACCATTGTAAAGCAATTATACTCCAATAAAGATGTTAAGAAAAAAAAGAACGAGATAGTAAATATTTTAGACTTTCCAGGTCTTACGAGCTCTTTCTCAACTACTAAACTTTGCCATTGTAGCAGGAAAGCAGCCACAGAAATAAGTAAATGAATAAGCATGGCTGTGTTCCAAAAAAACTTCATTTACACAGGCCAGATTTATCCTTTAGGCTATAGTTTGCCAACCCCTGCTTTCTGCAATGAAAATTAAGCACCAACACAGTATGAATGAACCCACATAGTGTTGAATGATAAAACTGAATATTAATTACTATATAATTCCATTTATATAAAGTTAGAAAAAGGTAAAACTAAATTATAGTGTTAAAAGTTAGGATAGTGCTTACTTTTGAGAAACACAGAAAGAACAGTGATTGGGAGGGGGCATGGGAAGGGTTTCTAGGAGTTTCTGACAATGTTCTCTTTTTAAAATAAATTTATTTATTTATTTTTGGCTGCATTGGGTCTTCTTCGTTGCTGCCCGTGGGCTTCCTCTAGTTGCGGCGAGCGGGGGCTACTCTTTGTTGCGGTGCATAGGCCTCTCATTGCAGTGGCTTCTCTCTTTTTTTTTTTTTTTTTTTTTTTTTTTTTTTGGGAGCACAGGCTCCGGACGCGCAGGCTCAGTGGCCATGGCTCACGGGCCCAGCCGCTCCGCGGCATGTGGGATCTTCCCGAAACGGGGCACGAACCCGCGTCTCCTGCATCGGCAGGCGGACTCTCAAGCACTGCGCCACCAGGGAAGCCCGCAGTGGCTTCTCTTGTTGCGGAGCACGGGCTCTAGGTGTGCAGGCTTCAGTAGTTGTGGCACGTGGGCTCAGTAGTTGTGGCTCACAGGCTCTAGAGCGCAGGCTCAGTAGTTGTGGCACACGGGCTTAGTTGCTCCACAGCATGTGGAATCTTCCCGGACCAGGGCTCGAACCTGTGTCCCCTGCATTGGCAGGCGGATTCTTAACCACTGTCCCACCAGGGAAGTCCCATGACAATGTTCTTCTTGACCAAGAAGGTGTTATAATTTATTTTCATTTGTTGGAATATATATACATATAATATATATATATTATATAATGTGTAAAATTATATATTATTTCAAATACATAAAACTATATAATACTTGTTATACTTATACATAATATATAATAGATCACTATGTATGCATATATATGTACCATACATGTATATGTATATATAAATAAAATTCTGTACTATCTTCATAATTTCCTATAAATTTATTCTAAGATAAAAAGCTAACTTAGATATATTTATATCTATCGCTTCATTTATGATTTATTATAATATAAATAAATAACATTTATTATAATATACTGTATATAATATGTACCATTATATTTATTATAAAATTATTAATATTTATATATTTATATATTACTATATATTTAAGTAAACGCTTTATTTTAGAATAGTTTTAGATTTATAGAAACATTGTGAAGGTAGTATGGAGTTCTGTATACTCACACCCACTTTCCCCTACTGTCAACATCTTCTGTTACTGTGGGGCATCTGTCCCAACTAATGAGCCAGTAGTAATACATTATTATTAACTAAAGTCCATACTTTTTACCTGATGTCCTTGTTGTGTTTCTGTTCCAGGATCCCGATGCCACATTACATTTACTCATCATGTGTCCTTAGCCTCCTCTAAGCTGTGACCGTTTCTCAGAAGTTCCTTGTTTTTGATGACCTTGACAGCTTTGAAGAGTGCTGGTCAGGTGTTTTGTAGCATGTCCTGCAATGATAATGGTGCCATTTTCATCGCATGACTTATCACTGGTCATTTTGACCTTGACCGGCTGGCTGAGATGGAGTTTGTCAGGTTTCTCCATGTCAGGTTCCTCTCTTTCTCAGTTTCCAGGCTGTGTGTTTTGGAAGGAAGTCACTATGTGCAGCCCACACCCAAGTGTGAGGTCTGTTTCACCTCCTTGAGTGGGTATATCTACATAAATTATTTGGGAATTTTCTGCATGGGAGATTTGTCTTTTCTCCATTTATTTACTTTTCCAATCATTTATCTATACCAGTATGGACTAATGGATATTTACTTACATTTATATTTTGGATAGTTTCTCCACATTATATTTTACAACAAAGTAGTTTTAATGACAAGAAAACTACAAAGATTGGAATTTTACTTGATAGCAAACACAATGGAAGTAAATCATAGGGCACTACTGTCAAAAGAGCAAATGAGTCCTTGGACATATAAGTAAAGATATAACTTCAGGGATAGGGGAGGTGATAATCTTGCTCTATTCTGTGCTGCTTGCACTGTACTGAAAGTATTGTACAGTTGTATTCGTCTCTTCTGGGCTTAACCTTTCGGAGGAGAAGTAAATACGTGGATTCCATTCTAAGAAAGGCCGCGCTGCTAAGGATCCTTGAAACCCTATACAATAAATTGAGATCTGACCTATTTGGAATGAATGATTTTGACATCTTCACCATAGTTCAGTGACAGGAAAAAGACTCAATCCAACACCACCATCTGGTTGTCTTTTCCGCCTCCCAATGTGAAATAAAGAATAGATATATATTTGCACAATTACTGCTCAACACTTAAAATGTTAGTTATCATCCAAACGCTTGAAAATCATAACAAAACTTGTGCTATCAGCAAGACCACCTTGATGTCCGTGAGATGATCTGTTATGACTTGTACCACCACATCTATATCTTGACGTTTGGGTCAAGGTGACATCAACACATGGTCATTCTCTGCTTGGTGAATCGCATTGTCACCAGGCTACATTCATCATAACAACATATTCTTCAATTATCGCAACAACATGATTTTTTAAATGTTTGAACTCTTAAAAATGTGGCTGCTTCAGGCACTAAGCACCAGATAAAACATGTTCTACCATATATAAGGGGCAATTGAGAGAACTGAGCACCACACACCTGGCGAAGGTAAGACACGATAGTAGTCTCCAAATATCTGAACAAAACAGGGACTGAATTGGCCTGTGTGACTCCAAGTGGAAAAGGAAGGACAAGTGACATGATCAAGCTCAGTCTAGAGGAGATCTTTTTTTTTTTTTTAACATCTTTATTGGAGTATAATTGCTTTACAATGGTGTGTTAGTTTCTGCTTTATAACAAAGTGAATCAGCTATACATATACATATATCCCCATAACTCCTCCCTCATGCATCTCCCTACCACCATCCCTAACCCACCCCTCTAGATGGTCACAAAGCACTGAGCTGATCACCCTGTGCTATGCGGTTGCTTCCCACTAGCTATCTATTTTACATTTGGTAGTGTATATAAGTCCACGTCACTCTCTCACTTCGTCCCAGGTTACCCTGCCCCCTCACCCGGTCCTCAAGTCCATTCTTTACGTCTGCATCTTTATTACTGTCCTGCCCCTAGGTTTCTCAGAACCTTTTTTTTTTTTTAAGATCCCATATATATGTGTTAGCATACGGTATTTATTTTTCTCTTTCTGACTTGCTTCACTCCGTATGACAGTCTCTAGGTCCCTCCACCTCACTACAAATAACTCAATTTCGTTTCTTTTGGTGGCTGAGTAATATTCCATTGGCTATATGTGCCACAGCTTCTTTATCCATTCATGGACACTTAGGTAGCTTCCATGTCCTGGCTATTGTAAACAGAGCTGCAATGAACATTGTTGTACATGACTCCTTTTGAATTATGGTTTTCTCAGGGTATATGTCCAGTAGTGGGATTGCTGGGTCATATGATAGTTCTATTTTTACTTTTTTAAGGAAACTCCATACTGTTCTCCATAGTGGATGTATCAATTTACATTCCCACCAACAGTGCAAGAGGGTTCCCTTTTCTCCACACCCTCTCCAGCATTTATTGTTTGTAGATTTTTGATGATGGCCATTCTGACTGGTGTGAGGTGATACCTCATTGTAGTTTTGATTGGCATTTCTCTAATGATTAGTGATGTCGAGCATCCTTTCACGTGTTTGTTGGCAATCTGTATATCCTCTTTGGAGAAATGTCTGTTTAGGTCTTCTGCCCATTTTTGGATTGGGTTGTTTGTTTTATTGATATTGAGCTGCATGAGCTGCTTGTAAATTTTGGAGATTAATCCTTTGCCAGTTGCTTCATTTGCAAATATTTTCTCCCATTCTGAGGGTTGGCTTTTCTTCTTGGTTATGGTTTCCTTTGCTATGCAAAAGCTTTTAAGTTTCATTAGGTCACATTTGCTTATTTTTGTTTTCATTTCCATTTCTCTTGGAGGTGGGTCAAAAAGGATCTTACTGTGATTTATGTCATAGAGTGTTCTGCCTATGTTTTCCTCTAAGAGTTTGTTAGTGTCTGGCCTTACATTTAGGTCTTTAATCCATTTTGAGTTTATTTTTGTATATGGTGTTAAGGAGTGTTCTAATTTCATTCTTTTATATGTAGCTGCCCAGTTTTCCCAGCACCACTTATTGAAAGGCTGTCTTTTCTCCATTGTATATTCTTGCCTCCTGTATCAAAAATAAGGTGACCATATGTGCGTGGGTTTATCTCTGGGCTTTCTATCCTGTTCCATTGATCTATATTTCTGTTTTTGTACCAGTACCATACCATCTTGATTACTGTAGCTTTGTAGTATAGTCTGAAGTCAGGGAGCCTGATTCTTCCACCTCCGTTTTTCGTTCTCAAGATTGCTTTGGCTGTTCGGGGTCTTTTGTATTTCCATACAAATTTTGAAATTTTTTGTTCTAGTTCTGTGAAAAATGCCACTGGTATTTTCATAGGGATTGCATTGAACCTGTAGATTGCTTTGGGTAGTACAGTCATTTTCACAATGTTGATTCTTCCAATCCAAGAACGTGGTATATGTCTCCATCTGTGTGTATCATCTTTAATTTATTTCATCAGTGTCTCATAGTTTTCTGCATACAGGTCTTTTGTCTCCTTAGGTAGGTTTATTCCTGGGTATTTTATTCCTTTTGTTACAGTGATAAATGGGAGTGTTTCCTTAATTTCTCTTTCAGATTTTTCATCAGTAGTGTATAGGAATGCAAGAGATTTCTGTGCATTAATTTTGTATCCTGCTACTTTACCAAATGCATTGATTAGCTCTAGTAGTTTTCTGGTGGCATCTTTAGGATTCTCTATGTATAGTATCATGTCATCTGCAAACAGTGACAGCTTTACTTCTTCTTTTCCGATTTGGATTCCTTTTATTTCCTTTTCTTCTCTGATTGCTGTGGCTAAAACTCCCAAAACTATGTTGAATAATAGTGGTGAGAGTGGACATCCTTGTCTTGTTCCTGATCTTAGAGGAAATGGTTTCAGTTTTTCACCACTGAGAACAATGTTGGCTGTGGGTTTGTCATACATGGCCTGTATTATGTTGAGGTAAGATCCCTCTCTGGCTACTTTCTGGAGGGTTTTTATTATAAATGGGTGTTGAATTTTGTCAAAAGCTTTTTCTGCATCTATTGAGATGATCATATGGTTTTTCTCCTTCAATTTGTTAATATGGTGTATCACGTTGATTGATTTGTGTATATTGAAGAATTCTTGCATTCCTGGGATAAACCCCACTTGATCATGGTGGATGATCCTTTTAATGTGCTGTTGGATTTTGTTTGCTAGTATTTTGTTGAGGATTTTTGCATCTATGCTCATCAGTGATATTGGCCTGTAGCTTTGTTTCTTTGTGACCTCTTTGTCTGGTTTTGGTATCAGGGTGATGGTGGCCTCATAGAATGAGTTGGGGAGTGTTCCTCCCTCTGCTATATTTTGGAAGAGTTTGAGAAGGATAGGTGTTAGCTCTTCTCTAAATGTTTGATAGAATTCACCTGTGAAGCCATCTGGTCCTGGGCTTTTGTTTGTTGGGAGATTTTTAATGACAGTCTGAATGTCAGTGCTTGTGATTGGTCTGTTTATATTTTCTATTTCTTCCTGGTTCAGTCTCGGAAGGTTGTGCTTTTCTAAGAATTTGTCCATTTCTTCCAGGTTGTCCATTTTATTGGTATATAGTTACCTGTAGTAATCTCTCATGATCCTTTGTATTTCTGTAGTGTCAGTTGTTACTTCTCAAGAGGAGATCTTTCTAACACTCCAAGCTGTCCTGAAGTGGAAAGTCACCTTTAAAGGCTTTGCAGTGCCTGTTACGAGAGGCGTACTGGCAGTAGACAAAATGACCACTTGGTGGGGATGTTACAGAGAGAATCCCTGTTTTAGATGGGATGTTACTTCTTCAAATTCCCGTTTCAACTCAAGAGCCATAGATTCTAAGAAAGTATACATTCCAGGATTCTCAGCATTGCCCCCGCCCCCCGCCTCCCCGGGTTGAGAAATCCTCCATTTTGGGTAAGATACGTTGTCTTCAGAAGGCGCCTTCAAAAAGGCACCTCCACTGGCAGAAGGAAGCAACACATTGACTCATTGGCATCACTAATAAGAATGAGTGGATCCAATTGGCTCCTTCTCCCTGTAAAGCTAAGTGCAAGTTTGCCAGAAATGGAACATCGGCCAAGCAAGGATGATCTCAAGGAAAGCTCTAAGACAGAGTGATGGGGATGAAAAGGAGACCCAGTTCAACTCAACCAGATGGAAGTAAGTCAGAAAAAGAAAGACAAATACCATATGATATCACTTCTATGTGGAATCTAAAATATGACACAAATGAACATATCTATGAAACTGACTTACGGACATAGAGAACAAACTTGTGGTTGACAAGGGGGAGAGGGTTAGGGGAGGGATGGAGTGGGAAGCTAGGGTTAGCAGATGTAAGCTATTATATATAGAATGGATTAACAATAGGTCCTACTGTAGAGCACAGAGTACTGTATTCAATAACCTATGATAAACCATAATGGAAAATAATATTTAAAAAAGAATGTATCTATATGTATGTATAACTAAATCACTTTGCTGAACAGCAGAAATTAACACAGCATTGTAAATCAACTATATTCAATGAAAATATAAATTAAAAAAATAAAAAATAAAGCTCATATTCTTAATGTAGCATACCACCTTCCCCGTCAGAAGGCGAGGAGAATTCTTACCTAGACTTCTACATCACGGCAGGGTTTGCCTTCTCCTTGGGAGCCCCAGGACTGAGCAGCTGGGAAGCCACGTAGGCTGCCATCAGGAGATTTGCTTCATCCTTGGTGGGCGTGCACCATCAGGAAACCCACATGGGTGTTTGGCCCCAGCCCCAGCATGGGAGCCCCTGACAAAGTGCTGAGGCACCCAGCGAAGAGCCATAACTATCCCACATCCAGTTAAGTCATGGGTGTGGGTCTGGACCCACTACTCTCACTTAAGTAACTTATCCTCTTCCAGCCTCAGTTTTCCTCTCTGTAAAATGTGCATAATAACATCCACCTTGAAATATTTCGTGGTTCAAATGAGGCTAAAGTGAAGAAGGGCTAGCACATAATGTACAAACTGTCTTTTGCTTTTTTCCTAAGGCAGGCCGTAGAGTGGTTAGAGCATAAAGCTCTGAAACAAGGCTGCTTGTTTCCACTTCTGTGTGATCTTGGGCAAGTCTCTTAACCTCCCTCTCTGTGACTCAGGATGCTCACCCATAAAATTACTGCAGTAATAGAACTTCCTTCATAGAGACATAGTGTTCAAAGAGACTGCGCATATTGACTGTTGAGTGCCAGTGCCTGGAGCAGAGCTTGACAGAGAATAGGGTCTCAGCTGAACATGGCCCCTGGCGCAAATAAGTCCCAATAGGTATTGACCATTATTTATATTGTTATTATTGTGTTATCTCTCCCTCTGGCGAGAACAAAGCACTTCTCATCTGCCAAGAATCTCTTCCTCTACTTCTATATTCTATTTCCCTCTAACCCTCCAGTCTGACTCTAGTGGGGGATGGCAGGAGTCCTGCTGATGTGGGCAAAATCAGTGATGCACACGCGCACCCTTGAGTCAGGAGAAGGGCTCCACAGACGGACACACCACAGGCTCCTAAAGCAGAAGAGACTTCCTGCGAGCTAGAGGTTTTGTTATTCACTGTTCAGACAGATTGGATTCTGTCAATTATTACCCAACTAGTTATCTCTCCAGAGGTCATTTAAAAAAATGCGTGCGTTTGTTGTGGCTGAGTATGCATCTGTGTTGTGTGTGAAGTGGGCGTGCGGGGAACAGTCAAATAGGAAGTGCTCTAGTATTTACATTAAACTGCAGACTGGTTTAAATTACCCACCAGGAAGTATGTGGCTGTATGAGTATGCTTAATTCATGCTCATTCAAGGTGTTCCGGGGCTGTTTTCTCCCCCTCCCTCCTTGCCTCTCCGTTCAAATAACCCAGGCTGCCTGCAGCCTGTCTTTGCCCATTTGACTCAACTGGCCCTGAGCACGGAAAGGACAAGAGAGTCCCTGAGAATGGGCACTTTCTTCTCTGCGCCAGGATGGCTTTGCCTGACTGTCACAGCAGTGCTGGGAGGCACAATATTTTGCAAACTCAAGAAGAGCCAAGGGCAGGTGGGGAGAAAGGTGGTCTGCCTGGCGGGCCTCTGGGGAGGGGCTTGCCTGGTCAGCCTGTCCCTCTTCTGGGGCTTGATCCTCTTCTCCCTGTCATGTTTCCTCGTATATACTTACTTTTCTGGCCAAGAGCTGTTACCTGCGGATCAAAAGGCGGTGCTGATCACAGGTAAGCGGAGGGCACTGCGATTCCCCCTCAGGGCGGGAACTGACACTCGCCTTGCCTTAGGGGGACTCTTTCAGATTAGTTTTAAAAAGAAAATACTTGGCATGGAGTAAATGAAAGCACATCCCCAGTGTCTTTCACTACACTGTTTCGGTTTGCTTTCTTTAGGAGGTGCACTTGGGGGGCTGATGGTGAGAGGAAATGGGAAAGGGACGTGCACCTAAGCCACGAGTTTGTTAATTTCCACAGCATATGTAAGAGTAAGCAAACGCGGTTTGTTTGTTTCATTGTAGCCAGGATTGTCGCCTCGGTTTTTTGAAGCTTAAACCAAATTTCGTTCTGAGATTAATGTTCAGCTGCGTTATTCCCTAGGTGCGCAAAAAAAGCTGCCAAGTTTAGGTTATCTTTGTACTTTGCTTCGTTTTTTAAAGATCGAAGAGACTTACCTGGGCTGGAAATTTTGCGGTTTTCCCCGACTGCTGTCAAGAACCTTGTGTCTCATCTGAACCTTTGTCTTCAGATCTGTCATTGGACCACTAATATTTACTAATTGGATCAAGCCGGCAGCGTGTCCAGGAGGCGGCTGCTCGTTGGCTGAGCTGCCAGCTTTTTCCTTCTTTTGTGTTTCTTTTTCCGCTGCAAGTGTGAGGCCAGATTAAATTCCTGGGTGTTGTAAAACTGGTTTGTTTGGTTGTGAAGTTTGATTTTGGATAGGGCTTTAATTAGGATCACCCCAGTGTTATCCTAACCTAGAAAGCCCAGCCAAGGTGAGGATACCAGCTGCAGAATCATTTGCCGGGAGGTCATCACCCCACCCCCTGCCCCCCCACCCCCAGGCTGTGACCTGCGGGAGTGAAGGCAAACGGAGTGTGAACAGAAGCAAATCAGGCGGTTGCCCAGTTCAATGAGAAATGGACTAGAAAGTGACTTGTCTATCTTGCCTTTGACTTTAACTCAATAGTGAAATTCTCTCTTAAAATGAGACACAAGTTGGCCCTTGCTGGAGTTGTGAAGCGCTGCAGAAATAAAGCTTCTGAGATGAAAAAAAAAAAAAAAATAACCAAAAGAGTTCAAAGGTAGAAAATTCAGCTGATCCGTAGGATGCTTATCTCTGTGAATGTCTGGTATCACCTGGAATCATGCATCCAGAAGACTGGCTGTGTTTTCCACTGTTCCACTTGAATTCTCTGGGGCTGGCTGGGTGAAAAGATATAATAGCAGTATAAATTTTTCTGTTCTGTGTGTAGTAGCAAGTACCCATGGTCTTCAGAGTAATTCTAGGTCAAATTTATTTTTTGTACTTTTCCACTTGCACGAAAGAAGACAGAACAATTAAGCATGTTAAAAAGAATAATGGCGATGCTGTGGTTGACACTAATGGAACATGATCTCCTGGAGGTCCAAATATTCCTGGGAAATCAATTTCAGGGAGCAGCACTTCTAAGGCTCATAGATAAGAATACTAAAGCTTAGGATAAACAGAGGCAAACTTCAAGGTAACCGAGAAAATAGGAATTATCTCTTGCTTGTTTGTCTTGTCAATGTTCTTTATCCTCTGCTTTTGAAGATGTAGGCATGCAGAAACGCACCAAATACACACCCAATTCAGTTAGTTCACATCGGCCATTGAAATGTCCTGACTTGTGTTCAGTGTCATGGAAAATGACTGATTCAATTAGGCAACTTGAGCCCAATGACTAATCCCTCAATGAAATGCTTAGCAATTAGCTTAGAATTAAGAAAGGAAGGACATACATTAAGGCTAACTGAAATGTGCCTTTCAGGTTCTTTGTCATTTTCATGAGGAATGCCATAGATTCCACATAATTCTAGAGAGCTTTCAAAACCTTTGTACTAAATAGGGAAATTTTAAATGACTTCATTTAGTTAGACCAAAACTCATTAAAAAATAAGTCATCGTGACTTGGAATAACCTTTGTTTCAGGTTGGCTTATTTTACAAATTGGTACACATTTTAGTGTCGGGGAATACAGAGAGAAATGTTTCAGTATACATCAAAACCATAAATATTATTCCTTTATCTGATAATTCAAGATCTGGACATTTCTCTTAAAGAAATAATCTGAAATGTAAAAAAAGGCTAGATGCAAACCAAAATGGCACATTCACAAAGCTGTTCAACACAACCTTATTTAAAATTGTGAAATATCAAAAGCAATCAAAATGGTGACAACATTGTATAATTAGAAAGAAAACAATAAATGTCATTAAAAATGAAAAAAAGAAAAACAAACCCGAAATGGTGACAAATTACGGTATATCCTCTGGATGTAACAATAGGCAACAATTAAAAATGACAACCACAGGACTGCGTTATAACATGGAAACTGAATTAAGAGAAAACACTCCGGGGATCTAGGTGTTTGGATAAGACTGCCTCTATGTCACATGAAGAGGAAAAAGCACTGGAAGGAAACAGTCTGTGAATGGTTGGATCAGAGTACCTGGATTTGTTTTTCCCTTAGAATTACTCTAATATAGTTATATTACTTATATAACAAAAATATTTAACAAAGAGATTATGTTAAGAGGGTAAAGTCCGTCTTAGTGCCTAGTTAATTACGGACCCAGGTGTAGGACAATGACAATAACAAGTTCAAAAATCTTTTTCTTTGAGTCCCCTACTTCACTTTGCTAAGATAAAGGTCTTTTGTCTCCGAGACATATAGCAAGAAGAAGAAATAAGCAAGCACAGGGCATTTGAATACGCATTTGTCCTCAAGGCCCCTGAAGCCACAGCAGCCATTCCGTGTTTTAAATAACTATAAGATTAGTGAAGAGCAGGTCCACAAGATTGCAATAGCATCTCAAGCACAATACGGTGAAAAGAATGTTGAAGTCTGACAGGCTTGGCTTTGAATCTTGCATTTGCTTTGCCTTAGGGTAGGTTCTCCAGGGGCAGGGCTTGACATGAAGATTTGTGTGAAAGGGATTTATTAGGAAGTTCTCCAAGAAACAGAGGTCCCAGAGTAAGGAAGATGGACAGGAAAGGGGAGGAGGCCAAGCCCGGGTTCAGCATCAAGGGAAGCCTGTTGAGGGTCCCATGTTGGCTTAATCCCCCGGGGCAGATCTGGAGGCACTGGTGGGTCACAGGTGAGAGCCATCCCCATCCCATGGGCCAGGGAGCTGTACTCCTTATACCCTCACACCTCAGTCATTAGTTAAGGGCTGTCACCCTCACCCTCTTTGGTGGTAGGAGGGGAGGCTTAAACTCCAAGCACTTCTGGCTCTCCATGCTCACTGGCTAAAATGACCCCAGCATCCTGGGCAGCCTTTGGACAAAGTCGCAGGTGGCTGGGAGTGAAGGTGGTATGGATTAGAGCACCAAAAAATGGTCAAGGGATCTGGGGCAGCATGACATCTGCTACATACCTCTTACTAGAAGTGTGATCCCTGCAAGGACCCAGTTTTAGGCTTTTGAACTCCTGTCTTCTCCTCTGTAAACTGGAAATGATACACACACACACACACACACACACACACACACACACACACTCTGTCTCATAGATGGAGTTAGTAGATGAGAGAGGGAGAGGAAGGCAGGAAGATAGGAGAGTCTGTGTGTTGACCAGGTGGGGTTGGGGTTAGGGAGAATAAGAAGAGAACAAGATGAAAAAGAACAGGTGACAAAGAAATGGAAAGAAGGAACATCCATTTATTCTTTCAACTATTGATTGAGTCCTTGGTATGTGCCATGTATTGTCCAGAAGCAGCGGAGGAAGGAAGTTAAAGACCATGCAGTTGTTATGTTGTTAGGTGATGGGATCTGAGTTCCTTCCTCTTCTTCCGAGGTTGTGCGTTGTCATTCCCAGCCTACCCTTTGAATTTGGTAGAAGATACAAAAGTAACTTTGATTCTCCACCCTCAGGGCTTTCATCCTGGTCCCTCCAGTGTTTCTTGCCCATCTCGAAAGTTAACTACTCATTTGGCATCTGCTGTGTGCAAGGCAGACACCTGGAGGCTTTCCTAGTCCACTGGGACAGATACGGCCGCAGCTCACTATAGCCACGAGGTGGGGTACAGAGGGTGTCTTCAGGAGGGTTCCCAGAGTGCCATGGGTCCCAGTGTTGGGTGCAGGAGGGGCCTCATTAGGAACTGAAAAGTAGCTTTCTATGGAGAAAATGAGGTCTTCCAGGCTAACTGGTGAATCAGGTATGACACACATCTAGCCCTCATTAAAATTTGTTGAGTTGGAGAATTTTAACTGGAATTTTCGAAATTGGGTACAATGGAAGAGAGGTCAGGGAGGGGAAGAAAGATATGTTTGATGTGGAAGTCTTTATCTTATGCTCCAAACAAAGTGTCTAGGTCGATGGTGACCCCCTTCTAGGACTTATTAGGTAGTCTAATTAAGGTTCTAAAATGGAATACTGTTGGCATCAGCTTGGGATTTGGGCTCCTTTGACTTTAATGGTAGACTACTGTAATGGATAAACATTGGCAGTGGACTAGGGACTAAAGCAAATAACATCTCTGCACTCAGAGCTTTACATACCTTTTATATTTGATTCCCATAACCCTAATAACCAACATGAATGCGGAAACGGTGTCCAAAGTCCCTGAACTACTACTAAGCAGCAGACATGGGACTAAACCCAGATCAGACCCATTTGCCATCCAAAGCCTTTTTCTTAATCACTGTTATTATCAGTGTTGTAGCTACAGTTACTAGTAGCCTATAAAGGTTTCCAGGATATAAAATGTGTCCATTCATCGGCAAGTGAGTGTTGAACATCTTTTATGTGCACAAGACTCTGCTTGATACAGAACTTGGCAATTGATTGGATGCAAGATATGCCCATGAGAGAAGATAAAATGAAGGCACCATGGATGGGGATACCTTTGAAAAGGGTATGACATATGGTGAATTTGACTTTGGGTTTGAGTTTGAGGGCAGTGAGGGGGCAGTGCAGGTGAAGAGTCAGTGGCAGTTGGAAATACAGACCTAGACCTTGATTAGGTTTGGAGAAGGAGGATGGAGAAACACAAGCAATGTAGTGATGGTTAACACTACAAGGGAGGAGGTCATTGGTATATATTGTACGAATCAATACCGTCCTCAGTGAGTCTGTAATTCAGTCGGTCTGTCAGATTTTTGTTTTTTTATGAGCGCATATCCTCTTTTATCATTCAGTTTGAGCTTAACCTTAGCCCTCTACAGAGAGGCATAAAAAAGGCATTGCTAACTTGGGTAATTTCGTAAAGGTTTGAACGGTGACTTTATTAGGCATTCTAGATGGCGTGTTTAGGTTGGCGGATACTCTCATGGAATGAAGTCCCCCAAATGTATCGTAAGCTGTTTGATGGCAGGGACCAGATCTTTTTTTAGAACCAAGTCCCTCCTCAGTCTCTGAGCACGTTAGACCCAATACAATGTTAATGAGTGAGTGAGCCCTGAGTGAACGAACCAAGCTGGTGAAACGTCCTCCTCTTTTCGTGGTCATTGGTTAGACGCAATGCGTTTGTGCCAATCTGCCCACCTGCTTTAGGTACTTATCTCTGCCAGTTCTTTTTGCTGGGGTCACCTGTGTAGAAAGGGCAGAGTGACATGGCCGAGCTCTAAAGGCCCCATTGTTCTGCAGTGACTTCATTGTTGGCTCTGGACAGGGCTTTGTGATGACTTGGTTCTAAGCATCTCACCCAGGATGTGGCACGAACAGACTATCCTCTGGTCACACCCCCAGCTCCTCCCACCAGGCTGCTGAAGCTGCTCTCCCAAGGGTCACTGGTGCCCTCCTAGTTCCCAGAGCTTGGTTTCTACTCCAGCACTGCTGAACATGTTTTCCTTCTTGACACGGCCTCCTTTGCCTTCTGGGATACCACATTCCCATGCTTCTCCCCCACTTCTCCATCCTTTGACCCCTCCGGGTCCTTCTTCCTACCCCTCCCACTAGGTGGCCTCTACGGCTCTGTCCTTAGCCCTCTGCAGAAGGGTTCAGGGTACAAACAAGTTCTTATCTCTGAAAGTGATCAAAGATTATCCTTGCTTACCCCCTCATGGCCAAACCTCCCTTGTCCATTTGTTTATGTCAGTCTGTGAACCTTGATTACCCCACAGATTTTGGCATCCCCTATTTATGCTCCTAAAGATGAACCCTTCCCAGATGCTATTCCTTTGCCTTATCCCCTACCTTCCAGCATTGGGGTTCAATGCTGAGCCTCAGAGCTGGGGATTACACTAGATCATAGGGTGTCAATATATATCTGCTAGGACATGGTGCGGGCAAAGGTTCTGAAGCAAGACCGGAGATATCAGGTTAATGGGTAGATGGTTCAGGTAGTTCCAGTTTGCTGAAACGAATGGAGATAAACAGACACTTGGGGATGACACAAGTCAGTAAATCCAGGGGCCAAAGAGGACAAGATGGGGGCAACGTAGGCAGGGAGCATGAGGAAGTCTTGGGCAGAGACAGAGTGGAATGGAGAAACATGTCTATCTTGGATGATACAGGGACCCCTGGGTCTGTCCCATTCACCACTGTCACGAAGTGGCATCTCCTCTTTAACATGGAATTCACTACATGCAGCACCCTGGTGTTCCCTGACCCCCAGCCCCTTGCCCACTAGTCTGCATCATGAGATCCTTCCTCTGTGCTCAGAATTGCCATGTCCCATGGATTTCATGCCATAAACAGGACACTGAAAAGATACATATACTGCTCGCCAGGCAGGGTCTGGTCACATGCAAGGGGTCTCCCTTGGCCTGACTCATTTGTAGCAAGCCCGCTGTGATACTGGGTGGAAAAAATAATGAGGAGGAAATAACATCTCATCTGCCACTTTGGCATTTACACAAGCTACGGATAAACCTCATCTCCACTGTGAAAAGGTACTGAAAAACAATTCTAAAATTCAAAAACAGAAGCCATTAGGAGCCTTGAATGCCCTTTGTGTGCAGAGGACTCAAGGTCCAGGAACTGGGCCAGATGAATTTTAATTTGAAACAGTCAGTGGCCAGCATGGTCTTAGGTTGAACAGAACCCAAATTCCACTTTTATGGATCAAAGGCTTTGATAGGGTAGTTGAAACACTGGAAAGGGATCTGGATTTCATTGAATTCTATTTTCCAAAGACTCACATCTACCGAGGTCCTGTGGCCTATAGAGTCAAACCAAACCTGGGCATCATTAAGGAGAGGAATAGAAACAAAACCAAAACTGTGTTCCTCTCTTGAAACAACACATGTGCATCTAAGTGCAGGCCTGGTCACTGTCATTCAGGGTGGGCAGTAGGTTGCAGTGGTTAATACCATACACTTAGGACAATGACTGATATGCCTACCAGCTCCTGCCTTGCCACTTACTAGCTTTCTGACCTAGGGCAAATTAATTAACCTGTCTGAACCTCAGTTTCCTTATCTGTAAAATGGAGATAATCATAGTAGTGATCTCACTGGGATTGTTGCCAGTATGGAAAGAAATAACACCCATAAAGGGCTATGTGTAGATGGTAACTCTCATTCTTAGCCAAACAGGGCAGCATGAGGGTGGTGACCACATAGACAAAGGATGAGGTTGCTGAAAGAGTCCTCCAACTCTGGAAAGAGAATGATTGCAATAGGCTCTGGAATATGAGATGGAGGGAATCACCTCCTTAGGATTCTCCCACCCAATACCAACACCTTTTCCCACTTAAAGTTTGAGAGAAGCTTCTAGAAGCAAAGAGAATGATTGCAATAGGCTCTGGAATATGAGATGGAGGGAATCACCTCCTTAGGATTCTCCCACCCAATACCAACACCTTTTCCCACTTAAAGTTTGAGAGAAGCTTCTAGAAGCCACAGAAAGTGGGTGTTCACATACAGATAGTAAACCGATAAGTCATCCTAGGGGAATATCATTGTAGGGACAATGGTGTAGGGGCTGGGGTTCCACTGCATCCTGTTCCCCAGGCAGGGTCTGGTCACATGCAAGGGGCCCCTGGCCTGACTCCTTTGTATCAAGCCCGTTGTGCTACTCGGTGGAAAAAATCATGAGGAGGAAAGAACATCTCATTCTGCCACTTTGGCATTTGCACAAGCTATGGATAAATTTTATTTCCACCAGCCATCTCCCAATGCCTGAATGACCTTTTCAGGATCAGCCATTTAATCCAGTGGGGTTACCCCTATAATGGAAAACTCATTACCTTCTCAGGGAAATCATTTCACTTTTATCCAATGCTAATCATTGTAAATATTTTCTTTATAATGAGCCAAAATATGCCTCCCTGAAATATCCAACAGTGCACTCAGTTCTGCCCTTGGAAGTCACATAATCCAATTAAACCACTCTTTTGCACGGTAGCCCTTGAAAAATGCAAAGACTGCATCATACCATAGCCAAATCTGCTTTGAACTAAATCTTCTCATTCGTTTTATCATTCCTCCCATGACCTGCTTTCCAGAACTTTCACCATTCTACTAAGTCTCCCCCGGACCATTTCCAATTTCTTGACATTCCTTTGAGATGTCAACTCATCTTTAACATCAGGTGCCATCTCGGTATGAGCAATACACACCAGACTGGAACTAATGCGGTGAAATTAAATCAGTGTACATGCAAGGTTCTTCTTGGACGTTGTTGCTTTGTTCGGTGGGGTCAATCCACAACTCCCTTTTTAATATCCCCAGCTGAGTTCTGAACTAATAGACGTAGGCAAGTGGAAATCAAGATGTCAGCTTTATTCCCGATAGAAGCCTTGGAGAAGGTGTCTTAGATGTGTAGTTCTAATGGTGCACCCAGGCAAGGCAGGTTGAAAAGACTCAAGCCTTGCCCACAAGGTAGGGCTTGGGGTGGACAGCTAGGCTGTCACAGCCTATCTGCACAGGCGTTTTGCAGGCTGGGCGATGCCGAGGAGGAGTGGAGAGTTTCCATGGGACACTGTGGCCCCCTTGAGTTTTCTGCTCTATTTCTCAGTCCTGATCATTTGCCCTGAACTGTCCCTTTGGTTCTTCTGTTAGAGAGAGAAAAGACCTTTGCATCCAGTGAAACGGTCTCGTACAGTTCTTTCTGTCAAAATCACCAATCAGATGCTTTGCTCCACCTCCCGAGTGGGAGGGAGGAGTGAGAGACAGAGGAGGTCCAGGGTCACACTGATAGATATCCCTCTATACTGAAGGAAGCATAGGCAGTGAGGAAGCAGTGTTCACCCGAATATTAGGCTCAGAAAGCGGCTCTCTGGATGGAGGCTGCTGTACCTAAACTGTGGCTTATGTGATAGAGGTCCAGGGAGGTTTGACTACAAACTTAAATGGGGTCAATAGTGGGCAGTTTGCCCACAACCTACCCCCCACACCCATCCCAACACACACCCACATACACACACAATATCTAAAAGAAGGTAGTAGACCACCGACTAGCTCTGGGCCCTTGAACAAGTTGCTTCACCTCTCTGAGGTTAGGTTTCCTCCTGTGGAAAAAGAGAATCACGATGGATACCTCTTCTCAGGATTACATAAGATTACAAATATATATGTATGCTACATGGCACATAGTAGATGCTTCCCGAAATATAATAACTTTTACCCTTCCCCATCTTGTCCGGTTTAGTAATCCCCTTGGCAAAGGAGATAAAAGCGAAATAGGAGTTTGGTAATTCTGCCTCCTGTACCATTCATGAATACTAACCTCAATGGCCTCCACTGTGCCTGCTCCTTTGTCCTTGTGCATTATGACCATCACTGGAAAGCCTTCTTTCTGTGGTTAGCTCATTTCTGCAGACCTCAGACTCATCTAGGTTTTCACTTACAGATGCTTCTCTTACATGGGTAGGGCTTCTCCCGTGTCAGGACCCTTAGTTCTGTGCTGTACCTACCTATGGCCTCATCTGAGAGCTCCCTATGTGGTCACTCTAGCCTCCTGAGTTTTCTCCCATGATTCTTCTCAGTCTTGATCCTTTTCTCTGCGTTGTCTTTTTGCTTCTTCTCTTAGAGAGAGAGTCTTCGGAGGGCATTGGATCGGGAGCCCTTGCTCTGGGTATAGTGCTCAGCTGCTGTCTCTCCTCCTGAGTCTCCACCTCTATATGAGAATCCTAGGCTGGGAGTGAGGGGTGCCGAGAGTGATGAGGATGTGCGATTGACTTGAGCTGCGATGGGAAACACAACGGGTCATTGTCTTCACGTTTCCAATCACCACTTGTCAACGGCCCCCTGAGCACACTTGACATACAATGGGGAGCAGAGACAGACGAGGTCTCTGTCCTCATGAAGCTTAACTCCAGTTGAGAAAAACATAATACAAACCAACCAATAAAGAGATAAAATAATCCCAGCACGGCAACACTTTGATGGCATAGAGAGTGACTTCACTGTACTGCTCAGAACCACCTGATATAGGAGGCTTCCTATGTGTTA
This sequence comes from Lipotes vexillifer, assembly GCF_000442215.2. Classification (NCBI taxonomy): domain Eukaryota; kingdom Metazoa; phylum Chordata; class Mammalia; order Artiodactyla; family Lipotidae; genus Lipotes; species Lipotes vexillifer. The sequence continues at coordinate 2,302,509 of NW_006779163.1, read as the reverse complement.
GAAACTGCGTCAGGCACTGTGATTAGCATTTTCCATGCCTGATTTCAGTCAGTTTTCACAATGCCTCATAACATAATTTTTTTAATATATGCAAAGCTTTAAATATATGAAAGTAGGGTAAATATTCCCAACATGCCCAATACCCATATTCTAAAATCATGATGGAGAGATCGATGAGGTAATATCTATCATTAATCCCATTCAAAAATGAAGAAATTGAGGCTTTCAAGGGATAATACAACTTAGGTCATCTAACAAAATAAGTAAGTGGCAGTGCTAGAATTTAAATGCAAGTATTCTATCCTTCTTTTAGTTCAAGCAGATGATAGAGTAGTGCAGACAGGGGAATGGCAGGTGTGCCTCTTCTGGGGGAAAGGGAAAAAAGGGTGGTCAAATGTTTCAGACCTGCTAAGCTGTCTCAAGCATCTCTGGCTTCCACATTCAGGCCTAGGGTGTGATGGTAAAGCAGACTCTCAGCAATGGAAGGAGAGCTCTATCACCCAGCAAGGCTCACCTTGGCAGCTCCAGAACGCCTTGAGGACTGAACAAGCAGGGACTTCCCTGGGGTTTCTCTCCAACAGTAGGGTTGTTATGTTTCCCATGAGAAGCCATTAGTGCCCGCTGCAAGGTGACTTCTCATAGGGAGTCAGTTCCTATTTTCCAAATATTCCCAGCTGTGCCCTGGGGCTGTCACTTGGCTACCTCTAGGTTGTTACTTCAAACCTACCTTGTTGAGTTTGGTGAAGTTTTCGGTAGTGTGCAAAGGGGATTAGAATCTATTCATTCGTTATTTCACCAATAATTATTGGGCACTCTGTGCTGGGTACTGGGAATACAGGGACAAATAGCATGCATTCATTACACTGAATAAACTTACAGTGTAGTTGGGGGGACAGATAAGAAACAGGACATTACAAGGCAATGCAACATGTGAGTGTTCAGAGAAGGCAGAAGAAGTAAGAGGAGATAAGACCCCCCAGGAGTCTGGGGCAGAGGCCAGGAGTTTGGAGAGCAGCAGCTGCTTGGAGGGACCTTATGATGGGAGAATCAGAGGACTTGCTAGCTCATTGGGTCTAGGTAGAGAAGAGGAGAGAGCCACTGCACATTAGACTTTCCCTA